>NC_140998.1:4522821-4544948 GCF_052327205.1 Somniosus microcephalus | reverse complement strand
CTGTCTGCTCTATTCACAGCCTCTGTCTGCTCTACTCACAGCTTCTGTCTGCTCTACTCACAGCCTCTGTCTGCCCTATTGACAGCCTCTGTCTGCTCTATTCACCCCCTTCTGTCTGCTCTGTTCAAAGCCTCTGTCTGCTCTATTCACAATCTCTGTCTGCTATATTCAACCCCTTCTGTCTGCTCTATTCACATCCTCTTTCTGCTCTATTCACCCCCTTCTGTCTACTCTATTCACAACCTCTGTCTGCTCTATTCACCCCTCTGTCTGCTCTATTCACTCCCACTGACTGCTCTATTCATCCCCTCTGCCTGCTCTATTCGCCCCCTCTGTCTGCTCTATTCACCCACACTCTCTGCTCTATTCACACCCTCTGTCTGCTCTATTCACACTCTCTGTCTGCTCTTTTCACCCACACTGTTTTCTCTATTCGCTCCCTCTGTCTGCTCTATTTACCCACACTGTCTGTTCTATTCACACCCTCTGTCTGCTCTATTCACCCACTCCATCTGCTCTATTCACAGCCTCTGTCTGCTCTAGTCCCTCACTCTGTCTGCTCTATTCACCCCCACTGCCTGCTCTATTCACCCCCACTGCCTGCTCTATTCACACCCTGTCTGCTCTATTCACACACTCTGCCTGCTCTATTCACACCCTCTATCTGCTCAATTCAGACCCTCTGTCTGCTCTATTGACACCATCTGTCTGCTCTATTCACACCCACTCTCTTCTCTATTCACCCCCACTGCCTGCTCTATGCACACTCTCTGTCTGCTCTAGTCACACCCTCTGTCTGCTCCATTCGCCCCCTCTGTCTGCTCTATTCAGGCCCTCTGCCTGCTCTATGCACCCAACTGTCTGCTCTCTTCAACCCCACTGCCTGCTCTGTTCACACCTTCTGCCTGCTCTATTCACACCCTGTATGCTCTATTCACACCCTCTGTCTGCTCTATTCACCCCACTGTCTGCTCTATTCACACCCTCTGTCTGCTCTATTCACACTTTCTGTCTGCTCTATTCACCTCACTGTCTGCTCTATTCACAGCCTCTGTCTGCTTTAATCAAACACTCTGTCTGCTCTATTCACAGCCTCTGTCTGCTCTATTCACCTCCACTGTTGGCTCTATTCACACCCTCTGCCTGCTCTATTCACACTCTCTGTCTGCTCTATTCACCCCACTGTCTGCTCTATTCGCCCACTCTGTCTGCTCTATTCACCCCCTCTGTCTGCTCTATTCACACCCTCTGTCTGTTCTAATCGTCCCCTCTGTTTGCTCTTTTCACCCCCTCTGTCTGCTCTATTCACCCCCTCTGTTGGCTCTATTCACCCCCTCTGCCTGCTCTATTCACACCCTCTGCATGCCCTATTCACACTCAATGTCTGCTTTTTTCACACCCTCTGCCTGCTCTATTCACAACCTCTGCCTGCTCTATTCACACCCACTGTCTGCTCTATTCACACCCTCTGCCTGCTATATTCTCACCCACTGTCTGCTCTATTCACACCCTCTGCCTGCTCTATTCACACCCTCTGCCTGCTCTATTCTCACCCACTGTCTGCTCTATTCACAGCCTCTGTCTGCTCTACTCACAGCTTCTGTCTGCTCTACTCACAGCCTCTGTCTGCCCTATTGACAGCCTCTGTCTGCTCTATTCACTCCCTTCTGTCTGCTCTATTCAAAGCCTCTGTCTGCTCTATTCACAATCTCTGTCTGCTATATTCAACCCCTTCTGTCTGCTCTATTCACATCCTCTTTCTGCTCTATTCACCCCCTTCTGTCTACTCTATTCACATCCTCTGTCTGCTCTATTCACCCCCTTCTGTCTGCTCTATTCACAGCCTCTGTCTACTCTATTCGATCCCTTCTGTCTGCTCCATTCACAGCCCCTGTCTGCTCTATTCACACCCTCTGACTGCTCTATTCACAGCCTCTGTCTGCTCTATTCACAGACTCTGTCTGCTCTATTCACAACCTCTCTCTGCTCTATTCACCCCTCTGTCTGCTCTATTCAATCCCACGGCCTGCTCTATTCATCCCCTCTGTCTGCTCTATTCACCCCCGCTGTCTGCTCTATTTACACCCTCTGCCTGCTCTATCCACCCCACTGTCTGCACTATTCACCCCCTCTGTCTGCTCTATTTGCCCCCTCTGTCTGCTCTATGCACAACCTCTGTCTGCTCTATTCACACTCTCTGTCTGCTCTATTCACTCACTCTGTCTCCTCTATTCACCCACTCTGTCTGCTCTATTCACAGCCTCTGTCTGCTCTATTCCCTCACTCTGTCTGCTCTATTCGCCCCCTCTGTCTGCTCTATGCACAACCTCTGTCTGCTCTATTCACACTCTCTGTCTGCTCTATTCACTCACTCTCTCTCCTCTATTCACCCACTCTGTCTGCTCTATTCACAGCCTCTGTCTGCTCTATTCCCTCACTCTGTCTGCTCTATTCGCCCCCTCTGTTTGCTCTATTCACCCACACTCTCTGCTCTATTCACACCCTCTGTCTGCTCTACTCACACTCTCTGTCTGCTCTATTCGCCCCCTCTGTTTGCTCTATTCACCCACACTCTCTGCTCTATTCACACCCTCTGACTGCTCTATTCACAGCCTCTGTCTGCTCTATTCACAGACTCTGTCTGCTCTATTCACAACCTCTCTCTGCTCTATTCACCCCTCTGTCTGCTCTATTCAATCCCACGGCCTGCTCTATTCATCCCCTCTGTCTGCTCTATTCACCCCCGCTGTCTGCTCTATTTACACCCTCTGCCTGCTCTATCCACCGCACTGTCTGCACTATTCACCCCCTCCGTCTGCTCTATTTGCCCCCTCTGTCTGCTCTATGCACAACCTCTGTCTGCTCTATTCACACTCTCTGTCTGCTCTATTCACTCACTCTGTCTCCTCTATTCACCCACTCTGTCTGCTCTATTCACAGCCTCTGTCTGCTCTATTCCCTCACTCTGTCTGCTCTATTCGCCCCCTCTGTCTGCTCTATGCACAACCTCTGTCTGCTCTATTCACACTCTCTGTCTGCTCTATTCACTCACTCTGTCTCCTCTATTCACCCACTCTGTCTGCTCTATTCACAGCCTCTGTCTGCTCTATTCACACCCTCTGTCTGCTCTATTCACAGCCTCTGTCTGCTCTATTGACAGCCTCTGTCTGCTCTATTCACAACCTCTGTCTGCTCTATTCACCCCTCTGTCTGCTCTATTCACTCCCACTGCCTGCTCTATTCACCCCTCTGTCTGCTCTATTCACTCCCACTGCCTGCTCTATTCATCCCCTCTGCCTGCTCTATTCGCCCCCTCTGTCTGCTCTATTCACCCACACTCTCTGCTCTATTCACACCCTCTGTCTGCTCTATTCACACCCTCTGTCTGCTCTATTCACCCCCTCTGTCTGCTCTTTTCGCCCCCTCTGTCTGCTCTATTCACCCCCTCTGTTAGCTCTATTCACACCCTCTGCCTGCTCTATTCACAGCCTCTGTTTGCTCTATTCACTGCCTCTGTCTGCTCTATTCACCCTCTTCTGTCTGCTCTATTCACAGCCTCTGTCTGCTCTATTCACAGCTTCTGTCTGCTCTATTCACAGCCTCTGTCTGCTCTATTGACAGCCTCTATCTGCTCTATTCACCCCCTTCTGTCTGCTCTATTCAAAGCCTTTGTCTGCTCTATTCACAATCTCTGTCTGCTATATTCAGCCCCTTCTGTCTGCTCTATTCACATCCTCTTTCTGCTCTATTCACCCCCTTCTGTCTGCTCTATTCACATCCTCTGTCTGCTCTATTCACCCCCTTCTGTCTGCTCTATTCACAGCCTCTGTCTGCTCTATTCGCCCCCTTCTGTCTGCTCTATTCACAGCCCCTGTCTGCTCTATTCACACCCTCTGTCTGCTCTATTCACAGCCTCTGTCTGCTCTATTCACAGCCTCTGTCTGCTCTATTCACAACCTCTGTCTGCTCTATTCACCCCTCTGTCTGCTCTATTCACTCCCACTGCCTGCTCTATTCATCCCCTCTGCCTGCTCTATTCGCCCCCTCTGTCTGCTCTATTCACCCACACTCTCTGCTCTATTCACACCCTCTGTCTGCTCTATTCACACTCTCTGTCTGCTCTTTTCACCCACACTGTTTTCTCTATTCGCTCCCTCTGTCTGCTCTATTTACCCACACTGTCTGCTCTATTCACACCCTCTGTCTGCTCTATTCACCCACTCCATCTGCTCTATTCACAGCCTCTGTCTGCTCTATTCCCTCACTCTGTCTGCTCTATTCACCCCCACTGCCTGCTCTATTCACCCCCACTGCCTGCTCTATTCACACCCTGTCTGCTCTATTCACACACTCTGCCTGCTCTATTCACACCCTCTATCTGCTCAATTCAGACCCTCTGTCTGCTCTATTGACACCATCTGTCTGCTCTATTCACACCCACTGTCTTCTCTATTCACCCCCACTGCCTGCTCTATGCACACTCTCTGTCTGCTCTAGTCACACCCTCTGTCTGCTCCATTCGCCCCCTCTGTCTGCTCTATTCAGGCCCTCTGCCTGCTCTATGCACCCAACTGTCTGCTCTCTTCAACCCCACTGCCTGCTCTGTTCACACCTTCTGCCTGCTCTATTCACACCCTGTATGCTCTATTCACACCCTCTGTCTGCTCTATTCACCCCACTGTCTGCTCCATTCACACCCTCTGTCTGCTCTATTCACACTTTCTGTCTGCTCTATTCACCTCACTGTCTGCTCCATTCACAGCCTCTGTCTGCTTTATTCAAACACTCTGTCTGCTCTATTCACAGCCTCTGTCTGCTCTATTCACATCCACTGTTGGCTCTATTCACACCCTCTGCCTGCTCTATTCACACTCTCTGTCTGCTCTATTCACCCCACTGTCTGCTCTATTCGCCCACTCTGTCTGCTCTATTCACCCCCTCTGTCTGCTCTATTCACACCCTCTGTCTGTTCTAATCGTCCCCTCTGTTTGCTCTTTTCACCCCCTCTGTCTGCTCTATTCACCCCCTCTGTTGGCTCTATTCACCCCCTCTGCCTGCTCTATTCACACCCTCTGCATGCCCTATTCACACTCAATGTCTGCTTTTTTCACACCCTCTGCCTGCTCTATTCACACCCACTGTCTGCTCTATTCACACCCTCTGCCTGCTATATTCTCACCCACTGTCTGCTCTATTCACACCCTCTGCCTGCTCTATTCACACCCTCTGCCTGCTCTATTCTCACCCACTGTCTGCTCTATTCACAGCCTCTGTCTGCTCTACTCACAGCTTCTGTCTGCTCTACTCACAGCCTCTGTCTGCCCTATTGACAGCCTCTGTCTGCTCTATTCACCCCCTTCTGTCTGCTCTATTCAAAGCCTCTGTCTGCTCTATTCACAATCTCTGTCTGCTATATTCAACCCCTTCTGTCTGCTCTATTCACATCCTCTTTCTGCTCTATTCACCCCCTTCTGTCTACTCTATTCACATCCTCTGTCTGCTCTATTCACCCCCTTCTGTCTGCTCTATTCACAGCCTCTGTCTACTCTATTCGATCCCTTCTGTCTGCTCCATTCACAGCCCCTGTCTGCTCTATTCACACCCTCTGACTGCTCTATTCACAGCCTCTGTCTGCTCTATTCACAGACTCTGTCTGCTCTATTCACAACCTCTCTCTGCTCTATTCACCCCTCTGTCTGCTCTATTCAATCCCACGGCCTGCTCTATTCATCCCCTCTGTCTGCTCTATTCACCCCCGCTGTCTGCTCTATTTACACCCTCTGCCTGCTCTATCCACCCCACTGTCTGCACTATTCACCCCCTCTGTCTGCTCTATTTGCCCCCTCTGTCTGCTCTATGCACAACCTCTGTCTGCTCTATTCACACTCTCTGTCTGCTCTATTCACTCACTCTGTCTCCTCTATTCACCCACTCTGTCTGCTCTATTCACAGCCTCTGTCTGCTCTATTCCCTCACTCTGTCTGCTCTATTCGCCCCCTCTGTCTGCTCTATGCACAACCTCTGTCTGCTCTATTCACACTCTCTGTCTGCTCTATTCACTCACTCTGTCTCCTCTATTCACCCACTCTGTCTGCTCTATTCACAGCCTCTGTCTGCTCTATTCCCTCACTCTGTCTGCTCTATTCGCCCCCTCTGTTTGCTCTATTCACCCACACTCTCTGCTCTATTCACACCCTCTGTCTGCTCTACTCACACTCTCTGTCTGCTCTATTCACCCACACTGTTTTCTCTATTCGCTCCCTCTGTCTGCTCTATTTACCCACACTGTCTGCTCTATTCACACCCTCTGTCTGCTCTATTCACCCACTCCATCTGCTCTATTCACAGCCTCTGTCTGCTCTATTCCCTCACTCTGTCTGCTCTATTCACCCCCACTGCCTGCTCTATTCACCCCCACTGCCTGCTCTATTCACACCCTGTCTGCTCTATTCACACACTCTGCCTGCTCTATTCACACCCTCTGTCTGCTCTATTCAGACCCTCTGTCTGCTCAATTGACACCATCTGTCTGCTCTATTCAAACCCACTGTCTTCTCTATTCACCCCCACTGCCTGCTCTATTCACACTTTCTGTCTGCTCTAGTCACACCCTCTGTCTGCTCCATTCGCCCCCTCTGTCTGCTCTATTCAGACTCTCTGCCTGCTCTATGCACCCCACTGTCTGCTCTATTCAACCGCACTGCCTGCTCTGCTCACACCCTCTGTCTGCTCTATTCACAACACTGTCTGCTCTATTCACACCCTGTCTGCTCTACTCACACCCTCTGTCTGCTCTATTCACACCCTGTATGCTCTATTCACACCCTCTGTCTGCTCTATTCACCTCCACTGTTGGCTCTATTCACACCCTCTGCCCCCTCTATTCACACACTCTGTCTGCTCTATTCACCCCACTGTCTGCTCTATTCACCCGCTCTGTCTGCTCTATTCACCCCCTCTGTCTGCTCTATTCACACCCTCTGTCTGTTCTAATCGCCCCCTCTGCTCTTTTCACCCCCTCTGTCTGCTCTATTCACCCCCTCTGTTGGCTCTATTCACCCCCTCTGCCTGCTCTATTCACACACTCTGCCTGCCCTATTCACACTCAATGTCTGCTCTATTCACAACCTCTGCCTGCTCTATTCACAACCTCTGCCTGCTCTATTCACACCCACTGTCTGCTCTATTCACACCCTCTGCCTGCTCTATTCACACCCTCTGCCTGCTCTATTCTCACCCCCTGTCTGCGCTATTCACACCCTCTGCCTGCTCTATTCACAGCCTCTGCCTGCTCTATTCACCCCCACTGCCTGCTTTATTCACACCCACTGTCTGTTCTATTCACACCCTCTGCCTTCTCTATTCTCACCCACTTTCTGCTCTATTCACCCCACTGTCTGCTCTATTCACACTCTCTGTCTGCTCTATTCACCCACACTGTTGGCTCTATTCACACCCTCTGCCTGCTCTATTCACCCCTCTGCCTGCACTATTTACTCCCACTGCCTGCACTATTCACACACTCTGTCTGCTCTATTCACACCCTGTCTTCTCTATTGACACCCTCTGTCTGTTCTGTTCACACCCTCTGGCTGCTCTATTCACCCCACTGTCTGCACTATTCACAGCCTCTGACTGCTCTATTCACAGCCTCTGTCTGCTTTTTCACACCCTCTGTCTGCTCTATTCGCCCCCTCTGTCTGCTCCTTTCGCCCCCTCTGTCTGCTCTATTCACCCCCTCTGTTGGCTCTATTCACACCCTCTGCCTGCTCTATACACAGCCTCTGTTTGCTCTATTCACAGCCTCTGTCTGCTCTATTCGCCCCCTTCTGTCTGCTCCATTCACAGCCTCTGTCTGCTCTATTCACACCCTCTGTCTGCTCTATTCACACCCTCTGTCTGCTCTATTCACACCCTCTGTCTGCTCTATTCCCAGCCTCTTTCTACTCTATTCACCCCCTTCTGTCTCCTCTATTCACAGCCTCTGTCTGCACCATCCACAGCCTCTGTCTGCTCTATTCACCCCTTCTGTCCACACTATCCACAGCCTCTGTCTGCTCTATTCACCCCCTTATGTCTGCTCTATTCACAGCCTCCGTCTGCTCTATTCACCCCTCTGTCTGCTCTATTCACTCCCACTGCCTGCTCTATTCATCCCCTCTGCCTGCACTATTCGCCCCCTCTGTCTGCTCTATTCACCCACACTCTCTGCTCTATTCACACCCTCTGTCTGCTCTATTCACACCCTCTGTCTGCTCTATTCACCCCCTCTGTCTGCTCTTTCGCCCCCTCTGTCTGCTCTATTCACCCCCTCTGTTGGCTCTATTCACACCCTCTGCCTGCTCTATTCACAGCCTCTGTTTGCTCTATTCACTGCCTCTGTCTGCTCTATTCACCCTCTTCTGTCTGCTCTATTCACAGCCTCTGTCTGCTCTATTCACAGCTGCTGTCTGCTCTATTCACAGCCTCTGTCTGCTCTATTGACAGCCTCTATCTGCTCTATTCACCCCCTTCTGACTGCTCTATTCAAACCCTCTGTCTGCTCTATTCACAATCTCTGTCTGCTATATTCAGCCCCTTCTGTCTGCTCTATTCACATCCTCTTTCTGCTCTATTCACCCCCTTCTGTCTGCTCTATTCACATCCTCTGTCTGCTCTATTCAGCCCCTTCTGTCTGCTCTATTCACAGCCTCTGTCTGCTCTATTCGCCCCCTTCTGTCTGCTCTATTCACAGCCCCTGTCTGCTCTATTCACACCCTCTGTCTACTCTATTCACAGCCTCTGTCTGCTCTATTCACAGCCTCTGTCTGCTCTATTCACAACCTCTGTCAGCTCTATTCACCCCTCTGTCTGCTCTATTCACTCCCACTGCCTGCTCTATTCATCCCCTCTGCCTGCTCTATTCGCCCCCTCTGTCTGCTCTATTCACCCACACTCTCTGCTCTATTCACACCCTCTGTCTGCTCTATTCACACTCTCTGTCTGCTCTTTTCACCCACACTGTTTTCTCTATTCGCTCCCTCTGTCTGCTCTATTTACCCACACTGTCTGCTCTATTCACACCCTCTGTCTGCTCTATTCACCCACTCCATCTGCTCTATTCACAGCCTCTGTCTGCTCTATTCCCTCACTCTGTCTGCTCTATTCACCCCCACTGCCTGCTCTATTCACCCCCACTGCCTGCTCTATTCACACCCTGTCTGCTCTATTCACACACTCTGCCTGCTCTATTCACACCCTCTATCTGCTCAATTCAGACCCTCTGTCTGCTCTATTGACACCATCTGTCTGCTCTATTCACACCCACTGTCTTCTCTATTCACCCCCACTGCCTGCTCTATGCACACTCTCTGTCTGCTCTAGTCACACCCTCTGTCTGCTCCATTCGCCCCCTCTGTCTGCTCTATTCAGGCCCTCTGCCTGCTCTATGCACCCAACTGTCTGCTCTCTTCAACCCCACTGCCTGCTCTGTTCACACCTTCTGCCTGCTCTATTCACACCCTGTATGCTCTATTCACACCCTCTGTCTGCTCTATTCACCCCACTGTCTGCTCTATTCACACCCTCTGTCTGCTCTATTCACACTTTCTGTCTGCTCTATTCACCTCACTGTCTGCTCAATTCACAGCCTCTGTCTGCTTTATTCAAACACTCTGTCTGCTCTATTCACAGCCTCTGTCTGCTCTATTCACCTCCACTGTTGGCTCTATTCACACCCTCTGCCTGCTCTATTCACACTCTCTGTCTGCTCTATTCACCCCACTGTCTGCTCTATTCGCCCACTCTGTCTGCTCTATTCACCCCCTCTGTCTGCTCTATTCACACCCTCTGTCTGTTCTAATCGTCCTCTCTGTTTGCTCTTTTCACCCCCTCTGTCTGCTCTATTCACCCCCTCTGTTGGCTCTATTCACCCTCTCTGCCTGCTCTATTCACACCCTCTGCATGCCCTATTCACACTCAATGTCTGCTTTTTTCACACCCTCTGCCTGCTCTATTCACAACCTCTGCCTGCTCTATTCACACCCACTGTCTGCTCTATTCACACCCTCTGCCTGCTATATTCTCACCCACTGTCTGCTCTATTCACACCCTCTGCCTGCTCTATTCACACCCTCTGCCTGCTCTATTCTCACCCACTGTCTGCTCTATTCACAGCCTCTGTTTGCTCTACTCACAGCTTCTGTCTGCTCTATTCACAGCCTCTGTCTGCCCTATTGACAGCCTCTGTCTGCTCTATTCACCCCCTTCTGTCTGCTCTATTCAAAGCCTCTGTCTGCTCTATTCACAATCTCTGTCTGCTATATTCAACCCCTTCTCTCTGCTCTATTCACATCCTCTTTCTGCTCTATTCACCCCCTTCTGTCTACTCTATTCACATCCTCTGTCTGCTCTATTCACCCCCTTCTGTCTGCTCTATTCACAGCCTCTGTCTACTCTATTCGATCCCTTCTGTCTGCTCTATTCACAGCCCCTGTCTGCTCTATTCACACCCTCTGACTGCTCTATTCACAGCCTCTGTCTGCTCTATTCACAGACTCTGTCTGCTCTATTCACAACCTCTCTCTGCTCTATTCACCCCTCTGTCTGCTCTATTCAATCCCACGGCCTGCTCTATTCATCCCCTCTGTCTGCTCTATTCACCCCCGCTGTCTGCTCTATTTACACCCTCTGCCTGCTCTATCCACCCCACTGTCTGCACTATTCACCCCCTCTGTCTGCTCTATTTGCCCCCTCTGTCTGCTCTATGCACAACCTCTGTCTGCTCTATTCACACTCTCTGTCTGCTCTGTTCACTCACTCTGTCTCCTCTATTCACCCACTCTGTCTGCTCTATTCACAGCCTCTGTCTGCTCTATTCCCTCACTCTGTCTGCTCTATTCGCCCCCTCTGTCTGCTCTATGCACAACCTCTGTCTGCTCTATTCACACTCTCTGTCTGCCCTATTCACTCACTCTGTCTCCTCTATTCACCCACTCTGTCTGCTCTATTCACAGCCTCTGTCTGCTCTATTCCCTCACTCTGTCTGCTCTATTCGCCCCCTCTGTTTGCTCTATTCACCCACAGTCTCTGCTCTATTCACACCCTCTGTCTGCTCTACTCACACTCTCTGTCTGCTCTATTCACCCACACTGTTTTCTCTATTCGCTCCCTCTGTCTGCTCTATTTACCCACACTGTCTGCTCTATTCACACCCTCTGTCTGCTCTATTCACCCACTCCATCTGCTCTATTCACAGCCTCTGTCTGCTCTATTCCCTCGCTCTGTCTGCTCTATTCACCCCCACTGCCTGCTCTATTCACCCCCACTGCCTGCTCTATTCACACCCTGTCTGCTCTATTCACACACTCTGCCTGCTCTATTCACACCCTCTATCTGCTCAATTCAGACCCTCTGTCTGCTCTATTGACACCATCTGTCTGCTCTATTCACACCCACTCTCTTCTCTATTCACCCCCACTGCCTGCTCTATGCACACTCTCTGTCTGCTCTATTCAGACCCTCTGTCTGCTGTATTCACACCCTCTGTCTGCTCTATTCACCCACTCCATCTGCTCTATTCACAGCCTCTGTCTGCTCTATTCCCTCACTTTGTCTGCTCTATTCACCCCCACTGCCTGCTCTATTCACCCCCACTGCCTGCTCTATTCACACCCTGTCTGCTCTATTCACACACTCTGCCTGCTCTATTCACACCCTCTGTCTGCTCTATTCAGACCCTCTGTCTGCTCAATTGACACCATCTGTCTGCTCTATTCAAACCCACTGTCTTCTCTATTCACCCCCACTGCCTGCTCTATTCACACTTTCTGTCTGCTCTAGTCACACCCTCTGTCTGCTCCATTCGCCCCCTCTGTCTGCTCTATTCAGACCCTCTGCCTGCTCTATGCACCCCACTGTCTGCTCTATTCAACCGCACTGCCTGCTCTGCTCACACCCTCTGTCTGCTCTATTCACAACACTGTCTGCTCTATTCACACCCTGTCTGCTCTACTCACACCCTCTGTCTGCTCTATTCACACCCTGTATGCTCTATTCACACCCTCTGTCTGCTCTATTCACCCCACTGTCTGCTCTATTCACACCCTCTGTCTGCTCTATTCACACTTTCTGTCTGCTCTATTCACCCCACTGTCTGCTCTATTCACAGCCTCTGTCTGCTTTATTCAAACACTCTGTCTGCTCTATTCACACCCTCTGTCTGTTCTAATCGCCCCCTCTGCTCTTTTCACCCCCTCTGTCTGCTCTATTCACCCCCTCTGTTGGCTCTATTCCCCCCCTCTGCCTGCTCTATTCACACACTCTGCCTGCCCTATTCACACTCAATGTCTGCTCTATTCACAACCTCTGCCTGCTCTATTCACAACCTCTGCCTGCTCTATTCACACCCACTGTCTGCTCTATTCACACCCTCTGCCTGCTCTATTCACACCCTCTGCCTGCTCTATTCTCACCCCCTGTCTGCTCTATTCACACCCTCTGCCTGCTCTATTCACAGCCTCTGCCTGCTCTATTCACCCCCACTGCCTGCTCTATTCACCCCTCTGCCTGCACTATTCACTCCCACTGCCTGCACTATTCACACACTCTGTCTGCTCTATTCACACCCTGTCTTCTCTATTGACACCCTCTGTCTGTTCTGTTCACACCCTCTGGCTGCTCTATTCACCCCACTGTCTGCACTATTCACAGCCTCTGACTGCTCTATTCACAGCCTCTGTCTGCTTTTTCACACCCTCTGTCTGCTCTATTCGCCCCCTCTGTCTGCTCCTTTCGCCCCCTCTGTCTGCTCTATTCACCCCCTCTGTTGGCTCTATTCACACCCTCTGCCTGCTCTATACACAGCCTCTGTTTGCTCTATTCACAGCCTCTGTCTGCTCTATTCGCCCCCTTCTGTCTGCTCCATTCACAGCCTCTGTCTGCTCTATTCACACCCTCTGTCTGCTCTATTCACACCCTCTGTCTGCTCTATTCACACCCTCTGTCTGCTCTATTCCCAGCCTCTGTCTACTCTATTCACCCCCTTCTGTCTCCTCTATTCACAGCCTCTGTCTGCACCATCCACAGCCTCAGTCTGCTCTATTCACCCCTTCTGTCCACACTATCCACAGCCTCTGTCTGCTCTATTCACCCCCTTATGTCTGCTCTATTCACAGCCTCCGTCTGCTCTATTCACAGCCTCAGTCTGCGCTATTCACAGCCTCTGTCTACTCGATTCATGCCCTTTGTCTGCTCTATTCACCCCCTCTGCCTGCTCTATTCATGCCCTCTGTCTGCTCTATTCACCCCCTCTGTCTGCTCTATTCACCCCCTCTGTCTGCTCCATTCGCCCCCTCTCTCTGCTCAATTCACGCCCTCTGTCTGCACTATTCACACCCTCTTTCAGCTCTAGTCATGCCCTCTGTCTGCTCCATTCACAACCACTGTCTGCTCTATTCACAGCCTCTGTCTGCTCTATTCACAGCCTCTGCCTGCTCTATTCACAGCCTCAGTCTGCTCAATTCACGCCGTCTGTCTGCTCTATTGAAGCCCACTGTCTGCTCTATTCACCCCCTTCTGCCTGCTCTATTGAAAGCCTCAGTCTGCTCAATTCACGCCGGCTGTCTGCTCTATTGAAGCCCACTGTCTGCTCTATTCACCCCCTTCTGCCTGCTCTATTCACAGCCTCTGTCTGCTCTATTGACAGCCTCAGTCTGCTCTATTCACAGTCTCTGTCTGCTCTATTCACCCCCTTCTGTCTGCTCTATTCATACCCTCTGTCTGCTCTAATCAAACTCTCTGTCTGCTCTATTCACACCCTCTCTCTGCTCTATTCACAGCCTCTGTCTGGTCTATTCACCCCCTTCTGTCTGCCCTATTCACACCCTCTGTCTGCTCTATTCACGGCCTCTGTCTGCTCTATTCACAGCCTCTGTCTGCTCTATTCACAGCCTGTGTCTGCTCTATTCACCCATTTTTGTCTGCTCTATTCACAGCCTCTGTCTGCTCTATTCACACCCTATGTCTGCTCTATTCACACCCCCTGTCTGCTCTATTCACACCCTCTGTCTGCCCTATTCACAGCCTCTGTCGGCTCTATTCACAGCCTCTGTCTGCTCTATTCACCCCCTTCTGGCTGCTCTATTCACCCCACTGTCTGCTCTCTTCACAGCCTCTGACTGCTCTATTCACACACTCTGTCTGCTTTTTCGCCCCCTCTGTCTGCTCTATTCGCCCTCTCTGTCTGCTCTATTCACACCCTCTGTCTGCTCTATTCACCCCCTCTGTTGTCTCTATTCACACCCTCTGCCTGCTCTATTCACACCCTCTGTTTGCTCTTTCACAGCCTCAGTCTGCTCTATTCACAGTCTCTGTCTGCTCTATTCACCCCCTTCTGTCTGCTCTATTCACAGCCTCTGTCTGCTCTATTCATACCCTCTGTCTGCTCTAATCAAACTCTCTGTCTGCTCTATTCACCCCCTTCTGGCTGCTCTACTCACAGCCTCTGTCTGCTCTATTCACAGCCTCAGCCTGCTCTATTCACAGCCTCTGTCTGCTCTATTCATGCCCTATGTCTGCTCTATTCACCCCCTCTGTCTGCTCTATTCATGCCCTCTGTCTGCTCTATTCACCCCATCTGTCTGCTCTATTCACTCCCTCTGCCTGCTCTATTCACCCTCTCTGTCTGCTCTATTCACCCCCTCTGTCTGCTCTATTCACCCCCTCTGTCTGCTCTATTCACGCCCTCTGTCTGCACTATTCACACCCTATCTTATCTATTGACACCCTCTGTCTGTTCTGTTCACACCCTCTGGCTGCTCTATTCACCCCACTGTCTGCTCTCTTCACAGCCTCTGACTGCTCTATTCACACACTCTGTCTGCTTTTTCGCACCCTCTGTCTGCTCTATTCGCCCCCTCTGTCTGCTCTATTCGCCCTCTCTGTCTGCTCTATTCACACCCTCTGTCTGCTCTATTCACCCCCTCTGTTGTCTCTATTCACACCCTCTGCCTGCTCTATTCACACCCTCTGTTTGCTCTTTCACAGCCTCTGTCTGCTCTATTCGCCCCCTCTGTCTGCTCTATTCGCCCACTCTGTCTGCTCTATTCTCCCCCTCTGTTGGCTCTATTCACACCATCTGTCTGCTCTATTCACAGCCTCTGTCTGCTACATTCACCCCCTTCTGTCTGCTCTATTCACAGCCTCTGTCTGCTCTATTCACACCCTCTGTCTGCTCTATTCATGTCCTCTGTTTGCTCTATTCACAGCCACTGTCTGCTCTATTCACAGCCTCTGTCTGCTCCAGTCACCCCCTTATGTCTGCTCTATTCACAGCCTCTGTCTGCTCTATTCACAGCTTCTGTCTGCTCTATTCACAGCCTCTGTCTGCTCTATTGACAGCCTCTGTCTGCTCTATTCACCCCCTTATGTCTGCTCCATTAAAAGCCTCTGTCTGCTCTATTCACAATCTCTGTCTGCTATATTCAACCCCTTCATTCTGCTCTATTCACAGCCTCTGTCTGCTCTATTCGCCCCCTTCTGTCTGCTCTATTCACAGCCCCTGTCTGCTCTATTCACACCCTCTGTCTGCTCTATTCACAGCCTCTGTCTGCTCTATTCACAGCCTTTGTCTGCTCTATTAACAACCTCTGTCTGCTCTATTCACGCCTCTGTCTGCTCTATTCACTCCCACTGTCTGCTCTATTCACACCCTCTGTCTGCTCTATTCACAGCCTCTGTCTGCTCTATTCACAGCCTCTGTCTGCTATATTCACAGCCTCTGTCTGCTCTATTCACCCCCTTCTGTCTGCCCTATTCACAGCCTCTGTCTGCTCTATTCACAACCTCTGTCTGCTCTATTCACTCCCACTGTCTGCTCTATTCACACCCTCTGTCTGCTCTATTCACAGCCTCTGTCTGCTCTATTCAAAGCCTCTGTCTGCTCTATTCACAATCTCTGTCTGCTATATTCAACCCCTTCTGTCTGCTCTATTCACATCCTCTTTCTGCTCTATTCACCCCCTTCTGTCTGCTCTATTCACAGCCTCTGTCTGCTCTATTCGCCCCCTTCTGTCTGCTCTATTCACTGCCCCTGTCTGCTCTATTCACACCCTCTGTCTGCTCTATTCACAGCCTCTGTCCGCTCTATTCACAGCCTCTGTCTGCTCTATTCACTCCCACTGTCTGCTCTATTCACACCCTCTGTCCGCTCTATTCACAGCCTCTGTCTGCTCTATTCAAAGCCTCTGTCTGCTCTATTCACAATCTCTGTCTGCTATATTCAACCCCTTCTGTCTGCTCTATTCACATCCTCTTTCTGCTCTATTCACCCCTTCTGTCTGCTCTATTCACAGCATCTGTCTGCTCTATTCGCCCCCTTCTGTCTGCTCTATTCACAGCCACTGTCTGCTCTTTTCACACCCTCTGTCTGCTCTATTCACAGCCTCTGTCTGCTCTATTCACAGCCTTTGCCTGCTCTATTCACAGCCTCTGTCTGCTATAGTCACAGCCTCTGTCTGCTCTATTCACCCACTTCTGTCTGCCCTATTCACAGCCTCTGTCTGCTCTATTCACAACCTCTGTCTGCTCTATTCACCCCCTTCTGTCTGCTCTATTCACAGCCTCTGTCTGCTCTATTGAAAGCCTCAGTCTGCTCTATTCACAGCCTCTGTCTGCTCTATTCACAGCCTCAGTCTGCTCTATTCACAGCCTCTGTCTGCTCTATTCATGCCCTATGTCTGCTCTATTCACCCCCTCTGTCTGCTCTATTCATGCCCTCTGTCTGCTCTATTCACCCCCTCTGTCTGCTCTATTCACTCCCTCTGTCTGCTCTATTCACCCCCTCTGTCTGCTCTATTCACCCCCTCTGTCTGCTCTATTCACACCCTCTGTCTGCTCTATTCACACTCTCTGTCTGCTCTTTTCACCCACACTGTTTTCTCTATTCGCTCCCTCTGTCTGCTCTATTTACCCACACTGTCTGCTCTATTCACACCCTCTGTCTGCTCTATTCACCCACTCCATCTGCTCTATTCACAGCCTCTGTCTGCTCTATTCCCTCACTCTGTCTGCTCTATTCACCCCCACTGCCCTGCTCTATTCACCCCCACTGCCTGCTCTATTCACACCCTGTCTGCTCTATTCACACACTCTGCCTGCTCTATTCACACCCTCTATCTGCTCAATTCAGACCCTCTGTCTGCTCTATTGACACCATCTGTCTGCTCTATTCACACCCACTGTCTTCTCTATTCACCCCCACTGCCTGCTCTATGCACACTCTCTGTCTGCTCTAGTCACACCCTCTGTCTGCTCCATTCGCCCCCTCTGTCTGCTCTATTCAGGCCCTCTGCCTGCTCTATGCACCCAACTGTCTGCTCTCTTCAACCCCACTGCCTGCTCTGTTCACACCTTCTGCCTGCTCTATTCACACCCTGTATGCTCTATTCACACCCTCTGTCTGCTCTATTCACCCCACTGTCTGCTCTATTCACACCCTCTGTCTGCTCTATTCACACTTTCTGTCTGCTCTATTCACCTCACTGTCTGCTCAATTCACAGCCTCTGTCTGCTTTATTCAAACACTCTGTCTGCTCTATTCACAGCCTCTGTCTGCTCTATTCACCTCCACTGTTGGCTCTATTCACACCCTCTGCCTGCTCTATTCACACTCTCTGTCTGCTCTATTCACCCCACTGTCTGCTCTATTCGCCCACTCTGTCTGCTCTATTCACCCCCTCTGTCTGCTCTATTCACACCCTCTGTCTGTTCTAATCGTCCTCTCTGTTTGCTCTTTTCACCCCCTCTGTCTGCTCTATTCACCCCCTCTGTTGGCTCTATTCACCCTCTCTGCCTGCTCTATTCACACCCTCTGCATGCCCTATTCACACTCAATGTCTGCTTTTTTCACACCCTCTGCCTGCTCTATTCACAACCTCTGCCTGCTCTATTCACACCCACTGTCTGCTCTATTCACACCCTCTGCCTGCTATATTCTCACCCACTGTCTGCTCTATTCACACCCTCTGCCTGCTCTATTCACACCCTCTGCCTGCTCTATTCTCACCCACTGTCTGCTCTATTCACAGCCTCTGTTTGCTCTACTCACAGCTTCTGTCTGCTCTATTCACAGCCTCTGTCTGCCCTATTGACAGCCTCTGTCTGCTCTATTCACCCCCTTCTGTCTGCTCTATTCAAAGCCTCTGTCTGCTCTATTCACAATCTCTGTCTGCTATATTCAACCCCTTCTCTCTGCTCTATTCACATCCTCTTTCTGCTCTATTCACCCCCTTCTGTCTACTCTATTCACATCCTCTGTCTGCTCTATTCACCCCCTTCTGTCTGCTCTATTCACAGCCTCTGTCTACTCTATTCGATCCCTTCTGTCTGCTCTATTCACAGCCCCTGTCTGCTCTATTCACACCCTCTGACTGCTCTATTCACAGCCTCTGTCTGCTCTATTCACAGACTCTGTCTGCTCTATTCACAACCTCTCTCTGCTCTATTCACCCCTCTGTCTGCTCTATTCAATCCCACGGCCTGCTCTATTCATCCCCTCTGTCTGCTCTATTCACCCCCGCTGTCTGCTCTATTTACACCCTCTGCCTGCTCTATCCACCCCACTGTCTGCACTATTCACCCCCTCTGTCTGCTCTATTTGCCCCCTCTGTCTGCTCTATGCACAACCTCTGTCTGCTCTATTCACACTCTCTGTCTGCTCTGTTCACTCACTCTGTCTCCTCTATTCACCCACTCTGTCTGCTCTATTCACAGCCTCTGTCTGCTCTATTCCCTCACTCTGTCTGCTCTATTCGCCCCCTCTGTCTGCTCTATGCACAACCTCTGTCTGCTCTATTCACACTCTCTGTCTGCCCTATTCACTCACTCTGTCTCCTCTATTCACCCACTCTGTCTGCTCTATTCACAGCCTCTGTCTGCTCTATTCCCTCACTCTGTCTGCTCTATTCGCCCCCTCTGTTTGCTCTATTCACCCACAGTCTCTGCTCTATTCACACCCTCTGTCTGCTCTACTCACACTCTCTGTCTGCTCTATTCACCCACACTGTTTTCTCTATTCGCTCCCTCTGTCTGCTCTATTTACCCACACTGTCTGCTCTATTCACACCCTCTGTCTGCTCTATTCACCCACTCCATCTGCTCTATTCACAGCCTCTGTCTGCTCTATTCCCTCGCTCTGTCTGCTCTATTCACCCCCACTGCCTGCTCTATTCACCCCCACTGCCTGCTCTATTCACACCCTGTCTGCTCTATTCACACACTCTGCCTGCTCTATTCACACCCTCTATCTGCTCAATTCAGACCCTCTGTCTGCTCTATTGACACCATCTGTCTGCTCTATTCACACCCACTCTCTTCTCTATTCACCCCCACTGCCTGCTCTATGCACACTCTCTGTCTGCTCTATTCAGACCCTCTGTCTGCTGTATTCACACCCTCTGTCTGCTCTATTCACCCACTCCATCTGCTCTATTCACAGCCTCTGTCTGCTCTATTCCCTCACTTTGTCTGCTCTATTCACCCCCACTGCCTGCTCTATTCACCCCCACTGCCTGCTCTATTCACACCCTGTCTGCTCTATTCACACACTCTGCCTGCTCTATTCACACCCTCTGTCTGCTCTATTCAGACCCTCTGTCTGCTCAATTGACACCATCTGTCTGCTCTATTCAAACCCACTGTCTTCTCTATTCACCCCCACTGCCTGCTCTATTCACACTTTCTGTCTGCTCTAGTCACACCCTCTGTCTGCTCCATTCGCCCCCTCTGTCTGCTCTATTCAGACCCTCTGCCTGCTCTATGCACCCCACTGTCTGCTCTATTCAACCGCACTGCCTGCTCTGCTCACACCCTCTGTCTGCTCTATTCACAACACTGTCTGCTCTATTCACACCCTGTCTGCTCTACTCACACCCTCTGTCTGCTCTATTCACACCCTGTATGCTCTATTCACACCCTCTGTCTGCTCTATTCACCCCACTGTCTGCTCTATTCACACCCTCTGTCTGCTCTATTCACACTTTCTGTCTGCTCTATTCACCCCACTGTCTGCTCTATTCACAGCCTCTGTCTGCTTTATTCAAACACTCTGTCTGCTCTATTCACACCCTCTGTCTGTTCTAATCGCCCCCTCTGCTCTTTTCACCCCCTCTGTCTGCTCTATTCACCCCCTCTGTTGGCTCTATTCCCCCCCTCTGCCTGCTCTATTCACACACTCTGCCTGCCCTATTCACACTCAATGTCTGCTCTATTCACAACCTCTGCCTGCTCTATTCACACCTCTGCCTAGCTCTATTCACACCCACTGTCTGCTCTATTCACACCCTCTGCCTGCTCTATTCACACCCTCTGCCTGCTCTATTCTCACCCCCTGTCTGCTCTATTCACACCCTCTGCCTGCTCTATTCACAGCCTCTGCCTGCTCTATTCACCCCCACTGCCTGCTCTATTCACCCCTCTGCCTGCACTATTCACTCCCACTGCCTGCACTATTCACACACTCTGTCTGCTCTATTCACACCCTGTCTTCTCTATTGACACCCTCTGTCTGTTCTGTTCACACCCTCTGGCTGCTCTATTCACCCCACTGTCTGCACTATTCACAGCCTCTGACTGCTCTATTCACAGCCTCTGTCTGCTTTTTCACACCCTCTGTCTGCTCTATTCGCCCCCTCTGTCTGCTCCTTTCGCCCCCTCTGTCTGCTCTATTCACCCCCTCTGTTGGCTCTATTCACACCCTCTGCCTGCTCTATACACAGCCTCTGTTTGCTCTATTCACAGCCTCTGTCTGCTCTATTCGCCCCCTTCTGTCTGCTCCATTCACAGCCTCTGTCTGCTCTATTCACACCCTCTGTCTGCTCTATTCACACCCTCTGTCTGCTCTATTCACACCCTCTGTCTGCTCTATTCCCAGCCTCTGTCTACTCTATTCACCCCCTTCTGTCTCCTCTATTCACAGCCTCTGTCTGCACCATCCACAGCCTCAGTCTGCTCTATTCACCCCTTCTGTCCACACTATCCACAGCCTCTGTCTGCTCTATTCACCCCCTTATGTCTGCTCTATTCACAGCCTCCGTCTGCTCTATTCACAGCCTCAGTCTGCGCTATTCACAGCCTCTGTCTACTCGATTCATGCCCTTTGTCTGCTCTATTCACCCCCTCTGCCTGCTCTATTCATGCCCTCTGTCTGCTCTATTCACCCCCTCTGTCTGCTCTATTCACGCCCTCTGTCTGCTCCATTCGCCCCCTCTCTCTGCTCAATTCACGCCCTCTGTCTGCACTATTCACACCCTCTTTCAGCTCTAGTCATGCCCTCTGTCTGCTCCATTCACAACCACTGTCTGCTCTATTCACAGCCTCTGTCTGCTCTATTCACAGCCTCTGCCTGCTCTATTCACAGCCTCAGTCTGCTCAATTCACGCCGTCTGTCTGCTCTATTGAAGCCCACTGTCTGCTCTATTCACCCCCTTCTGCCTGCTCTATTGAAAGCCTCAGTCTGCTCAATTCACGCCGTCTGTCTGCTCTATTGAAGCCCACTGTCTGCTCTATTCACCCCCTTCTGCCTGCTCTATTCACAGCCTCTGTCTGCTCTATTGACAGCCTCAGTCTGCTCTATTCACAGTCTCTGTCTGCTCTATTCACCCCCTTCTGTCTGCTCTATTCATACCCTCTGTCTGCTCTAATCAAACTCTCTGTCTGCTCTATTCACACCCTCTCTCTGCTCTATTCACAGCCTCTGTCTGGTCTATTCACCCCCTTCTGTCTGCCCTATTCACACCCTCTGTCTGCTCTATTCACGGCCTCTGTCTGCTCTATTCACAGCCTCTGTCTGCTCTATTCACAGCCTGTGTCTGCTCTATTCACCCATTTTTGTCTGCTCTATTCACAGCCTCTGTCTGCTCTATTCACACCCTATGTCTGCTCTATTCACACCCCCTGTCTGCTCTATTCACACCCTCTGTCTGCCCTATTCACAGCCTCTGTCGGCTCTATTCACAGCCTCTGTCTGCTCTATTCACCCCCTTCTGGCTGCTCTATTCACCCCACTGTCTGCTCTCTTCACAGCCTCTGACTGCTCTATTCACACACTCTGTCTGCTTTTTCGCCCCCTCTGTCTGCTCTATTCGCCCTCT
>NC_140998.1:4483415-4522321 GCF_052327205.1 Somniosus microcephalus | reverse complement strand
CCTCTGTCTGCTCTATTCACCCCCTCTGTTGGCTCTATTCACACCATCTGTCTGCTCTATTCACCCCTTCTGTCTGCCCTATTCACAACCTCTGTCTGCTCTATTCACAACCTCTGCCTGCTCTATTCACCCCCTTCTGTCGGCTCTATTCACAGCCTCTGTCTGCTCTATTCGCCCCCTCTGTCTGCTCTACTCACCCCCTCTGTCTGCTCTATTCACACCTTCTGTCTGCTCTATTCACCCCCTCTGTTGTCTCCATTCACACCCTCTGTCTGCTCTATTCGCCCCCTCTGTCTGCTCTATTCGCCCCCTCTGCCTGCTCTATTCACCCCCTCTGTTGGCTCTATTCACACCATCTGTCTGCTCTATTCACCCCTTCTGTCTGCCCTATTCACAGCCTCTGTCTGCTCTATTCACACCATCTGTCTGCTCTATTCACCCCTTCTGTCTGCCCTATTCACAACCTCTGTCTGCTCTATTCACAACCTCTGCCTGCTCTATTCACCCCCTTCTGTCGGCTCTATTCACAGCCTCTGTCTGCTCTATTCGCCCCCTCTGTCTGCTCTACTCACCCCCTCTGTCTGCTCTATTCACACCTTCCGTCTGCTCTATTCACCCCCTCTGTTGTCTCCATTCACACCCTCTGCCTGCTCTATTCACACCCTCTGTCTGCTCTTTCACACCCTCTGTCTGCTCTATTCGCCCCCTCTGTCTGCCCTATTCACAGCCTCTGTCTGCTCTATTCACAGCCTCTGTCTGCTCTATTCAGTCCCTTCTGTCTGCTCTATTCACAGCCTCTGTCTGCTCTATTCACACCCTCTGTCTGCTCTATTCATGGCCTCTGTTTGCTCTATTCACAGCCACTGTCTGCTCTATTCACAGCCTCTGTCTGCTCTAGTCACCCCCTTATGTCTGCTCTATTCACAGCCTCTGTCTGCTCTATTCACAGCTTCTGTCTGCTCTATTCACAGCCTCTGTCTGCTCTATTGACAGCCTCTGTCTGCTCTATTCACCCCCTTCTGTCTGCTCTATTCAAAGCCTCTGTCTGCTCTATTCACAATTGCGGTCTGCTATATTCAACCCCTTCTGTCTGCTCTATTCACATCCACTTTCTGCTCTATTCACCCCTTCTGTCTGCTCTATTCACATCCTCTGTCTGCTCTATTCACCCCCTCTGTCTGCTCTACTCATCCCCTCTGTCTGCTCTATTCACACCCTCTGTCTGCTCTATTCACCCCTCTGTTGTCTCCATTCACACCCTCTGCCTGCTCTATTCACACCCTCTGTCTGCTCTTTCACACCCTCTGTCTGCTCTATTCGCCGCCTCTGTCTGCTCTATTCGCCCCTCTGTCTGCTCTATTCACCCCCTCTGTTGGCTCTATTCACACCATCTGTCTGCTCTATTCACCCCTCTGTCTGCTCTATTCACAGCCTCTGTCTGCTCTATTGACAGCCTCTGTCTGCTCTATTCACCCCCTTCTGTCTGCTCTATTCAAAGCCTTTGTCTGCTCTATTCACAATTGCGGTCTGCTATATTCAACCCCTTCTGTCTGCTCTATTCACATCCACTTTCTGCTCTATTCACCACCTTCTGTCTGCTCTATTCACATCCTCTGTCTGCTCTATTCACCCCCTTCTGTCTGCTCTACTCACAGCCTCTTTCTGCTCTATTCGCCCCCTGTCTGTCTGCTCTATTCACAGCCCCGTCTGCCCTATTCACACCCTCTGTCTGCTCTATTCACAGCCTCTGTCTGCTCTATTCACAGCCTCTGTCTGCTCTATTCACAACCTCTGTCTGCTCTATTCACCCCTCTGTCTGCTCTATTCACTCCACTGCCTGCTCTATTCATCCCCTCTGTCTGCTCTATTCACCCCCGCTGTCTGCTCTATTCACACCCTCTGCCTGCTCTATCCACCCCCATTGTCTGCTCTATTCACAGCCTCTGTCTGCTCTATTTGCCCCCTCTGTCTGCTCTATGCACAACCTCTGTCTGCTCTGTTCACACTCTGTGTCTGCTCTATTCACCCACTCTGTCTGCTCTATTCACCCACTCTGTCTGCTCTATTCACAGCCTCTGTCTGCTCCATTCCCTCACTCTGTCTGCTCTATTCGCCCCCTCTGTCTGCTCTATTCACCCACACTCTCTGCTCTATTCACACCCTCTGTCTGCTCTGTTCACACTTCTGTCTGCTCTATTCACCCACACTGTTTTCTCTATTCGCTCCCTCTTTCTGCTCTATTTACCCACACTGTCTGCTCTATTCACACACTCTGTCTGCTCTATTCACCCACTCCATCTGCTCTATTCACAGCCTCTGCCTGCTCTATTCACACCCACTGCCTGCTCTATTCACACCCTGTCTGCTCTATTCACACACTCTGCCTGCTCTATTCACACCCTCTGTCTGCTCTACTCAGACCCTCTGTCTGCTCTATCGACACCATCTGTCTGCTCTATTCACACCCACTGTCTTCTCTATTCACCCCCACTGCCTGCTCTATTCTCACTCTCTGTCCGCTCTAGTCACACACTCTGTCTGCTCCATTCGCCCCCTCTGTCTGCTCTATTCAGACCCTCTGCCTGCTCTATGCACCCCACTGTCAGCTCCATTCAACCCCACTGCCTGCTCTGTTCACACCCTCTGCCTGCTCTATTCACCCCACTCTCTGCTCTATTCACAGCCTCTTTCTGCTCTATTCACACCCTCTGTCTGCTCTATTCACACCACTGTCTGCTCTATTCACACCCTCTGTCTGCTCTATTCACACCCTGTCTGCTCTAGTCACCCCACTGTCGGCTCTATTCACACCCTGTATGCTCTATTCACACCCTCTGTCTGCTCTATTCACCCCACTGTCTGCTCTATTCACACCCTCTTTCAGCTATATTCACACTTTCTGCCTGCTCTATTCATTCCACTGTCTGCTCTATTCTCAGCCTCTGTCTGCTTTATTCAAACACTCTGTCTGCTCTATTCACAGCCTCTGTCTGCTCTATTCACCTCCACTGTTGGCTCTATTCACACCCTCTGCCTGCTCTATTCACACTCTCTGCCTGCTCTATTCACCCCACTGTCTGCTCTATTCACCCGCTCTGTCTGCTCTATTCAACCCCTCTGTCTGCTCTATTCACCCCCTCTGTCTGTTCTAATCGCCCCCTCTGTTTGCTCTTTTCACCCCTTCTGCCTGCTCTATTCACCCCCTCTGTTGGCTCTATTCACCCCCTCTGCCTGCTCTATTCACACCCTCTGCCTGCCCTATTCACACTCAATGTCTGCTCTATTCACACCCTCTGCCTGCTCTATTCACAACCTCTGCCTGCTCTATTCACACCCACCGTCTGCTCTATTCACAGCCTCTGCCTGCTCTATTCACCCCCACTGCGTGCTCTATTCACACCCACTGTCTCCTCTATTCACCCCACTGTCTGCTCTATTGCACACCCTCTGCCTTCTCTATCCTCACCCACTTTCTGCTCTATTCACAACTCACTGTCTGCTCAATTGACAGCCTCTGCCTGCGCTATTCACCCCCACTGCGTGCTCGATTCACAGCCTCTGTCTGCTCTATTCACAACCGCTGTCTGCTCTATTCACACCCTCTGCCTGCTCTATCTACCCCCACTGTCTGCTCTATTCACGCCCTCTGTCTGCTCTATTTGCCCCCTCTGTCTGCTCTATGCACAAACTCTGTCTGCTCTAAACACTCTCTGTCTGCTCTATACACTCACTCTGTCTGCTCTATTCACCCACACTCTCTGCTCTATTCACACCCTCTGTCTGCTCTATTCACCACTCTCTGTCTGCTCTATTCACCCACACTGTTTTCTCTATTCGCTCCCTCTGTCTGCTCTATTTAACCACACTGTCTGCTCTATTCACACCCTCTGTCTGCTCTATTCACCCACTCCATCTGCTCTATTCACAGCCTCTGTCTGCTCTATTCCCTCCCTCTGTCTGCTCTATTCACCCCACTGCCTGCTCTATTCACCCCCACCGCCTGCTCTATTCACACCCTGTCTGCTCTATTCACACACTCTGCCTGCTCTATTGACACCATCTGTCTGCTCTATTCACACTCACTGTCTTCTCTATTCACCCCCACTGCCTGCTCTATTCACACTCTCTGTCTGCTCTAGTCACACCCTCTGTCTGCTCCATTCGCCCCCTCTGTCTGCTATATTCAGACTCTCTGCTGCTCTATGCGCACCACTGTCTGCTCTCTTCAACCCCACTGCTGCTCTGTTCACACCCTCTGCCTGCTCTATTCACCCCTCTCTCTGCTCTATTCACAGCCTCTGTCTGCTCTATTCACACCCTCTGTCTGCTCTATTCACACCACTGTCTGCTCTATTCACACCCTGCATGCTCTATTCACACCCTCGTGTCTGCTCTATTCACACTTTCTGTCTGCTCTATTCACCCCACTGTCTGCTCTATTCACAGCCTCTGTCTGCTTTATTCAAACACTCTGTCTGCTCTATTCACAGCCTCTGTCTGCTCTATTCACCTCCAATGTTGGCTCTATTCACACCCTCTGCCTGCTCTATTCACACTCTCTGTCTGCTCTATTCACCCCACTGTCTGCTCTATTCACCCGCTCTGTCTGCTCTATTCACCGCCTCTGTTCTGCTCTATTCACACCCTCTCTCTGTTCTAATCCCCCCATCTGTTTGCTCTTTTCACCCCCTCTGTCTGCTCTATTCACCCCCTCTGTTGGCTCTATTCACCCCCTCTGCCTGCTCTATTCACACCCTCTGGCCTCCTCTATTCACAACCTCTGCCTGCTCTACTCACACCCGCTGTCTGCTCTATTCACACCCTCTGCCTGCTCTATCTCACCCACTGTCTGCTCTATTCACACCCTCTGCCTGCTCTATTCACACCCTCTGCCTGCTCTATTCTCACCCACTGTCTGCTCAATTCACAACCCACAGTCTGCTCTATTCACAGCCTCTGCCTGCTCTATTCACCCCCACTGCCTGCTCTATTCACACCCTCTGCCTGCTCTATTCACCCCACTCTCTGCTCTATTCACAGCCTCTGTCTGCTCTATTCACACCCTCTGTCTGCTCTATTCAAACCACTGTCTGCTCTATTCGCAGCCTCTGTCTGCTTTATTCAAACACTCTGTCTGCTCTATTCACAGCCTCTGTCTGCTCTATTCACCTCCAATGTTGGCTCTATTCACACCCTCTGCCTGCTCTATTCACACTCTCTGTCTGCTCTATTCACCCCACTGTCTGATCTATTCACCCGCTCTGTCTGCTCTATTCACCCCCTCTGTCTGCTCTATTCACACCCTCTCTCTGTTCTAATCCCCCCATCTGTTTGCTCTTTTCACCCCCTCTGTCTGCTCTATTCACCCCCTCTGTTGGCTCTATTCACCCCCTCTGCCTGCTCTATTCACACCCTCTGCCTCCTCTATTCACAACCTCTGCCTGCTCTACTCACACCCGCTGTCTGCTCTATTCACACCCTCTGCCTGCTCTATTCAAACACTCTGTCTGCTCTATTCACACCCTCTGCCTGCTCTATTCTCACCCACTGTCTGCTCTATTCACACCCTCTGCCTGCTCTATTCACACCCTCTGCCTGCTCTATTCTCACCCACTGTCTGCTCAATTCACAACCCACAGTCTGCTCTATTCACAGTCTCTGCCTGCTCTATTCACCCCACTCTCTGCTCTATTCACAGCCTCTGTCTGCTCTATTCACACCCTCTGTCTGCTCTATTCACACCACTGTCTGCTCTATTCACACCCTGCATGCTCTATTCACACCCTCTGTCTGCTCTATTCACACTTTCTGTCTGCTCTATTCACCCCACTGTCTGCTCTATTCACAGCCTCTGTCTGCTTTATTCAAACACTCTGTCTGCTCTATTCACAGCCTCTGTCTGCTCTATTCACCTCCAATGTTGGCTCTATTCACACCCTCTGCCTGCTCTATTCACACTCTCTGTCTGCTCTATTCACCCCACTGTCTGATCTATTCACCCGCTCTGTCTGCTCTATTCACCCCCTCTGTCTGCTCTATTCACACCCTCTCTCTGTTCTAATCCCCCCATCTGTTTGCACTTTTCACCCCCTCTGTCTGCTCTATTCACCCCCTCTGTTGACTCTATTCACCCCCTCTGCCTGCTCTATTCACACCCTCTGCCTCCTCTATTCACAACCTCTGCCTGCTCTACTCACACCCGCTGTCTGCTCTATTCACACCCTCTGCCTGCTCTATTCTCACCCACTGTCTGCTCTATTCACACCCTCTGCCTGCTCTATTCACACCCTCTGCCTGCTCTATTCTCACCCACTGTCTGCTCAATTCACAACCCACAGTCTGCTCTATTCACAGCCTCTGCCTGCTCTATTCACCCTCACTGCCTGCTCTATTCACACCCGCTGTCTGCTCTATTCACACCCTCTGCCTTCTCTATTCTCACCCACTTTCTTCTCTATTCACAACCCACTGTCTGCTCTATTCACAGCCTCTGCCTGCTCTATTCACCCCCACTGCGTGCTCTATTCACACCCTCTGTCTGCTCTATTCACCCACACTGTTGGCTCTATTCACACCCTCTGCCTGCTCTATTCACCCCCTCTGCCTGCTCTATTCACTCCCACTTCCTGCACTATTCACACACTCTGTCTGCTCTATTCACACCCTGTCTGCTCTATTCACAGCCTCTGACTGCTCTATTCACACCCTCTGTCTGCTTTTTCACACCTTCTGTCTGCTCTATTCGCCCCCTCTGTCTGCTCTACTCACCCCCTCTGTCTGCTCTATTCACCCCCTCTGTCTGCTCTATTCGCCCCCTCTGTCTGCTTTATTCAAACACTCTGTCTGCTCTATTCACAGCCTCTGTCTGCTCTATTCACCTCCAATGTTGGCTCTATTCACACCCTCTGCCTGCTCTATTCACACTCTCTGTCTGCTCTATTCACCCCACTGTCTGCTCTATTCACCCGCTCTGTCTGCTCTATTCACCGCCTCTGTCTGCTCTATTCACACCCTCTCTCTGTTCTAATCCCCCCATCTGTTTGCTCTTTTCACCCCCTCTGTCTGCTCTATTCACCCCCTCTGTTGGCTCTATTCACCCCCTCTGCCTGCTCTATTCACACCCTCTGCCTCCTCTATTCACAACCTCTGCCTGCTCTACTCACACCCGCTGTCTGCTCTATTCACACCCTCTGCCTGCTCTATTCTCACCCACTGTCTGCTCTATTCACACCCTCTGCCTGCTCTATTCACACCCTCTGCCTGCTCTATTCTCACCCACTGTCTGCTCAATTCACAACCCACAGTCTGCTCTATTCACAGCCTCTGCCTGCTCTATTCACCCCCACTGCCTGCTCTATTCACACCCTCTGCCTGCTCTATTCACCCCACTCTCTGCTCTATTCACAGCCTCTGTCTGCTCTATTCACACCCTCTGTCTGCTCTATTCAAACCACTGTCTGCTCTATTCACAGCCTCTGTCTGCTTTATTCAAACACTCTGTCTGCTCTATTCACAGCCTCTGTCTGCTCTATTCACCTCCAATGTTGGCTCTATTCACACCCTCTGCCTGCTCTATTCACACTCTCTGTCTGCTCTATTCACCCCACTGTCTGATCTATTCACCCGCTCTGTCTGCTCTATTCACCCCCTCTGTCTGCTCTATTCACACCCTCTCTCTGTTCTAATCCCCCCATCTGTTTGCTCTTTTCACCCCCTCTGTCTGCTCTATTCACCCCCTCTGTTGGCTCTATTCACCCCCTCTGCCTGCTCTATTCACACCCTCTGCCTCCTCTATTCACAACCTCTGCCTGCTCTACTCACACCCGCTGTCTGCTCTATTCACACCCTCTGCCTGCTCTATTCAAACACTCTGTCTGCTCTATTCACACCCTCTGCCTGCTCTATTCTCACCCACTGTCTGCTCTATTCACACCCTCTGCCTGCTCTATTCACACCCTCTGCCTGCTCTATTCTCACCCACTGTCTGCTCAATTCACAACCCACAGTCTGCTCTATTCACAGTCTCTGCCTGCTCTATTCACCCCACTCTCTGCTCTATTCACAGCCTCTGTCTGCTCTATTCACACCCTCTGTCTGCTCTATTCACACCACTGTCTGCTCTATTCACACCCTGCATGCTCTATTCACACCCTCTGTCTGCTCTATTCACACTTTCTGTCTGCTCTATTCACCCCACTGTCTGCTCTATTCACAGCCTCTGTCTGCTTTATTCAAACACTCTGTCTGCTCTATTCACAGCCTCTGTCTGCTCTATTCACCTCCAATGTTGGCTCTATTCACACCCTCTGCCTGCTCTATTCACACTCTCTGTCTGCTCTATTCACCCCACTGTCTGATCTATTCACCCGCTCTGTCTGCTCTATTCACCCCCTCTGTCTGCTCTATTCACACCCTCTCTCTGTTCTAATCCCCCCATCTGTTTGCACTTTTCACCCCCTCTGTCTGCTCTATTCACCCCCTCTGTTGACTCTATTCACCCCCTCTGCCTGCTCTATTCACACCCTCTGCCTCCTCTATTCACAACCTCTGCCTGCTCTACTCACACCCGCTGTCTGCTCTATTCACACCCTCTGCCTGCTCTATTCTCACCCACTGTCTGCTCTATTCACACCCTCTGCCTGCTCTATTCACACCCTCTGCCTGCTCTATTCTCACCCACTGTCTGCTCAATTCACAACCCACAGTCTGCTCTATTCACAGCCTCTGCCTGCTCTATTCACCCTCACTGCCTGCTCTATTCACACCCGCTGTCTGCTCTATTCACACCCTCTGCCTTCTCTATTCTCACCCACTTTCTTCTCTATTCACAACCCACTGTCTGCTCTATTCACACCCTCTGTCTGCTCTATTCACCCACACTGTTGGCTCTATTCACACCCTCTGCCTGCTCTATTCACCCCCTCTGCCTGCTCTATTCACTCCCACTTCCTGCACTATTCACACACTCTGTCTGCTCTATTCACACCCTGTCTGCTCTATTCACAGCCTCTGACTGCTCTATTCACACCCTCTGTCTGCTTTTTCACACCTTCTGTCTGCTCTATTCGCCCCCTCTGTCTGCTCTACTCACCCCCTCTGTCTGCTCTATTCACCCCCTCTGTCTGCTCTATTCGCCCCCTCTGTCTGCTCTATTCACCCGCTCTGTTGGCTCTGTTCACACCATCTGTCTGCTCTATTCACCACTTCTGTCTGCCCTATTCACAGCCTCTGTCTGCTCTATTCACAGCCTCTGTCTGCTCTATTCACCCCCTTCTGTCTGCTCTATTTACAGCCTCTGTCTGCTCTATTCACACCCTCTGTCTGCTCTATTCATGGCCTCTGTTTGCTCTATTCACAGCCACTGTCTGCTCTATTCACAGCCTCTGTCTGCTCTAGTCACCCCCTTATGTCTGCTTTATTCACAGCCTCTGTCTGCTCTATTCACAGCTTCTGTCTGCTCTATTCACAGCCTCTGTCTGCTCTATTGACAGCCTCTGTCTGCTCTATTCACCCCCTTCTGTCTGCTCTATTCACAGCCTCTGTCTGCTCTATTCACATCCACTTTCTGCTCTATTCACCCCCTTCTGTCTGCTCTATTCACATCCTCTGTCTGCTCTATTCACCCCCTTCTGTCTGCTCTACTCACAACCTCTGTCTGCTCTATTCGCCCCCTTCTGTCTGCTCTATTCACAGCCCCTGTCTGTTCTATTCACACCCTCTGTCTGCTCTATTCACAGCCTCTGTCTGCTCTATTCACAGCCTCTGTCTGCTCTATTCACAACCTCTGTCTGCTCTATTCACCCCTCTGTCTGCTCTATTCAGTCCCACTGCCTGCTCTATTCATCCCCTCTGTCTGCTCTATTCACCCCCACTGTCTGCTCTATTCACATCCTCTGCCTGCTCTATCCACCCCCACTGTCTGCTCTATTCACCCCCCTGTCTGCTCAATTTGCCCCCTCTGTCTGCTCTATGTACAACCTCTGTCTGCTCTATTCACACCCTGTATTCTCTATTGACACCTTCTGTCAGTTCTGTTCACACCCTCTGGCTGCTCTATTCACCCCACTGTCTGCACTATTCACAGCCTCTGACTGCTCTATTCACACCCTCTGTCTGCTTTTTCACACCCTCTGTCTGCTCTATTCGCCCCCTCTGTCTGCTCTATTCGCCCCCTCTGTCTGCTCTATTCACACCCTCTGTCTGCTCTATTAACCCACTCTGTTGTCTCTATTCACACCCTCTGCCTGCTCTATTCACACCCTCTGTCTGCTCTATTCGCCCCCTCTGTCTGCTCTATTCACGCCCTCTGTTGGCTCTATTCACACCATCTGTCTGCTTTATTCACCCCTTGTGTCTGCCCTATTCACAGCCTCTGTCTGCTCTATTCACAGCCTCTGTCTGCTCTATTCACCCCCTCTGTCTGCTCTAATCATGGCCTCTGTTTGCTCTATTCACAGCCTCTGTCTGCTCTATTCTCAGCTTCTGTCTGCTCTATTCGCCCCCTCTGCCTGCTCTATTCACCCCCTCTGTTGGCTCTATTCACACCATCTGTCTGCTCTATTCACCCCTTCTGTCTGCCCTATTCACAGCCTCTGTCTGCTCTATTCACACCATCTGTCTGCTCTATTCACCCCTTCTGTCTGCCCTATTCACAACCTCTGTCTGCTCTATTCACAACCTCTGCCTGCTCTATTCACCCCCTTCTGTCGGCTCTATTCACAGCCTCTGTCTGCTCTATTCGCCCCCTCTGTCTGCTCTACTCACCCCCTCTGTCTGCTCTATTCACACCTTCCGTCTGCTCTATTCACCCCCTCTGTTGTCTCCATTCACACCCTCTGCCTGCTCTATTCACACCCTCTGTCTGCTCTTTCACACCCTCTGTCTGCTCTATTCGCCCCCTCTGTCTGCCCTATTCACAGCCTCTGTCTGCTCTATTCACAGCCTCTGTCTGCTCTATTCAGTCCCTTCTGTCTGCTCTATTCACAGCCTCTGTCTGCTCTATTCACACCCTCTGTCTGCTCTATTCATGGCCTCTGTTTGCTCTATTCACAGCCACTGTCTGCTCTATTCACAGCCTCTGTCTGCTCTAGTCACCCCCTTATGTCTGCTCTATTCACAGCCTCTGTCTGCTCTATTCACAGCTTCTGTCTGCTCTATTCACAGCCTCTGTCTGCTCTATTGACAGCCTCTGTCTGCTCTATTCACCCCCTTCTGTCTGCTCTATTCAAAGCCTCTGTCTGCTCTATTCACAATTGCGGTCTGCTATATTCAACCCCTTCTGTCTGCTCTATTCACACCCTCTGCCTGCTCTATTCTCACCCACTGTCTGCTCTATTCACACCCTCTGCCTGCTCTATTCACACCCTCTGCCTGCTCTATTCTCACCCACTGTCTGCTCAATTCACAACCCACAGTCTGCTCTATTCACAGCCTCTGCCTGCTCTATTCACCCTCACTGCCTGCTCTATTCACACCCGCTGTCTGCTCTATTCACACCCTCTGCCTTCTCTATTCTCACCCACTTTCTTCTCTATTCACAACCCACTGTCTGCTCTATTCACAGCCTCTGCCTGCTCTATTCACCCCCACTGCGTGCTCTATTCACACCCTCTGTCTGCTCTATTCACCCACACTGTTGGCTCTATTCACACCCTCTGCCTGCTCTATTCACCCCCTCTGCCTGCTCTATTCACTCCCACTTCCTGCACTATTCACACACTCTGTCTGCTCTATTCACACCCTGTCTGCTCTATTCACAGCCTCTGACTGCTCTATTCACACCCTCTGTCTGCTTTTTCACACCTTCTGTCTGCTCTATTCGCCCCCTCTGTCTGCTCTACTCACCCCCTCTGTCTGCTCTATTCACCCCCTCTGTCTGCTCTATTCGCCCCCTCTGTCTGCTTTATTCAAACACTCTGTCTGCTCTATTCACAGCCTCTGTCTGCTCTATTCACCTCCAATGTTGGCTCTATTCACACCCTCTGCCTGCTCTATTCACACTCTCTGTCTGCTCTATTCACCCCACTGTCTGCTCTATTCACCCGCTCTGTCTGCTCTATTCACCGCCTCTGTCTGCTCTATTCACACCCTCTCTCTGTTCTAATCCCCCCATCTGTTTGCTCTTTTCACCCCCTCTGTCTGCTCTATTCACCCCCTCTGTTGGCTCTATTCACCCCCTCTGCCTGCTCTATTCACACCCTCTGCCTCCTCTATTCACAACCTCTGCCTGCTCTACTCACACCCGCTGTCTGCTCTATTCACACCCTCTGCCTGCTCTATTCTCACCCACTGTCTGCTCTATTCACACCCTCTGCCTGCTCTATTCACACCCTCTGCCTGCTCTATTCTCACCCACTGTCTGCTCAATTCACAACCCACAGTCTGCTCTATTCACAGCCTCTGCCTGCTCTATTCACCCCCACTGCCTGCTCTATTCACACCCTCTGCCTGCTCTATTCACCCCACTCTCTGCTCTATTCACAGCCTCTGTCTGCTCTATTCACACCCTCTGTCTGCTCTATTCAAACCACTGTCTGCTCTATTCACAGCCTCTGTCTGCTTTATTCAAACACTCTGTCTGCTCTATTCACAGCCTCTGTCTGCTCTATTCACCTCCAATGTTGGCTCTATTCACACCCTCTGCCTGCTCTATTCACACTCTCTGTCTGCTCTATTCACCCCACTGTCTGATCTATTCACCCGCTCTGTCTGCTCTATTCACCCCCTCTGTCTGCTCTATTCACACCCTCTCTCTGTTCTAATCCCCCCATCTGTTTGCTCTTTTCACCCCCTCTGTCTGCTCTATTCACCCCCTCTGTTGGCTCTATTCACCCCCTCTGCCTGCTCTATTCACACCCTCTGCCTCCTCTATTCACAACCTCTGCCTGCTCTACTCACACCCGCTGTCTGCTCTATTCACACCCTCTGCCTGCTCTATTCAAACACTCTGTCTGCTCTATTCACACCCTCTGTTGGCTCTATTCACCCCCTCTGCCTGCTCTATTCACACCCTCTGCCTCCTCTATTCACAACCTCTGCCTGCTCTACTCACACCCGCTGTCTGCTCTATTCACACCCTCTGCCTGCTCTATTCAAACACTCTGTCTGCTCTATTCACACCCTCTGCCTGCTCTATTCTCACCCACTGTCTGCTCTATTCACACCCTCTGCCTGCTCTATTCACACCCTCTGCCTGCTCTATTCTCACCCACTGTCTGCTCAATTCACAACCCACAGTCTGCTCTATTCACAGTCTCTGCCTGCTCTATTCACCCCACTCTCTGCTCTATTCACAGCCTCTGTCTGCTCTATTCACACCCTCTGTCTGCTCTATTCACACCACTGTCTGCTCTATTCACACCCTGCATGCTCTATTCACACCCTCTGTCTGCTCTATTCACACTTTCTGTCTGCTCTATTCACCCCACTGTCTGCTCTATTCACAGCCTCTGTCTGCTTTATTCAAACACTCTGTCTGCTCTATTCACAGCCTCTGTCTGCTCTATTCACCTCCAATGTTGGCTCTATTCACACCCTCTGCCTGCTCTATTCACACTCTCTGTCTGCTCTATTCACCCCACTGTCTGATCTATTCACCCGCTCTGTCTGCTCTATTCACCCCCTCTGTCTGCTCTATTCACACCCTCTCTCTGTTCTAATCCCCCCATCTGTTTGCACTTTTCACCCCCTCTGTCTGCTCTATTCACCCCCTCTGTTGACTCTATTCACCCCCTCTGCCTGCTCTATTCACACCCTCTGCCTCCTCTATTCACAACCTCTGCCTGCTCTACTCACACCCGCTGTCTGCTCTATTCACACCCTCTGCCTGCTCTATTCTCACCCACTGTCTGCTCTATTCACACCCTCTGCCTGCTCTATTCACACCCTCTGCCTGCTCTATTCTCACCCACTGTCTGCTCAATTCACAACCCACAGTCTGCTCTATTCACAGCCTCTGCCTGCTCTATTCACCCTCACTGCCTGCTCTATTCACACCCGCTGTCTGCTCTATTCACACCCTCTGCCTTCTCTATTCTCACCCACTTTCTTCTCTATTCACAACCCACTGTCTGCTCTATTCACAGCCTCTGCCTGCTCTATTCACCCCCACTGCGTGCTCTATTCACACCCTCTGTCTGCTCTATTCACCCACACTGTTGGCTCTATTCACACCCTCTGCCTGCTCTATTCACCCCCTCTGCCTGCTCTATTCACTCCCACTTCCTGCACTATTCACACACTCTGTCTGCTCTATTCACACCCTGTCTGCTCTATTCACAGCCTCTGACTGCTCTATTCACACCCTCTGTCTGCTTTTTCACACCTTCTGTCTGCTCTATTCGCCCCCTCTGTCTGCTCTACTCACCCCCTCTGTCTGCTCTATTCACCCCCTCTGTCTGCTCTATTCGCCCCCTCTGTCTGCTCTATTCACCCGCTCTGTTGGCTCTGTTCACACCATCTGTCTGCTCTATTCACCACTTCTGTCTGCCCTATTCACAGCCTCTGTCTGCTCTATTCACAGCCTCTGTCTGCTCTATTCACCCCCTTCTGTCTGCTCTATTTACAGCCTCTGTCTGCTCTATTCACACCCTCTGTCTGCTCTATTCATGGCCTCTGTTTGCTCTATTCACAGCCACTGTCTGCTCTATTCACAGCCTCTGTCTGCTCTAGTCACCCCCTTATGTCTGCTTTATTCACAGCCTCTGTCTGCTCTATTCACAGCTTCTGTCTGCTCTATTCACAGCCTCTGTCTGCTCTATTGACAGCCTCTGTCTGCTCTATTCACCCCCTTCTGTCTGCTCTATTCACAGCCTCTGTCTGCTCTATTCACATCCACTTTCTGCTCTATTCACCCCCTTCTCTCTGCTCTATTCACATCCTCTGTCTGCTCTATTCACCCCCTTCTGTCTGCTCTACTCACAACCTCTGTCTGCTCTATTCGCCCCCTTCTGTCTGCTCTATTCACAGCCCCTGTCTGTTCTATTCACACCCTCTGTCTGCTCTATTCACAGCCTCTGTCTGCTCTATTCACAGCCTCTGTCTGCTCTATTCACAACCTCTGTCTGCTCTATTCACCCCTCTGTCTGCTCTATTCAGTCCCACTGCCTGCTCTATTCATCCCCTCTGTCTGCTCTATTCACCCCCACTGTCTGCTCTATTCACATCCTCTGCCTGCTCTATCCACCCCCACTGTCTGCTCTATTCACCCCCCTGTCTGCTCAATTTGCCCCCTCTGTCTGCTCTATGTACAACCTCTGTCTGCTCTATTCACACCCTGTATTCTCTATTGACACCTTCTGTCAGTTCTGTTCACACCCTCTGGCTGCTCTATTCACCCCACTGTCTGCACTATTCACAGCCTCTGACTGCTCTATTCACACCCTCTGTCTGCTTTTTCACACCCTCTGTCTGCTCTATTCGCCCCCTCTGTCTGCTCTATTCGCCCCCTCTGTCTGCTCTATTCACACCCTCTGTCTGCTCTATTAACCCACTCTGTTGTCTCTATTCACACCCTCTGCCTGCTCTATTCACACCCTCTGTCTGCTCTATTCGCCCCCTCTGTCTGCTCTATTCACGCCCTCTGTTGGCTCTATTCACACCATCTGTCTGCTTTATTCACCCCTTGTGTCTGCCCTATTCACAGCCTCTGTCTGCTCTATTCACAGCCTCTGTCTGCTCTATTCACCCCCTCTGTCTGCTCTAATCATGGCCTCTGTTTGCTCTATTCACAGCCTCTGTCTGCTCTATTCTCAGCTTCTGTCTGCTCTATTCGCCCCCTCTGCCTGCTCTATTCACCCCCTCTGTTGGCTCTATTCACACCATCTGTCTGCTCTATTCACCCCTTCTGTCTGCCCTATTCACAGCCTCTGTCTGCTCTATTCACACCATCTGTCTGCTCTATTCACCCCTTCTGTCTGCCCTATTCACAACCTCTGTCTGCTCTATTCACAACCTCTGCCTGCTCTATTCACCCCCTTCTGTCGGCTCTATTCACAGCCTCTGTCTGCTCTATTCGCCCCCTCTGTCTGCTCTACTCACCCTCTCTGTCTGCTCTATTCACACCTTCCGTCTGCTCTATTCACCCCCTCTGTTGTCTCCATTCACACCCTCTGCCTGCTCTATTCACACCCTCTGTCTGCTCTTTCACACCCTCTGTCTGCTCTATTCGCCCCCTCTGTCTGCCCTATTCACAGCCTCTGTCTGCTCTATTCACAGCCTCTGTCTGCTCTATTCAGTCCCTTCTGTCTGCTCTATTCACAGCCTCTGTCTGCTCTATTCACACCCTCTGTCTGCTCTATTCATGGCCTCTGTTTGCTCTATTCACAGCCACTGTCTGCTCTATTCACAGCCTCTGTCTGCTCTAGTCACCCCCTTATGTCTGCTCTATTCACAGCCTCTGTCTGCTCTATTCACAGCTTCTGTCTGCTCTATTCACAGCCTCTGTCTGCTCTATTGACAGCCTCTGTCTGCTCTATTCACCCCCTTCTGTCTGCTCTATTCAAAGCCTCTGTCTGCTCTATTCACAATTGCGGTCTGCTATATTCAACCCCTTCTGTCTGCTCTATTCACATCCACTTTCTGCTCTATTCACCCCCTTCTGTCTGCTCTATTCACATCCTCTGTCTGCTCTATTCACCCCCTCTGTCTGCTCTACTCATCCCCTCTGTCTGCTCTATTCACACCCTCTGTCTGCTCTATTCACCCCCTCTGTTGTCTCCATTCACACCCTCTGCCTGCTCTATTCACACCCTCTGTCTGCTCTTTCACACCCTCTGTCTGCTCTATTCGCCACCTCTGTCTGCTCTATTCGCCCCCTCTGTCTGCTCTATTCACCCCCTCTGTTGGCTCTATTCACACCATCTGTCTGCTCTATTCACCCCTTCTGTCTGCTCTATTCACAGCCTCTGTCTGCTCTATTGACAGCCTCTGTCTGCTCTATTCACCCCCTTCTGTCTGCTCTATTCAAAGCCTTTGTCTGCTCTATTCACAATTGCGGTCTGCTATATTCAAACCCTTCTGTCTGCTCTATTCACATCCACTTTCTGCTCTATTCACCACCTTCTGTCTGCTCTATTCACATCCTCTGTCTGCTCTATTCACCCCCTTCTGTCTGCTCTACTCACAGCCTCTTTCTGCTCTATTCGCCCCCTTCTGTCTGCTCTATTCACAGCCCCGTCTGCCCTATTCACACCCTCTGTCTGCTCTATTCACAGCCTCTGTCTGCTCTATTCACAGCCTCTGTCTGCTCTATTCACCCCTCTGTCTGCTCTATTCACTCCCACTGCCTGCTCTATTCATCCCCTCTGTCTGCTCTATTCACCCCCGCTGTCTGCTCTATTCACACCCTCTGCCTGCTCTATCCACCCCCATTGTCTGCTCTATTCACAGCCTCTGTCTGCTCTATTTGCCCCCTCTGTCTGCTCTATGCACAACCTCTGTCTGCTCTGTTCACACTCTGTGTCTGCTCTATTCACCCACTCTGTCTGCTCTATTCACCCACTCTGTCTGCTCTATTCACAGCCTCTGTCTGCTCCATTCCCTCACTCTGTCTGCTCTATTCGCCCCCTCTGTCTGCTCTATTCACCCACACTCTCTGCTCTATTCACACCCTCTGTCTGCTCTGTTCACACTTTCTGTCTGCTCTATTCACCCACACTGTTTTCTCTATTCGCTCCCTCTTTCTGCTCTATTTACCCACACTGTCTGCTCTATTCACACACTCTGTCTGCTCTATTCACCCACTCCATCTGCTCTATTCACAGCCTCTGCCTGCTCTATTCACACCCACTGCCTGCTCTATTCACACCCTGTCTGCTCTATTCACACACTCTGCCTGCTCTATTCACACCCTCTGTCTGCTCTACTCAGACCCTCTGTCTGCTCTATCGACACCATCTGTCTGCTCTATTCACACCCACTGTCTTCTCTATTCACCCCCACTGCCTGCTCTATTCTCACTCTCTGTCCGCTCTAGTCACACACTCTGTCTGCTCCATTCGCCCCCTCTGTCTGCTCTATTCAGACCCTCTGCCTGCTCTATGCACCCCACTGTCAGCTCCATTCAACCCCACTGCCTGCTCTGTTCACACCCTCTGCCTGCTCTATTCACCCCACTCTCTGCTCTATTCACAGCCTCTTTCTGCTCTATTCACACCCTCTGTCTGCTCTATTCACACCACTGTCTGCTCTATTCACACCCTCTGTCTGCTCTATTCACACCCTGTCTGCTCTAGTCACCCCACTGTCGGCTCTATTCACACCCTGTATGCTCTATTCACACCCTCTGTCTGCTCTATTCACCCCACTGTCTGCTCTATTCACACCCTCTTTCAGCTATATTCACACTTTCTGCCTGCTCTATTCATTCCACTGTCTGCTCTATTCTCAGCCTCTGTCTGCTTTATTCAAACACTCTGTCTGCTCTATTCACAGCCTCTGTCTGCTCTATTCACCTCCACTGTTGGCTCTATTCACACCCTCTGCCTGCTCTATTCACACTCTCTGCCTGCTCTATTCACCCCACTGTCTGCTCTATTCACCCGCTCTGTCTGCTCTATTCAACCCCTCTGTCTGCTCTATTCACCCCCTCTGTCTGTTCTAATCGCCCCCTCTGTTTGCTCTTTTCACCCCTTCTGCCTGCTCTATTCACCCCCTCTGTTGGCTCTATTCACCCCCTCTGCCTGCTCTATTCACACCCTCTGCCTGCCCTATTCACACTCAATGTCTGCTCTATTCACACCCTCTGCCTGCTCTATTCACAACCTCTGCCTGCTCTATTCACACCCACCGTCTGCTCTATTCACAGCCTCTGCCTGCTCTATTCACCCCCACTGCGTGCTCTATTCACACCCACTGTCTCCTCTATTCACCCCACTGTCTGCTCTATTCACACCCTCTGCCTTCTCTATCCTCACCCACTTTCTGCTCTATTCACAACTCACTGTCTGCTCAATTGACAGCCTCTGCCTGCGCTATTCACCCCCACTGCGTGCTCGATTCACAGCCTCTGTCTGCTCTATTCACAACCGCTGTCTGCTCTATTCACACCCTCTGCCTGCTCTATCTACCCCCACTGTCTGCTCTATTCACGCCCTCTGTCTGCTCTATTTGCCCCCTCTGTCTGCTCTATGCACAAACTCTGTCTGCTCTAAACACTCTCTGTCTGCTCTATACACTCACTCTGTCTGCTCTATTCACCCACACTCTCTGCTCTATTCACACCCTCTGTCTGCTCTATTCACACTCTCTGTCTGCTCTATTCACCCACACTGTTTTCTCTATTCGCTCCCTCTGTCTGCTCTATTTAACCACACTGTCTGCTCTATTCACACCCTCTGTCTGCTCTATTCACCCACTCCATCTGCTCTATTCACAGCCTCTGTCTGCTCTATTCCCTCCCTCTGTCTGCTCTATTCACCCCCACTGCCTGCTCTATTCACCCCCACCGCCTGCTCTATTCACACCCTGTCTGCTCTATTCACACACTCTGCCTGCTCTATTGACACCATCTGTCTGCTCTATTCACACTCACTGTCTTCTCTATTCACCCCCACTGCCTGCTCTATTCACACTCTCTGTCTGCTCTAGTCACACCCTCTGTCTGCTCCATTTGCCCCCTCTGTCTGCTATATTCAGACTCTCTGCCTGCTCTATGCGCACCACTGTCTGCTCTCTTCAACCCCACTGCCTGCTCTGTTCACACCCTCTGCCTGCTCTATTCACCCCTCTCTCTGCTCTATTCACAGCCTCTGTCTGCTCTATTCACACCCTCTGTCTGCTCTATTCACACCACTGTCTGCTCTATTCACACCCTGCATGCTCTATTCACACCCTCTGTCTGCTCTATTCACACTTTCTGTCTGCTCTATTCACCCCACTGTCTGCTCTATTCACAGCCTCTGTCTGCTTTATTCAAACACTCTGTCTGCTCTATTCACAGCCTCTGTCTGCTCTATTCACCTCCAATGTTGGCTCTATTCACACCCTCTGCCTGCTCTATTCACACTCTCTGTCTGCTCTATTCACCCCACTGTCTGCTCTATTCACCCGCTCTGTCTGCTCTATTCACCGCCTCTGTCTGCTCTATTCACACCCTCTCTCTGTTTTAATCCCCCCATCTGTTTGCTCTTTTCACCCCCTCTGTCTGCTCTATTCACCCCCTCTGTTGGCTCTATTCACCCCCTCTGCCTGCTCTATTCACACCCTCTGCCTCCTCTATTCACAACCTCTGCCTGCTCTACTCACACCCGCTGTCTGCTCTATTCACACCCTCTGCCTGCTCTATTCTCACCCACTGTCTGCTCTATTCACACCCTCTGCCTGCTCTATTCACACCCTCTGCCTGCTCTATTCTCACCCACTGTCTGCTCAATTCACAACCCACAGTCTGCTCTATTCACAGCCTCTGCCTGCTCTATTCACCCCCACTGCCTGCTCTATTCACACCCTCTGCCTGCTCTATTCACCCCACTCTCTGCTCTATTCACAGCCTCTGTCTGCTCTATTCACACCCTCTGTCTGCTCTATTCAAACCACTGTCTGCTCTATTCACAGCCTCTGTCTGCTTTATTCAAACACTCTGTCTGCTCTATTCACAGCCTCTGTCTGCTCTATTCACCTCCAATGTTGGCTCTATTCACACCCTCTGCCTGCTCTATTCACACTCTCTGTCTGCTCTATTCACCCCACTGTCTGATCTATTCACCCGCTCTGTCTGCTCTATTCACCCCCTCTGTCTGCTCTATTCACACCCTCTCTCTGTTCTAATCCCCCCATCTGTTTGCTCTTTTCACCCCCTCTGTCTGCTCTATTCACCCCCTCTGTTGGCTCTATTCACCCCCTCTGCCTGCTCTATTCACACCCTCTGCCTCCTCTATTCACAACCTCTGCCTGCTCTACTCACACCCGCTGTCTGCTCTATTCACACCCTCTGCCTGCTCTATTCAAACACTCTGTCTGCTCTATTCACACCCTCTGCCTGCTCTATTCTCACCCACTGTCTGCTCTATTCACACCCTCTGCCTGCTCTATTCACACCCTCTGCCTGCTCTATTCTCACCCACTGTCTGCTCAATTCACAACCCACAGTCTGCTCTATTCACAGTCTCTGCCTGCTCTATTCACCCCACTCTCTGCTCTATTCACAGCCTCTGTCTGCTCTATTCACACCCTCTGTCTGCTCTATTCACACCACTGTCTGCTCTATTCACACCCTGCATGCTCTATTCACACCCTCTGTCTGCTCTATTCACACTTTCTGTCTGCTCTATTCACCCCACTGTCTGCTCTATTCACAGCCTCTGTCTGCTTTATTCAAACACTCTGTCTGCTCTATTCACAGCCTCTGTCTGCTCTATTCACCTCCAATGTTGGCTCTATTCACACCCTCTGCCTGCTCTATTCACACTCTCTGTCTGCTCTATTCACCCCACTGTCTGATCTATTCACCCGCTCTGTCTGCTCTATTCACCCCCTCTGTCTGCTCTATTCACACCCTCTCTCTGTTCTAATCCCCCCATCTGTTTGCACTTTTCACCCCCTCTGTCTGCTCTATTCACCCCCTCTGTTGACTCTATTCACCCCCTCTGCCTGCTCTATTCACACCCTCTGCCTCCTCTATTCACAACCTCTGCCTGCTCTACTCACACCCGCTGTCTGCTCTATTCACACCCTCTGCCTGCTCTATTCTCACCCACTGTCTGCTCTATTCACACCCTCTGCCTGCTCTATTCACACCCTCTGCCTGCTCTATTCTCACCCACTGTCTGCTCAATTCACAACCCACAGTCTGCTCTATTCACAGCCTCTGCCTGCTCTATTCACCCTCACTGCCTGCTCTATTCACACCCGCTGTCTGCTCTATTCACACCCTCTGCCTTCTCTATTCTCACCCACTTTCTTCTCTATTCACAACCCACTGTCTGCTCTATTCACAGCCTCTGCCTGCTCTATTCACCCCCACTGCGTGCTCTATTCACACCCTCTGTCTGCTCTATTCACCCACACTGTTGGCTCTATTCACACCCTCTGCCTGCTCTATTCACCCCCTCTGCCTGCTCTATTCACTCCCACTTCCTGCACTATTCACACACTCTGTCTGCTCTATTCACACCCTGTCTGCTCTATTCACAGCCTCTGACTGCTCTATTCACACCCTCTGTCTGCTTTTTCACACCTTCTGTCTGCTCTATTCGCCCCCTCTGTCTGCTCTACTCACCCCCTCTGTCTGCTCTATTCACCCCCTCTGTCTGCTCTATTCGCCCCCTCTGTCTGCTCTATTCACCCGCTCTGTTGGCTCTGTTCACACCATCTGTCTGCTCTATTCACCACTTCTGTCTGCCCTATTCACAGCCTCTGTCTGCTCTATTCACAGCCTCTGTCTGCTCTATTCACCCCCTTCTGTCTGCTCTATTTACAGCCTCTGTCTGCTCTATTCACACCCTCTGTCTGCTCTATTCATGGCCTCTGTTTGCTCTATTCACAGCCACTGTCTGCTCTATTCACAGCCTCTGTCTGCTCTAGTCACCCCCTTATGTCTGCTTTATTCACAGCCTCTGTCTGCTCTATTCACAGCTTCTGTCTGCTCTATTCACAGCCTCTGTCTGCTCTATTGACAGCCTCTGTCTGCTCTATTCACCCCCTTCTGTCTGCTCTATTCACAGCCTCTGTCTGCTCTATTCACATCCACTTTCTGCTCTATTCACCCCCTTCTGTCTGCTCTATTCACATCCTCTGTCTGCTCTATTCACCCCCTTCTGTCTGCTCTACTCACAACCTCTGTCTGCTCTATTCGCCCCCTTCTGTCTGCTCTATTCACAGCCCCTGTCTGTTCTATTCACACCCTCTGTCTGCTCTATTCACAGCCTCTGTCTGCTCTATTCACAGCCTCTGTCTGCTCTATTCACAACCTCTGTCTGCTCTATTCACCCCTCTGTCTGCTCTATTCAGTCCCACTGCCTGCTCTATTCATCCCCTCTGTCTGCTCTATTCACCCCCACTGTCTGCTCTATTCACATCCTCTGCCTGCTCTATCCACCCCCACTGTCTGCTCTATTCACCCCCCTGTCTGCTCAATTTGCCCCCTCTGTCTGCTCTATGTACAACCTCTGTCTGCTCTATTCACACCCTGTATTCTCTATTGACACCTTCTGTCAGTTCTGTTCACACCCTCTGGCTGCTCTATTCACCCCACTGTCTGCACTATTCACAGCCTCTGACTGCTCTATTCACACCCTCTGTCTGCTTTTTCACACCCTCTGTCTGCTCTATTCGCCCCCTCTGTCTGCTCTATTCGCCCCCTCTGTCTGCTCTATTCACACCCTCTGTCTGCTCTATTAACCCACTCTGTTGTCTCTATTCACACCCTCTGCCTGCTCTATTCACACCCTCTGTCTGCTCTATTCGCCCCCTCTGTCTGCTCTATTCACGCCCTCTGTTGGCTCTATTCACACCATCTGTCTGCTTTATTCACCCCTTGTGTCTGCCCTATTCACAGCCTCTGTCTGCTCTATTCACAGCCTCTGTCTGCTCTATTCACCCCCTCTGTCTGCTCTAATCATGGCCTCTGTTTGCTCTATTCACAGCCTCTGTCTGCTCTATTCTCAGCTTCTGTCTGCTCTATTCACAGCCTCTGTCTGCTCTATTGACAGCCTCTGTCTGCTCTATTCACCCCCTTCTGTCTGCTCTATTCACAGCCTCTGTCTGCACTATTCGCCCCTTCTGTCTGCTCTATTCACAGCCCCTGTCTGCTCTATTCACACCCTCTGTCTGCTCTATTCACAGCCTCTTTCTGCTCTATTCACAGCCTCTGTCTGCTCTATTCACCCCCTTCTGTCTGCCCTATTCACAGCCTCTGTCTGCTCTATTCACAGCCTTTGTCTGCTCTATTCACCCCCTTCTGTCTGCTCTATTCACAGCCTCTGTCTGCTCTATTCACACCCTCTGTCTGCTCTATTCATGGCCTCTGTTTGCTCTATTCACAGCCACTGTCTGCTCTATTCACAGCCTCTGTCTGCTCTAGTCACCCCCTTATGTCTGCTCTATTCACAGCATCTGTCTGCTCTATTCACCCCTTCTGTCTGCCCTATTCACAGCCTCTGTCTGCTCTATTCACAGCCTCTGTCTGCTCTATTCACCACTTCTGTCTGCTCTATTCACACCCTCTGTCTGCTCTATTCATGGCCTCTGTTTGCTCTATTCACAGCCACTGTCTGCTCTATTCACAGCCTCTGTCTGCTCTAGTCACCCCCTTATGACTGCTCTATTCACAGCCTCTGTCAGCTCTATTCACAGCTTCTGTCTGCTCTATTCACAGCCTCTGTCTGCTCTATTGACAGCCTATGTCTGCTCTATTCACCCCCTTCTGTCTGCTCTATTTACAGCCTCTGTCTGCTCTATTCACACCCTCTGTCTGCTCTATTCATGGCCTCTGTTTGCTCTATTCACAGCCACTGTCTGCTCTATTCACAGCCTCTGTCTGCTCTAGTCACCCCCTTATGTCTGCTTTATTCACAGCCTCTGTCTGCTCTATTCACAGCTTCTGTCTGCTCTATTCACAGCCTCTGTCTGCTCTATTGACAGCCTCTGTCTGCTCTATTCACCCCCTTCTGTCTGCTCTATTCACAGCCTCTGTCTGCTCTATTCACATCCACTTTCTGCTCTATTCACCCCCTTCTCTCTGCTCTATTCACATCCTCTGTCTGCTCTATTCACCCCCTTCTGTCTGCTCTACTCACAACCTCTGTCTGCTCTATTCGCCCCCTTCTGTCTGCTCTATTCACAGCCCCTGTCTGTTCTATTCACACCCTCTGTCTGCTCTATTCACAGCCTCTGTCTGCTCTATTCACAGCCTCTGTCTGCTCTATTCACAACCTCTGTCTGCTCTATTCACCCCTCTGTCTGCTCTATTCAGTCCCACTGCCTGCTCTATTCATCCCCTCTGTCTGCTCTATTCACCCCCACTGTCTGCTCTATTCACATCCTCTGCCTGCTCTATCCACCCCCACTGTCTGCTCTATTCACCCCCCTGTCTGCTCAATTTGCCCCCTCTGTCTGCTCTATGTACAACCTCTGTCTGCTCTATTCACACCCTGTATTCTCTATTGACACCTTCTGTCAGTTCTGTTCACACCCTCTGGCTGCTCTATTCACCCCACTGTCTGCACTATTCACAGCCTCTGACTGCTCTATTCACACCCTCTGTCTGCTTTTTCACACCCTCTGTCTGCTCTATTCGCCCCCTCTGTCTGCTCTATTCGCCCCCTCTGTCTGCTCTATTCACACCCTCTGTCTGCTCTATTAACCCACTCTGTTGTCTCTATTCACACCCTCTGCCTGCTCTATTCACACCCTCTGTCTGCTCTATTCGCCCCCTCTGTCTGCTCTATTCACGCCCTCTGTTGGCTCTATTCACACCATCTGTCTGCTTTATTCACCCCTTGTGTCTGCCCTATTCACAGCCTCTGTCTGCTCTATTCACAGCCTCTGTCTGCTCTATTCACCCCCTCTGTCTGCTCTAATCATGGCCTCTGTTTGCTCTATTCACAGCCTCTGTCTGCTCTATTCTCAGCTTCTGTCTGCTCTATTCACAGCCTCTGTCTGCTCTATTGACAGCCTCTGTCTGCTCTATTCACCCCCTTCTGTCTGCTCTATTCAAAGCCTCTGTCTGCTCTATTCACAATCTCTGTCTGCTATAATCAACCCCTTCTGTCTGCTCTATTCACATCCTCTTTCTGCTCTATTCACCCCCTTCTGTCTGCTCTATTCACATCCTCTGTCTGCTCTATTCACCCCCTTCTGTCTGCTCTATTCACAGCCTCTGTCTGCTCTATTCGCCCCTTCTGTCTGCTCTATTCACAGCCCCTGTCTGCTCTATTCACACCCTCTGTCTGCTCTATTCACAGCCTCTTTCTGCTCTATTCACAGCCTCTGTCTGCTCTATTCACCCCCTTCTGTCTGCCCTATTCACAGCCTCTGTCTGCTCTATTCACAGCCTTTGTCTGCTCTATTCACCCCCTTCTGTCTGCTCTATTCACAGCCTCTGTCTGCTCTATTCACACCCTCTGTCTGCTCTATTCATGGCCTCTGTTTGCTCTATTCACAGCCACTGTCTGCTCTATTCACAGCCTCTGTCTGCTCTATTCACACCATCTGTCTGCTCTATTCACCCCTTCTGTCTGCCCTATTCACAGCCTCTGTCTGCTCTATTCACAGCCTCTGTCTGCTCTATTCACCACTTCTGTCTGCTCTATTCACACCCTCTGTCTGCTCTATTCATGGCCTCTGTTTGCTCTATTCACAGCCACTGTCTGCTCTATTCACAGCCTCTGTCTGCTCTAGTCACCCCCTTATGTCTGCTCTATTCACAGCCTCTGTCAGCTCTATTCACAGCTTCTGTCTGCTCTATTCACAGCCTCTGTCTGCTCTATTGACAGCCTATGTCTGCTCTATTCACCCCCTTCTGTCTGCTCTATTCAAAGCCTCTCTCTGCTCTATTCACAATCGCGGTCTGCTATATTCAACCCCTTCTGTCTGCTCTATTCACATCCACTTTCTGCTCTATTCACCCCCTTCTGTCTGCTCTATTCACATCCTCTGTCTGCTCTATTCACCCCCTTCTGTCTGCTCTACTCACAGCCTCTGTCTGCTCTATTCGCCCCCTTCTGTCTGCTCTATTCACAGCCCCTGTCTGCTCTATTCACACCCTCTGTCTGCTCTATTCACAGCCTTTGTCTGCTCTATTCACAGCCTCTGTCTGCTCTATTCACAACCTCTGTCTGCTCTATTCACCCCTCTGTCTGCTCTATTCACTCCCACTGCCTGCTCTATTCATCCCCACTGTCTGCTCTATTCACCCCCTCTCTCTGCTCTATTTGCCCCCTCTGTCTGCTCTATGCAAAAACTCTGTCTGCTCTGTTCACACTCTGTGCCTGCTCTATTCACTCACTCTGTCTGCTCTATTCACCCACTCTGTCTGCTCTATTCACCCACACTCTCTGCTCTATTCACACCCTCTGTCTGCTCTGTTCACACTTTCTGTCTGCTCTATTCACCCACACTGTTTTCTCTATTCGCTCCCACTTTCTGCTCTATTTACCCACACTGTCTGCTCTATTCACACACTCTCTCTGCTCTATTCACCCACTCCATCTGCTCTATTCACAGCCTCTGCCTGCTCTATTCACACCCACTGCCTGCTCTATTCACACCCTGTCTGCTCTATTCACACACTCTGCCTGCTCTATTCACACCATCTGTCTGCTCTATTCAGTCCCTCTGTCTGCTCTATTGACACCATCTGTCAGCTCTATTCACACCCACTGTCTTCTCTATTCACCCCACTGCCTGCTCTATTCACACTCTCTGTCTGCTCTAGTCACACACTCTGTCTGCTCCATTCGCCCCCTCTGTCTGCTCTATTCAGACCCTCTGCCTGCTCTGTGCACCCCACTGTCAGCTCTCTTCAACCCCACTGCCTGCTCTGGTCACACCCTCTGCCTGCTCTATTCACCCCACTCTCTGCTCTATTCACAGCCTCTGTCTGCTCTATTCACACCCTCTGTCTGCTCTATTCACACCACTGTCTGCTCTATTCACACTCTGTATGCTCTATTCACACCCTCTGTCTGCTCTATTCACACCCTGTATGCTCTATTCACACCCTCTGTCTGCTCTATTCACACCCTGTCTGCTCTAGTCACCCCACTGTCTGCTCTATTCACACCCTGTATGCGCTATTCACACCCTCTGTCTGCTCTATTCACACCCTGTATGCTCTATTCACACCCTCTGTCTGCTCTATTCACCCCACTGTCTGCTCTATTCACAACCTCTATCTGCTTTATTCCCACTTTCTGTCTGCTCTATTCACCCCACTGTCTGCTCTATTCACAGCCTCTGTCTGCTTTATTCAAACACTCTGTCTGCTCTATTCACAGCCTCTGTCTGCTCTATTCACCTCCACTGTTGGCTCTATTCACACCCTCTGCCTGCTCTATTCACATTCTCTGCCTGCTCTATTCACCCCCACTGCCTGCTCTGTTCACACCCTCTGCCTGCTCTATTCACCCCACTCTCTGCTCTATTCACACCCTCTGTCTGCTCTATTCACACCCCTCTGTTGGCTCTATTCACCCCCTCTGCCTGCTCTATTCACACCCTCTGCCTGCCCTATTCACACTCAATGTCTGCTCTATTCACACCCTCTGCCTGCTCTATTCACAACCTCTGCCTGCTCTATTCACACCCACTGTCTGCTCTATTCACACCCTCTGCCTGCTCTATTCTCACCCCCTGTCTGCTCTATTCACACCCTCTGCCTCCTCTATTCACACCCTCTGCCTGCTCTATTCTCACCCACTGTCTGCTCTATTCACAACCCACAGTCTGCTCTATTCACAGCCTCTGCCTGCTCTATTCACCCCCACTGCGTGCTCTATTCACACCCACTGTCTGCTCTATTCACCCCACTGTCTGCTCTATTCACACCCTCTGCCTTCTCTATCCTCACCCACTTTCTGCTCTATTCACAACTCACTGTCTGCTCAATTGACAGCCTCTGCCTGCTCTATTCACCCCCACTACGTGCTCTATTCACACCCACTGTCTGCTCTATTCACCCCACTGTCTGCTCTATTCACACCCTCTATCTGCTCTGCTCACCCACACTCTTGGCTCTATTCACACCCTCTGCCTGCTCTATTCACCCCCTCTGCCTGCTCTATTCACTCCCACTGCCTGCACTATTCACACCCTCTGTCTGCTCTATTGACACCCTGTCTTCTCTATTGACACCCTCTGTCTGTTCTGTTCACACCTTCTGGCTGCTCTATTCACCCCACTGTCTGCTCTATTCACAGCCTCTGACTGCTCTATTCACACCCTCTGTCTGCTTTTTCACGCCCTCTGTCTGCTCTATTCGCCCCCTCTGTCTGCTCTATTCACACCCTCTGTCTGCTCTATTCACCCCCTCTGTTGTCTCTATTCACACCTTCTGCCTGCTCTATTCACACCCCCTGTCTGCTCTTTCACACCCTCTGTCTGCTCTAATCGCCTCCTCTGTCTGCTCTATTCGCCCCCTCTGTCTGCTCTATTCACCCCCCCCCGTTGGCTCTATTCACACCATCTGTCTGCTCTATTCACCCCCTTCTGTCTGCTCTATTCACAGCCTCTGTCTGCTCTATTCACACCCTCTGTCTGCTCTATTCATGGCCTCTGTTTGCTCTATTCACAGCCACTGTCTGCTCTATTCACAGCCTCTGTCTGCTCTAGTCACCCCCTTATGTCTGCTCTATTCACAGCCTCTGTCTGCTCTATTCACAGCTTCTGTCTGCTCTAGTCACACACTCTGTCTGCTCCATTCGCCCCCTCTGTCTGCTCTATTCAGACCCTCTGCCTGCTCTATGCACCCCACTGTCAGCTCTCTTCAACCCCACTGCCTGCTCTGTTCACACCCTCTGCCTGCTCTATTCACCCCACTCTCTGCTCTATTCACACCCTCTGTCTGCTCTATTCACACCACTGTCTGCTCTATTCACACCCTGTATGCTCTATTCACACCCTCTCTCTGCTCTATTCACACCCTGTCTGCTCTAGTCACCCCACTGTCTGCTCTATTCACCCGCTCTGTCTGCTCTATTCACCCCCTCTGTCTGCTCTATTCACACCCTCTGTCTGTTCTAATCGCCCCCTCTGTTTGCTCTTTTCACCCCCTCTGTCTGCTCTATTCACCCCCTCTGTTGGCTCTATTCACCCCCTCTGCCTGCTCTATTCACACCCTCTGCCTGCCCTATTCACACTCAATGTCTGCTCTATTCACACCCTCTGCCTGCTCTATTCACAACCTCTGCCTGCTCTATTCACACTCACTGTCTGCTCTATTCACACCCTCTGCCTGCTCTATTCTCACCCCCTGTCTGCTCTATTCACACCCTCTGCCTCCTCTATTCACACCCTCTGCCTGCTCTATTCTCACCCACTGTCTGCTCTATTCACAACCCACTGTCTGCTCTATTCACAGCCTCTGCCTGCTCTATTCACCCCCACTGCGTGCTCTATTCACACCCACTGTCTGCTCTATTCACCCCACTGTCTGCTCTATTCACACCCTCTGCCTTCTCTATCCTCACCCACTTTCTGCTCTATTCACAACTCACTGTCTGCTCTATTGACAGCCTCTGCCTGCTCTATTCACCCCAACTGCGTGCTCTATTCACACCCACTGTCTGCTCTATTCACCCCACTGTCTGCTCTATTCACACCCTCTGTCTCCTCTACTCACCCACACTCTTGGCTCTATTCACACCCTCTGCCTGCTCTATTCACCCCCTCTGCCTGCTCTATTCACTCCCACTGCCTGCACTATTCACACCCTCTGTCTGCTCTATTCACACCCTGTCTTCTCTATTGACACCCTCTGTCTGTTCTGTTCACACCTTCTGGCTGCTCTATTCACCCCACTGTTTGCTCTATTCACATCCTCTGATTGCTCTATTCACACCCTCTGTCTGCTTTTTCACACCCTCTGTCTGCTCTATTCGCCCCCTCTGTCTGCTCTATTCGCCCCCTCTGTCTGCTCTATTCGCCCCCTCTGTCTGCTCTATTCACACCCTCTGTCTGCTCTATTCACCCCCTCTGTTGTCTCTATTCACACCTTCTGCCTGCTCTAATCGCCCCCTCTCTCTGCTCTATTCGCCCCCTCTGTCTGCTCTATTCACCCCCCCGTTGGCTCTATTCACACCATCTGTCTGCTCTATTCACCCCCTTCTGTCTGCTCTATTCACAGCCTCTGTCTGCTCTATTCACACCCTCTGTCTGCTCTATTCATGGCCTCTGTTTGCTCTATTCACAGCCACTGTCTGCTCTATTCACAGCCTCTGTCTGCTCTAGTCACCCCCTTATGTCTGCTCTATTCACAGCCTCTGTCTACTCTATTCACAGCTTCTGTCTGCTCTATTTACAGTCTCTGTCTGCTCTATTGACAGCCTCTGTCTGCTCTATTCACCCCACTGTCTGCACTATTCACAGCCTCTGACTGCTCTATTCACACCCTCTGTCTGCTTTTTCACACCCTCTGTCTGCTCTATTCGCCCCCACTGTCTGCTCTATTCGCCCCCCCTGTCTGCTCTATTCACACCCTCTGTCTGCTCTATTAACCCACTCTGTTGTCTCTATTCACACCCTCTGCCTGCTCTATTCATACCCTCTGTCTGCTCCATTCGCCCCCTCTGTCTGCTCTATTCACGCCCTCTGTTGGCTCTATTCACACCATCTGTCTGCTTTATTCACCCCTTCTTTCTGCCCTATTCACAGCCTCTGTCTGCTCTATTCACAGCCTCTGTCTGCTCTATTCAGCCCCTCTGTCTGCTCTATTCATGGCCTCTGTTTGCTCTATTCACAGCCACTGTCTGCTCTATTCACAGCCTCTGTGGCTCTAGTCACCCACTTATGTCTGCTCTATTCACAGCCTCTGTCTGCTCTATTCTCAGCTTCTGTCTGCTCTATTCACCCCCTTCTGTCTGCTGTATTTAAAGCCTCGGTCTGCTCTATTCACAATCTCTGTCTGCTATAATCAACCCCTTCTGTCTGCTCTATTCACATCCTCTTTCTGCTCTATTCACCCCCTTCTGTCTGCTCTATTCACATCCTCTGTCTGCTCTATTCACCCCCTTCTGTCTGCTCTATTCACAGCCTCTGTCTGCTGTATTCGCCCCTTCTGTCTGCTCTATTCACAGCCCCTGTCTGCTCTATTCACACCCTCTGTCTGCTCTATTCACAGCCTCTGTCTGCTCTATTCACAGCCTCTGTCTGCTCTATTCACCCCCTTCTGTCTGCCCTATTCACAGCCTCTCTCTGCTCTATTCACAACCTCTGTCTGCTCTATTCACCCCCTTCTGTCTGCTCTATTCACAGCCTCTCTCTGCTCTATTGACAGCTTCAGTCTGCTCTATTCACATCCTCTGTCTGCTCTATTCACCCCCTTCTGTCTGCCAGGTTCACAGCCTCTGTCTGCGCTATTCACAGTCTCTGTCTGCTCTATTCACCCCCTTCTGTCTGCTCTATTCATGCCCTATGTCTGCTCTATTCACCCCCTCTGTCTGCTCTATTCATGCCCTCTGTCTGCTCTATTCACCCCCTCTGTCTGCTCTATTCACTCCCTCTGTCTGCTCTATTCACCCCCTCTGTCTGCTCTATTCACCCCCTCTGTCTGCTCTATTCACGCCCTCTGTCTGCTCCATTCACAGCCTCTGTCTGCTCTATTCACACCCTCTGTCTGCTCTATTCACCCCCTCTGTCTGCTCTTTTCGCCCCCTCTGTCTGCTCTATTCACCCCCTCTGTTGGCTCTATTCACACCCTCTGCCTGCTCTATTCACAGCCTCTGTCTGCTCTATTCACCCCCTTCTGTCTGCTGTATTTAAAGCCTCGGTCTGCTCTATTCACAATCACTGTCTGCTATAATCAACCCCTTCTGTCTGCTCTATTCACATCCTCTTTCTGCTCTATTCACCCCCTTCTGTCTGCTCTATTCACATCCTCTGTCTGCTCTATTCACCCCCTTCTGTCTGCTCTATTCACAGCCTCTGTCTGCTGTATTCGCCCCTTCTGTCTGCTCTATTCACAGCCCCTGTCTGCTCTATTCACACCCTCTGTCTGTTCTATTCACAGCCTCTGTCTGCTCTATTCACAGCCTCTGTCTGCTCTATTCACCCCCTTCTGTCTGCCCTATTCACAGCCTCTCTCTGCTCTATTCACAACCTCTGTCTGCTCTATTCACCCCCTTCTGTCTGCTCTATTCACAGCCTCTCTCTGCTCTATTCACAACCTCTGTCTGCTCTATTCACATCCTCTGTCTGCTCTATTCACCCCCTTCTGTCTGCCAGGTTCACAGCCTCTGTCTGCGCTATTGACAGCCTCTGTCTGCTCTATTCACCCCCTTCTGTCTGCTCTATTCATGCCCTATGTCTGCTCTATTCACCCCCTCTGTCTGCTCTATTCATGCCCTCTGTCTGCTCTATTCACCCCCTCTGTCTGCTCTATTCACTCCCTCTGTCTGCTCTATTCACCCCCTCTGTCTGCTCTATTCACCCCCTCTGTCTGCTCTATTCACGCCCTCTGTCTGCTCCATTCACAGCCTCTGTCTGCTCTATTCACACCCTCTGTCTGCTCTATTCACCCCCTCTGTCTGCTCTTTTCGCCCCCTCTGTCTGCTCTATTCACCCCCTCTGTTGGCTCTATTCACACCCTCTGCCTGCTCTATTCACAGCCTCTGTTTGCTCTGTTCACTGCCTCTGTCTGCTCTATTCACCCTCTTCTGTCTGCTCTATTCACAGCCTCTGTCTGCTCTATTCACAGCTTCTGTCTGCTCTATTCACAGCCTCTGTCTGCTCTATTGACAGACTCTATCTGCTCTATTCACCCCTTCTGTCTGCTCTATTCAAAGCCTCTGTCTGCTCTATTCACAATCTCTGTCTGCTATATTCAGCCCCTTCTGTCTGCGCTATTCACATCCTCTTTCTGCTCTATTCACCCCCTTCTGTCTGCTCTATTCACATCCTCTGTCTGCTCTATTCACCCCCTTCTGTCTGCTCTATTCACAGCCTCTGTCTGCTCTATTCGCCCCCTTCTGTCTGCTCTATTCACAGCCCCTGTCTGCTCTATTCACACCCTCTGTCTGCTCTATTCACAGCCTCTGTCTGCTCTATTGACAGCCTCTGTCTGCTCTATTCACAACCTCTGTCTGCTCTATTCACCCCTCTGTCTGCTCTATTCACTCCCACTGCCTGCTCTATTCACCCCTCTGTCTGCTCTATTCACTCCCACTGCCTGCTCTATTCATCCCCTCTGCCTGCTCTATTCGCCCCCTCTGTCTGCTCTATTCACCCACACTCTCTGCTCTATTCACACCCTCTGTCTGCTCTATTCACACCCTCTGTCTGCTCTATTCACCCCCTCTGTCTGCTCTTTTCGCCCCCTCTGTCTGCTCTATTCACCCCCTCTGTTGGCTCTATTCACACCCTCTGCCTGCTCTATTCACAGCCTCTGTTTGCTCTATTCACTGCCTCTGTCTGCTCTATTCACCCTCTTCTGTCTGCTCTATTCACAGCCTCTGTCTGCTCTATTCCCAGCTTCTGTCTGCTCTATTCACAGCCTCTGTCTGCTCTATTGACAGCCTCTATCTGCTCTATTCACCCCCTTCTGTCTGCTCTATTCAAAGCCTCTGTCTGCTCTATTCACAATCTCTGTCTGCTATATTCAGCCCCTTCTGTCTGCTCTATTCACATCCTCTTTCTGCTCTATTCACCCCCTTCTGTCTGCTCTATTCACATCCTCTGTCTGCTCTATTCACCCCCTTCTGTCTGCTCTATTCACAGCCTCTGTCTGCTCTATTCGCCCCCTTCTGTCTGCTCTATTCACAGCCCCTGTCTGCTCTATTCACACCCTCTGTCTGCTCTATTCACAGCCTCTGTCTGCTCTATTCACAGCCTCTGTCTGCTCTATTCACAACCTCTGTCTGCTCTATTCACCCCTCTGTCTGCTCTATTCACTCCCACTGCCTGCTCTATTCATCCCCTCTGCCTGTTCTATTCGCCCCCTCTGTCTGCTCTATTCACCCACACTCTCTGCTCTATTCACACCCTCTGTCTGCTCTATTCACACCCTCTGTCTGCTCTATTCACCCACTCCATCTGCTCTATTCACAGCCTTTGTCTGCTCTATTCCCTCACTCTGTCTGCTCTATTCACCCCCACTGCCTGCTCTATTCACCCCCACTGCCTGCTCTATTCACATCCTCTGTCTGCTCTATTCACCCCCTTCTGTCTGCTCTATTCACCCCTCTGTCTGCTCTATTCACTCCCACTGCCTGCTCTATTCATCCCCTCTGCCTGCTCTATTCGCCCCCTCTGTCTGCTCTATTCACCCACACTCTCTGCTCTATTCACACCCTCTGTCTGCTCTATTCACACTCTCTGTCTGCTCTTTTCACCCACACTGTTTTCTCTATTCGCTCCCTCTGTCTGCTCTATTTACCCACACTGTCTGCTCTATTCACACCCTCTGTCTGCTCTATTCACCCACTCCATCTGCTCTATTCACAGCCTCTGTCTGCTCTATTCCCTCACTCTGTCTGCTCTATTCACCCCCACTGCCTTCTCTATTCACCCCCACTGCCTGCTCTATTCACACCTTCTGTCTGCTCTATTCGCCCCCTCTGCCTGCTCTACTCACCCCCTCTGTCTGCTCTATTCACCCCCTCTGTCTGCTCTATTCGCCCACTCTGTCTGCTCTATTCACCCGCTCTGTTGGCTCTGTTCACACCATCTGTCTGCTCTATTCACCACTTCTGTCTGCCCTATTCACAGCCTCTGTCTGCTCTATTCACAGCCTCTGTCTGCTCTATTCACCCCCTTCTGTCTGCTCTATTTACAGCCTCTGTCTGCTCTATTCACACCCTCTCTCTGCTCTATTCATGGCCTCTGTTTGCTCTATTCACAGCCACTGTCTGCTCTATTCACAGCCTCTGTCTGCTCTAGTCACCCCCTTATGTCTGCTTTATTCACAGCCTCTGTCTGCTCTATTCACAGCTTCTGTCTGCTCTATTCACAGCCTCTGTCTGCTCTATTGACAGCCTCTGTCTGCTCTATTCACCCCCTTCTGTCTGCTCTATTCAAAGCCTCTGTCTGCTCTATTCACAATCGCGGTCTGCTATATTCAACCCCTTCTGTCTGCTCTATTCACATCCACTTTCTGCTCTATTCACCCCCTTCTGTCTGCTCTATTCACATCCTCTGTCTGCTCTATTCACCCCCTTCTGTCTGCTCTACTCACAACCTCTGTCTGCTCTATTCGCCCCCTTCTGTCTGCTCTATTCACAGCCCCTGTCTGCTCTATTCACACCCTCTGTCTGCTCTATTCACAGCCTCTGTCTGCTCTATTCACAGCCTCTGTCTGCTCTATTCACAACCTCTGTCTGCTCTATTCACCCCTCTGTCTGCTCTATTCAGTCCCACTGCCTGCTCTATTCACCCCCACTGTCTGCTCTATTCACACCCTCTGCCTGCTCTATCCACCCCCACTGTCTGTTCTATTCACCCCCCTGTCTGCTCAATTTGCCCCCTCTGTCTGCTCTATGTACAACCTCTGTCTGCTCTATTCACACCCTGTATTCTCTATTGACACCCTCTGTCAGTTCTGTTCACACCCTCTGGCTGCTCTATTCACCCCACTGTCTGCACTATTCACAGCCTCTGATTGCTCTATTCACACCCTCTGTCTGATTTTTCACACCCTCTGTCTGCTCTATTCGCCCCCTCTGTCTGCTCTATTCGCCCCCTCTGTCTGCTCTATTCACACCCTCTGTCTGCTCTATTAACCCACTCTGTTGTCTCTATTCACACCCTCTGCCTGCCCTATTCACAGCCTCTGTCTGCTCTATTCACAGCCTCTGTCTGCTCTATTCACCCCCTCTGTCTGCTCTAATCATGGCCTCTGTTTGCTCTATTCACAGCCTCTGTCTGCTCTATTCTCAGCTTCTGTCTGCTCTATTCACAGCCTCTGTCTGCTCTATTGACAGCCTCTGTCTGCTCTTTCACCCCCTTCTGTCTGCTCTATTCAAAGCCTCTGTCTGCTCTATTCACAATCTCTGTCTGCTATAATCAACCCCTTCTGTCTGCTCTATTCACATCCTCTTTCTGCTCTATTCACCCCCTTCTGTCTGCTCTATTCACATCCTCTGTCTGCTCTATTCACCCCCTTCTGTCTGCTCTATTCACAGCCTCTGTCTGCTCTATTCGCCCCTTCTGTCTGCTCTATTCACAGCCCCTGTCTGCTCTATTCACACCCTCTGTCTGCTCTATTCACAGCCTCTTTCTGCTCTATTCACAGCCTCTGTCTGCTCTATTCACCCCCTTCTGTCTGCCCTATTCACAGCCTCTGTCTGCTCTATTCACAGCCTTTGTCTGCTCTATTCACCCCCTTCTGTCTGCTCTATTCACAGCCTCTGTCTGCTCTATTCACACCCTCTGTCTGCTCTATTCATGGCCTCTGTTTGCTCTATTCACAGCCACTGTCTGCTCTATTCACAGCCTCTGTCTGCTTTAGTCACCCCCTTATGTCTGCTCTATTCACAGCCTCTGTCTGCTCTATTCACACCCTCTGTTTGCTCTTTCACAGCCTCTGTCTGCTCTATTCGCCCCCTCTATCTGCTCTATTCGCCCCCTCTGTTGTCTCTATTCACACCATCTGTCTGCTGTATTCACCCCTTCTGTCTGCCCTATTCACAACCTCTGTCTGCTCTATTCACAGCCTCTGTCTGCTCCATTCACCCCCTTCTGTCTGCTCTGTTCACAGCCTCTGTCTGCTCTATTCACACCCTCTGTCTGCTCTATTCATGTCCTCTGTTTGCTCTATTCACAGCCACTGTCTGCTCTATTCACAGCCTCTGTCTGCTCTATCCACAGCTTCTGTCTGCTCCAGTCACAGCCTCTGTCTGCTCTATTGACAGCCTCTGTCTGCTCTTTCACCCCCTTCTGTCTGCTCTATTCAAAGCCTCTGTCTGCTCTATTCACAATCTCTGTCTGCTATAATCAACCCCTTCTGTCTGCTCTATTCACATCCTCTTTCTGCTCTATTCACCCCCTTCTGTCTGCTCTATTCACATCCTCTGTCTGCTCTATTCACCCCCTTCTGTCTGCTCTATTCACAGCCTCTGTCTGCTCTATTCACCCCTTCTGTCTGCTCTATTCACAGCCCCTGTCTGCTCTATTCACACCCTCTGTCTGCTCTATTCACAGCCTCTTTCTGCTCTATTCACAGCCTCTGGCTGCTCTATTCACCCCCTTCTGTCTGCCCTATTCACAGCCTCTGTCTGCTCTATTCACAGCCTTTGTCTGCTCTATTCACCCCCTTCTGTCTGCTCTATTCACAGCCTCTGTCTGCTCTATTCACACCCTCTGTCTGCTCTATTCATGGCCTCTGTTTGCTCTATTCACAGCCACTGTCTGCTCTATTCACAGCCTCTGTCTGCTCTAGTCACCCCCATATGTCTGCTCTATTCACAGCCTCTGTCTGCTCTATTCACACCATCTGTCTGCTCTATTCACCCCTTCTGTCTGCCCTATTCACCACTTCTGTCTGCTCTATTCACACCCTCTGTCTGCTCTAATTCATGGCCTCTGTTTGCTCTATTCACAGCCACTGTCTGCTCTATTCACACCCCTCTGTCTGCTCTATTCACAGCCTCTGTCTGCTCTATTCACAGCTTCTGTCTGCTCTATTCACAGCCTCTGTCTGCTCTATTGACAGCCTATGTCTGCTCTATTCACCCCCTTCTGTCTGCTCTATTCAAAGCCTCTCTCTGCTCTATTCACAATCGCGGTCTGCTATATTCAACCCCTTCTGTCTGCTCTATTCACATCCACTTTCTGCTCTATTCACCCCCTTCTGTCTGCTCTATTCACATCCTCTGTCTGCTCTATTCACCCCCTTCTGTCTGCTCTACTCACAGCCTCTGTCTGCTCTATTCGCCCCCTTCTGTCTGCTCTATTCACAGCCCCTGTCTGCTCTATTCACACCCTCTGTCTGCTCTATTCACAGCCTCTGTCTGCTCTATTCACAGCCTCTGTCTGCTCTATTCACAACCTCTGTCTGCTCTATTCACCCCTCTGTCTGCTCTATTCACTCCCACTGCCTGCTCTATTCATCCCCTCTGTCTGCTCTATTCACCCCCTCTGTCTGCTCTATTTGCCCCCTCTGTCTGCTCTATGCAAAAACTCTGTCTGCTCTGTTCACACTCTGTGCCTGCTCTATTCACTCACTCTGTCTGCTCTATTCACCCACTCTGTCTGCTCTATTCACCCACACTCTCTGCTCTATTCACACCCCTCTGTCTGCTCTGTTCACACTTTCTGTC
>NC_140998.1:4458532-4482915 GCF_052327205.1 Somniosus microcephalus | reverse complement strand
GAATAGAGCAGACAGAGGGGATGAATAGAGCAGACAGAGGGTGTGATTAAAGCAGACAGTAGGTGTGAATAGAGCAGACCAAGGGTGTGAATAGAGCCGACAGAGGGGGTGAAGAGAGCAGGCAGTGGGGGTGAATAGAGCAGACAGAGGCTGTGAATGGAGCAGGCAGTGGGTTGTGAAAAGAGCAGGCAGAGGTTGTGCATAGAGCCAGCAGAGGGTGTGAATAGAGCAGACAGTGGGGTGAATAGAGTAGAGAATGGGGTAAATAGAGCAGACAGAGAGTGTGAATAGTGCAGACAGAGGAGGTGAATAGAGCAGACAGAGGGGGTGAATAGCGCAGGCATTGGGAGTGAATAGAGCAGGCAGAGGGGGTGAATAGAGCAGACAGAGAGGGTGAATAAAGCAGACAGCGTGGGTGAATAGAGCAGACAGAGGAGGCGAATAGAGCAGACAGAGGGGGTGAATAGAGCAGGCAGAGGGTGTGAATAGAGCCAGCAGGGGGTGTGAATAGAGCAGACAGTGCGATGAATAGAGCAGAGAGTTGGGGTGAATAGAGCAGACAGAGAGTGTGAATTGAGCAGACAGAGGGGGCGATTAGAGCAGACAGAGGGTGTGAATAGAGCAGACAGAGGGTGTGAATAGAGCAAACATTGTGGGTGAATAGAGCAGACAGAGGGGGCGAATAGCGCAGACAGAAGGGGTGAATAGAGCTGACAGTGGGGGTGAATAGAGCAGGCATAGGGGTGAATAGAACAGACAGAGTGAGGGAATAGAGCAGACAGAGGCTGTGAATAGAGCAGACAGAGGAGGAAATAGAGCAGACAGTGGGTGTGAATAGAGCAGGCAGAGGGTGTGAATAGAGCAGACAGAGGGGGTGAGTAGAGCAGGCAGTGGGGTTGAATAGAGCAGACAGGATGTGAATAGAGCAGAGAGATGGTGTAAATAGAGCAGACAGAGGTTGAGAATAGAGCAGACAGAGGGAGTGAATAGAGCAGGCAGAGGGGGTGAATAGAGCAGAGAGTGGGGTGAATAGAGCAGACAGAGCGGGTGAATAGAGCAGACAGAGGGGGCGAATAGAGCAGACAGAGGGTGTGAAAGAGCAGACAGAGGGTGTGAATAGAGCAGACAGAGGCTGTGAATAGAGCATAAATGGGGTGAATAGAGCAGACAGAGAGTGTCAATAGAGCAGAAAGAGGGTGTGAATAGGGCAGAAAGGGTGCGAATAGAGCAGACAGTGGGGTGAATAGAGCAGACAGAACATGTGAATAGAGCAGACAGAGTGTGTGAATAGAGCAGACAGAGGGGATGAATAGAGCAGACAGAGGGTGTGATTAAAGCAGACAGTAGGTGTGAATAGAGCAGACCAAGGGTGTGAATAGAGCCGACAGAGGGGGTGAAGAGAGCAGGCAGTGGGGGTGAATAGAGCAGACAGAGCAGACAGAGGCTGTGAATGGAGCAGGCAGTGGGTTGTGAAAAGAGCAGGCAGAGGTTGTGCATAGAGCCAGCAGAGGGTGTGAATAGAGCAGACAGTGGGGTGAATAGAGTAGAGAATGGGGTAAATAGAGCAGACAGAGAGTGTGAATAGTGCAGACAGAGGAGGTGAATAGAGCAGACAGAGGGGTGTGAATAGCGCAGGCATTGGGAGTGAATAGAGCAGGCAGAGGGGGTGAATAGAGCAGACAGAGAGGGTGAATAAAGCAGACAGCGTGGGTGAATAGAGCAGACAGAGGAGGCGAATAGAGCAGACAGAGGGGGTGAATAGAGCAGGCAGAGGGTGTGAATAGAGCAGACAGAGGGGGCGATTAGAGCAGACAGAGGGTGTGAATAGAGCAGACAGAGGGTGTGAATAGAGCAAACATTGTGGGTGAATAGAGCAGACAGAGGAGGCGAATAGAGCAGACAGAGGGGGTGAATAGAGCAGGCAGAGGGTGTGAATAGAGCCAGCAGGGGGTGTGAATAGAGCAGACAGTGCGATGAATAGAGCAGAGAGTTGGGGTGAATAGAGCAGACAGAGAGTGTGAATTGAGCAGACAGAGGGGGCGATTAGAGCAGACAGAGGGTGTGAATAGAGCAGACAGAGGGTGTGAATAGAGCAAACATTGTGGGTGAATAGAGCAGACAGAGGGGGCGAATAGCGCAGACAGAAGGGGTGAATAGAGCTGACAGTGGGGGTGAATAGAGCAGGCATAGGGGTGAATAGAACAGACAGAGTGAGGGAATAGAGCAGACAGAGGCTGTGAATAGAGCAGACAGAGGAGGAAATAGAGCAGACAGTGGGTGTGAATAGAGCAGGCAGAGGGTGTGAATAGAGCAGGCAGTTGGGTTGAATAGAGCAGACAGGATGTGAATAGAGCAGAGAGATGGTGTAAATAGAGCAGACAGAGGTTGAGAATAGAGCAGACAGAGGGTGTGAATAGAGCAGACAGAGGCTGTGAATAGAGGAGACAGTGGGATGTGAATAGAGCAGACAGTGGGTGAGAATAGAGCAGGCAGAGGGTGTGAATAGAGCAGACAGTGGGTGTGAATAGAGCAGGCAGTGGGAGTGAATAGAGCCGACAGAGGGGGGAATAGAGCAGGCAGTGGGGGTGAATAGAGCAGGCAGAGGCTGTGAATAGAGCAGACAGTGGGCTGTGAATAGAGCAGACAGTAGGTGAGAATGGAGCAGGAAGAGGTGTGAATAGAGCAGGCAGAGGATGTGAATAGAGCAGACAGTGGGTGTGAATAGAGCAGGCAGAGGCTGTGAATAGAGCAGGCAGAGGCTGTCAATAGAGGAGACAGTGGGTGTGAATAGAGCAGACAGTGGGTGAGAATAGAGCAGGCAGAGGGTGTGAATAGAGCAGACAGTGGGTGTGAATAGAGCAGACAGTGGGGGTGAATAGAGCAGGCAGAGGCTGTGAATAGAGCAGACAGTGGGTTGTGAATAGAGCAGACAGTGGGTGAGAATAGAGCAGGCAGAGGGTGTGAATAGAGCAGACAGTGGGTGTGAATAGAGCAGTCAGTGGGGGTGAATAGAGCAGGCAGAGGCTGTGAATAGAGCAGACAGTGGGTTGTGAATAGAGCAGACAGTGGGTGAGAATAGAGCAGGCAGAGGGTGTGAATAGAGCAGTCATTGAGTGTGAATAGAGCAGGCAGAGGGTGTGAATAGAGCAGGCAGAGGGGTGAATAGAGCAGGCAGTGGGGGTGAATAGAGCAGACAGAGGGGGCGAAAAGAGCAAACAGAGGGGGCGATTAGAGCAGACAGAGGGTGTGAATAGAGCAGGCAGAGGGTGTGAATAGAGCAGGCAGAGGGGGTGAATAGAGCAGAGAGTGGGTTGTGAATAGAGCAGACAGTGGGTGAGAATAGAGCAGGCAGAGGGTGTGAATAGAGCAGTCATTGAGTGTGAATAGAGCAGGCAGAGGGTGTGAATAGAGCAGGCAGAGGGGTGAATAGAGCAGGCAGTGGGGGTGAATAGAGCAGACAGAGGGGGCGAAAAGAGCAAACAGAGGGGGCGATTAGAGCAGACAGAGGGTGTGAATAGAGCAGGCAGAGGGGGTGAATAGAGCAGACAGAGGGAGTGAATAGAGCAGACAGAGGGGGTGAATAGAGCAGACAGAGGGGGTGAAAAGAGCAAACAGAGGGGGCGATTAGAGCAGAGAGAGGGTGTGAATAGAGCAGACAGAGGGGGTGAATAGAGCAGACAGAGCATGTGAATAGAGCAGACAGAGTGTGTGAATAGAGCAGACAGAGGGGATGAATAGAGCAGACAGAGGGGGTGAATAGAGCAGACAGAGGGAGTGAATAGAGCAGACAGAGGGGGCGAATATAGCAGACAGAGGGGCTGAATAGAGCAGACAGTGGGTGTGAATAGAACAAACAGTGTGGGTGAATAGAGCAGACAGAGGGGGGCGAATATAGCAGACAGAGGGGGTGAATAGAGCAGACAGTGGGGGTGAATAGAGCAGGCAGTGGGTGAATAGAGCAGACAGATTGAGGGAATAGAGCAAACAGAGGCTGTGAATAGAGCAGGCAGAGGATTTGAATAGAGCCAGCAGAGATGTGAATTGGGCAGACAGAGTAGGCGAATAGAGCAGACAGAGGGTGTGAATACAGCAGACAGAGGGTGTGAATAGAGCAGACAGAGGGTGTGAATAGAGCAAACATTGTGGGTGAATAGAGCAGACAGAGGGGGCGAATAGCGCAGACAGAAGGGGTGAATAGAGCTGACAGTGGGGGTGAATAGAGCAGGCATAGGGGTGAATAGAACAGACAGAGTGAGGGAATAGAGCAGACAGAGGCTGTGAATAGAGCAGACAGAGTGGGTGAATAGAGCAGACAGAATGAGTGAATAGAGCAGGCAGAGTGTGTGAATAGAGCAGACAGAGGGTGTGAATAGAGCAGAGAGTGTGGATGAATAGAGCAGACAGAGGAGGCGAATAGAGCAGACAGAGGGGGAAATAGAGCAGACAGTGGGTGTGAATAGAGCAGGCAGAGTGTGTGAATAGAGCAGACAGAGGGTGTGAATAGAGCAGAGAGTATGGATGAATAGAGCAGACAGAGGAGGCGAATAGCGCAGACAGAGGGGGAAATAGAGCAGACAGTGGGTGTGAATAGAGCAGGCAGAGGCTGTGAATAGAGCAGGCAGAGGATTTGAATAGAGCCAGCAGAGAATGTGAATTGGGCAGACAGAGTAGGCGAATAGAGCAGACAGAGGGTGTGAATAGAGCAGACAGAGGGTGTGAATAGAGCAGACAGAGGGTGTGAATAGAGCAAACATTGTGGGTGAATAGAGCAGACAGAGGGTGTGAATAGAGCAGACAGAGGCTGTGAATAGAGGAGACAGTGGGATGTGAATAGAGCAGACAGTGGGTGAGAATAGAGCAGGCAGAGGGTGTGAATAGAGCAGACAGTGGGTGTGAATAGGGCAGGCAGTGGAGTGAATAGAGCCGACAGAGGGGGGAATAGAGCAGGCAGTGGGGGTGAATAGAGCAGGCAGAGGCTGTGAATAGAGCAGACAGTGGGCTGTGAATAGAGCAGACAGTAGGTGAGAATAGAGCAGGAAGAGGGTGTGAATAGAGCAGGCAGAGGATGTGAATAGAGCAGACAGTGGGTGAGAATAGAGCAGGCAGAGGGTGTGAATAGAGCAGGCAGTGGGTGTGAATAGAGCAGACAGTGGGGGTGAATAGAGCAGACAGTGGGTGAGAATAGAGCAGGCAGAGGGTGTGAATAGAGCAGTCATTGAGTGTGAATAGAGCAGGCTGAGTGTGTGAATAGAGCAGGCAGAGGGGTGAATAGAGCAGGCAGTGGGGGTGAATAGAGCAGACAGAGGGGGCGAAAAGAGCAAACAGAGGGGGCGATTAGAGCAGACAGAGGGTGTGAATAGAGCAGGCAGAGGGTGTGAATAGAGCAGGCAGAGGGGGTGAATAGAGCAGACAGTGGGTTGTGAATAGAGCAGACAGTGGGTGAGAATAGAGCAGGCAGAGGTGTGAATAGAGCAGTCATTGAGTGTGAATAGAGCAGGCAGAGGGTGTGAATAGAGCAGGCAGAGGGGGTGAATAGAGCAGGCAGTGGGGGTGAATACAGCAGACAGAGGGGGCGAAAAGAGCAAACAGAGGGGGCGATTAGAGCAGACAGAGGGTGTGAATAGAGCAGACAGAGGGGGTGAATAGAGCAGACAGAGGGAGTGAATAGAGCAGACAGAGGGGGTGAATAGAGCAGACAGAGGGGGTGAAAAGAGCAAACAGAGGGGGCGATTAGAGCAGAGAGAGGGTGTGAATAGAGCAGACAGAGAGGGTGAATAGAGCAGACGAGGAGAGTGAATAGAGCAGACAGAGGGGTGAATAGAGCAGACAGAGGGGGTGAAAAGAGCAAACAGAGGGGGCGATTAGAGCAGAGAGAGGGTGTGAATAGAGCAGACAGAGGGGGTGAATAGAGCAGACAGAGCATGAGAATAGAGCAGACAGAGTGTGTGAATAGAGCAGACAAAGTGTGTGAATAGAGCAGACAGAGGGTGTGAATAGCGAGGCAGTGGAGTGAATAGAGCAGGCAGAGGGGGTGAATAGAGCAGGCAGAGGGTGTGAATAGAGCAGACAGTGGGTGAGAATAGAGCAGGCAGAGGGTGTGAATAGAGCAGGCAGTGGGTGTGAATAGAGCAGACAGTGGGGGTGAATAGAGCAGACAGTGGGTGAGAATAGAGCAGGCAGAGGGTGTGAATAGAGCAGTCATTGAGTGTGAATAGAGCAGGCTGAGTGTGTGAATAGAGCAGGCAGAGGGGGTGAATAGAGCAGGCAGTGGGGGTGAATAGAGCAGACAGAGGGGGCGAAAAGAGCAAACAGAGGGGGCGATTAGAGCAGACAGAGGGTGTGAATAGAGCAGACAGAGGGGGTGAATAGAGCAGACAGAGGGAGTGATAGAGCAGACAGAGGGGGTGAATAGAGCAGACAGAGGGGGTGAAAAGAGCAAACAGAGGGGGCGATTAGAGCAGAGAGAGGTGTGAATAGAGCAGACAGAGGGGGTGAATAGAGCAGACAGAGCATGAGAATAGAGCAGACAGAGTGTGTGAATAGAGCAGACAAAGTGTGTGAATAGAGCAGACAGAGGGTGTGAATAGCGCAGGCAGTGGGAGTGAATAGAGCAGGCAGAGGGGGTGAATAGAGCAGGCAGAGGGTGTGAATAGAGCAGACAGAGGGGGTGAGTAGAGCAGGCAGTGGGGTTGAATAGAGCAGACAGGATGTGAATAGAGCAGAGAGATGGTGTAAATAGAGCAGACAGAGGTTGAGAATAGAGCAGACAGAGGGAGTGAATAGAGCAGGCAGAGGGGGTGAATAGAGCAGAGAGTGGGGTGAATAGAGCAGACAGAGCGGGTGAATAGAGCAGACAGAGGGGGCGAATAGAGCAGACAGAGGGTGTGAAAGAGCAGACAGAGGGTGTGAATAGAGCAGACAGAGGCTGTGAATAGAGCATAAATGGGGTGAATAGAGCAGACAGAGAGTGTCAATAGAGCAGAAAGAGGGTGTGAATGGGGCAGAAAGGGTGCGAATAGAGCAGACAGTGGGGTGAATAGAGCAGACAGAACATGTGAATAGAGCAGACAGAGTGTGTGAATAGAGCAGACAGAGGGGATGAATAGAGCAGACAGAGGGTGTGATTAAAGCAGACAGTAGGTGTGAATAGAGCAGACCAAGGGTGTGAATAGAGCCGACAGAGGGGGTGAAGAGAGCAGGCAGTGGGGGTGAATAGAGCAGACAGAGGCTGTGAATGGAGCAGGCAGTGGGTTGTGAAAAGAGCAGGCAGAGGTTGTGCATAGAGCCAGCAGAGGGTGTGAATAGAGCAGACAGTGGGGTGAATAGAGTAGAGAATGGGGTAAATAGAGCAGACAGAGAGTGTGAATAGTGCAGACAGAGGAGGTGAATAGAGCAGACAGAGGGGGTGAATAGCGCAGGCATTGGGAGTGAATAGAGCAGGCAGAGGGGGTGAATAGAGCAGACAGAGAGGGTGAATAAAGCAGACAGCGTGGGTGAATAGAGCAGACAGAGGAGGCGAATAGAGCAGACAGAGGGGGTGAATAGAGCAGGCAGAGGGTGTGAATAGAGCCAGCAGGGGGTGTGAATAGAGCAGACAGTGCGATGAATAGAGCAGAGAGTTGGGGTGAATAGAGCAGACAGAGAGTGTGAATTGAGCAGACAGAGGGGGCGATTAGAGCAGACAGAGGGTGTGAATAGAGCAGACAGAGGGTGTGAATAGAGCAGGCATAGGGGTGAATAGAACAGACAGAGTGAGGGAATAGAGCAGACAGAGGCTGTGAATAGAGCAGACAGAGGAGGAAATAGAGCAGACAGTGGGTGTGAATAGAGCAGGCAGAGGGTGTGAATAGAGCAGACAGAGGGGGTGAGTAGAGCAGGCAGTGGGGTTGAATAGAGCAGACAGGATGTGAATAGAGCAGAGAGATGGTGTAAATAGAGCAGACAGAGGTTGAGAATAGAGCAGACAGAGGGAGTGAATAGAGCAGGCAGAGGGGGTGAATAGAGCAGAGAGTGGGGTGAATAGAGCAGACAGAGCGGGTGAATAGAGCAGACAGAGGGGGCGAATAGAGCAGACAGAGGGTGTGAATAGAGCAGACAGAGGGTGTGAATAGAGCAAACATTGTGGGTGAATAGAGCAGACAGAGGGGGCGAATAGCGCAGACAGAAGGGGTGAATAGAGCTGACAGTGGGGGTGAATAGAGCAGGCATAGGGGTGAATAGAACAGACAGAGTGAGGGAATAGAGCAGACAGAGGCTGTGAATAGAGCAGACAGAGGAGGAAATAGAGCAGACAGTGGGTGTGAATAGAGCAGGCAGAGGGTGTGAATAGAGCAGACAGAGGGGGTGAGTAGAGCAGGCAGTGGGGTTGAATAGAGCAGACAGGATGTGAATAGAGCAGAGAGATGGTGTAAATAGAGCAGACAGAGGTTGAGAATAGAGCAGACAGAGGGAGTGAATAGAGCAGGCAGAGGGGGTGAATAGAGCAGAGAGTGGGGTGAATAGAGCAGACAGAGCGGGTGAATAGAGCAGACAGAGGGGGCGAATAGAGCAGACAGAGGGTGTGAAAGAGCAGACAGAGGGTGTGAATAGAGCAGACAGAGGCTGTGAATAGAGCATAAATGGGGTGAATAGAGCAGACAGAGAGTGTCAATAGAGCAGAAAGAGGGTGTGAATAGGGCAGAAAGGGTGCGAATAGAGCAGACAGTGGGGTGAATAGAGCAGACAGAACATGTGAATAGAGCAGACAGAGTGTGTGAATAGAGCAGACAGAGGGGATGAATAGAGCAGACAGAGGGTGTGATTAAAGCAGACAGTAGGTGTGAATAGAGCAGACCAAGGGTGTGAATAGAGCCGACAGAGGGGGTGAAGAGAGCAGGCAGTGGGGGTGAATAGAGCAGACAGAGGCTGTGAATGGAGCAGGCAGTGGGTTGTGAAAAGAGCAGGCAGAGGTTGTGCATAGAGCCAGCAGAGGGTGTGAATAGAGCAGACAGTGGGGTGAATAGAGTAGAGAATGGGGTAAATAGAGCAGACAGAGAGTGTGAATAGTGCAGACAGAGGAGGTGAATAGAGCAGACAGAGGGGGTGAATAGCGCAGGCATTGGGAGTGAATAGAGCAGGCAGAGGGGGTGAATAGAGCAGACAGAGAGGGTGAATAAAGCAGACAGCGTGGGTGAATAGAGCAGACAGAGGAGGCGAATAGAGCAGACAGAGGGGGTGAATAGAGCAGGCAGAGGGTGTGAATAGAGCCAGCAGGGGGTGTGAATAGAGCAGACAGTGCGATGAATAGAGCAGAGAGTTGGGGTGAATAGAGCAGACAGAGAGTGTGAATTGAGCAGACAGAGGGGGCGATTAGAGCAGACAGAGGGTGTGAATAGAGCAGACAGAGGGTGTGAATAGAGCAGGCATAGGGGTGAATAGAACAGACAGAGTGAGGGAATAGAGCAGACAGAGGCTGTGAATAGAGCAGACAGAGGAGGAAATAGAGCAGACAGTGGGTGTGAATAGAGCAGGCAGAGGGTGTGAATAGAGCAGACAGAGGGGGTGAGTAGAGCAGGCAGTGGGGTTGAATAGAGCAGACAGGATGTGAATAGAGCAGAGAGATGGTGTAAATAGAGCAGACAGAGGTTGAGAATAGAGCAGACAGAGGGAGTGAATAGAGCAGGCAGAGGGGGTGAATAGAGCAGAGAGTGGGGTGAATAGAGCAGACAGAGCGGGTGAATAGAGCAGACAGAGGGGGCGAATAGAGCAGACAGAGGGTGTGAATAGAGCAGACAGAGGGTGTGAATAGAGCAAACATTGTGGGTGAATAGAGCAGACAGAGGGGGCGAATAGCGCAGACAGAAGGGGTGAATAGAGCTGACAGTGGGGGTGAATAGAGCAGGCATAGGGGTGAATAGAACAGACAGAGTGAGGGAATAGAGCAGACAGAGGCTGTGAATAGAGCAGACAGAGGAGGAAATAGAGCAGACAGTGGGTGTGAATAGAGCAGGCAGAGGGTGTGAATAGAGCAGACAGAGGGGGTGAGTAGAGCAGGCAGTGGGGTTGAATAGAGCAGACAGGATGTGAATAGAGCAGAGAGATGGTGTAAATAGAGCAGACAGAGGTTGAGAATAGAGCAGACAGAGGGAGTGAATAGAGCAGGCAGAGGGGGTGAATAGAGCAGAGAGTGGGGTGAATAGAGCAGACAGAGCGGGTGAATAGAGCAGACAGAGGGGGCGAATAGAGCAGACAGAGGGTGTGAAAGAGCAGACAGAGGGTGTGAATAGAGCAGACAGAGGCTGTGAATAGAGCATAAATGGGGTGAATAGAGCAGACAGAGAGTGTCAATAGAGCAGAAAGAGGGTGTGAATAGGGCAGAAAGGGTGCGAATAGAGCAGACAGTGGGGTGAATAGAGCAGACAGAACATGTGAATAGAGCAGACAGAGTGTGTGAATAGAGCAGACAGAGGGGATGAATAGAGCAGACAGAGGGTGTGATTAAAGCAGACAGTAGGTGTGAATAGAGCAGACCAAGGGTGTGAATAGAGCCGACAGAGGGGGTGAAGAGAGCAGGCAGTGGGGGTGAATAGAGCAGACAGAGGCTGTGAATGGAGCAGGCAGTGGGTTGTGAAAAGAGCAGGCAGAGGTTGTGCATAGAGCCAGCAGAGGGTGTGAATAGAGCAGACAGTGGGGTGAATAGAGTAGAGAATGGGGTAAATAGAGCAGACAGAGAGTGTGAATAGTGCAGACAGAGGAGGTGAATAGAGCAGACAGAGGGGGTGAATAGCGCAGGCATTGGGAGTGAATAGAGCAGGCAGAGGGGGTGAATAGAGCAGACAGAGAGGGTGAATAAAGCAGACAGCGTGGGTGAATAGAGCAGACAGAGGAGGCGAATAGAGCAGACAGAGGGGGTGAATAGAGCAGGCAGAGGGTGTGAATAGAGCCAGCAGGGGGTGTGAATAGAGCAGACAGTGCGATGAATAGAGCAGAGAGTTGGGGTGAATAGAGCAGACAGAGAGTGTGAATTGAGCAGACAGAGGGGGCGATTAGAGCAGACAGAGGGTGTGAATAGAGCAGACAGAGGGTGTGAATAGAGCAAACATTGTGGGTGAATAGAGCAGACAGAGGGGGCGAATAGCGCAGACAGAAGGGGTGAATAGAGCTGACAGTGGGGGTGAATAGAGCAGGCATAGGGGTGAATAGAACAGACAGAGTGAGGGAATAGAGCAGACAGAGGCTGTGAATAGAGCAGACAGAGGAGGAAATAGAGCAGACAGTGGGTGTGAATAGAGCAGGCAGAGGGTGTGAATAGAGCAGGCAGTGGGGTTGAATAGAGCAGACAGGATGTGAATAGAGCAGAGAGATGGTGTAAATAGAGCAGACAGAGGTTGAGAATAGAGCAGACAGAGGGTGTGAATAGAGCAGACAGAGGCTGTGAATAGAGGAGACAGTGGGATGTGAATAGAGCAGACAGTGGGTGAGAATAGAGCAGGCAGAGGGTGTGAATAGAGCAGACAGTGGGTGTGAATAGAGCAGGCAGTGGGAATGAATAGAGCCGACAGAGGGGGGAATAGAGCAGGCAGTGGGGGTGAATAGAGCAGGCAGAGGCTGTGAATAGAGCAGACAGTGGGCTGTGAATAGAGCAGACAGTAGGTGAGAATGGAGCAGGAAGAGGGTGTGAATAGAGCAGGCAGAGGATGTGAATAGAGCAGACAGTGGGTGTGAATAGAGCAGGCAGAGGCTGTGAATAGAGCAGGCAGAGGCTGTCAATAGAGGAGACAGTGGGTTGTGAATAGAGCAGACAGTGGGTGAGAATAGAGCAGGCAGAGGGTGTGAATAGAGCAGACAGTGGGTGTGAATAGAGCAGACAGTGGGGGTGAATAGAGCAGGCAGAGGCTGTGAATAGAGCAGACAGTGGGTTGTGAATAGAGCAGACAGTGGGTGAGAATAGAGCAGGCAGAGGGTGTGAATAGAGCAGACAGTGGGTGTGAATAGAGCAGTCAGTGGGGGTGAATAGAGCAGGCAGAGGCTGTGAATAGAGCAGACAGTGGGTTGTGAATAGAGCAGACAGTGGGTGAGAATAGAGCAGGCAGAGGGTGTGAATAGAGCAGTCATTGAGTGTGAATAGAGCAGGCAGAGGGTGTGAATAGAGCAGGCAGAGGGGGTGAATAGAGCAGGCAGTGGGGGTGAATAGAGCAGACAGAGGGGGCGAAAAGAGCAAACAGAGGGGGCGATTAGAGCAGACAGAGGGTGTGAATAGAGCAGGCAGAGGGTGTGAATAGAGCAGGCAGAGGGGGTGAATAGAGCAGAGAGTGGGTTGTGAATAGAGCAGACAGTGGGTGAGAATAGAGCAGGCAGAGGGTGTGAATAGAGCAGTCATTGAGTGTGAATAGAGCAGGCAGAGGGTGTGAATAGAGCAGGCAGAGGGGGTGAATAGAGCAGGCAGTGGGGGTGAATAGAGCAGACAGAGGGGGCGAAAAGAGCAAACAGAGGGGGCGATTAGAGCAGACAGAGGGTGTGAATAGAGCAGGCAGAGGGGGTGAATAGAGCAGACAGAGGGAGTGAATAGAGCAGACAGAGGGGGTGAATAGAGCAGACAGAGGGGGTGAAAAGAGCAAACAGAGGGGGCGATTAGAGCAGAGAGAGGGTGTGAATAGAGCAGACAGAGGGGGTGAATAGAGCAGACAGAGCATGTGAATAGAGCAGACAGAGTGTGTGAATAGAGCAGACAGAGGGGATGAATAGAGCAGACAGAGGGGGTGAATAGAGCAGACAGAGGGAGTGAATAGAGCAGACAGAGGGGGCGAATATAGCAGACAGAGGGGCTGAATAGAGCAGACAGTGGGTGTGAATAGAACAAACAGTGTGGGTGAATAGAGCAGACAGAGGGGGCGAATATAGCAGACAGAGGGGGTGAATAGAGCAGACAGTGGGGGTGAATAGAGCAGGCAGTGGGGTGAATAGAGCAGACAGATTGAGGGAATAGAGCAGACAGAGGCTGTGAATAGAGCAGGCAGAGGATTTGAATAGAGCCAGCAGAGAATGTGAATTGGGCAGACAGAGTAGGCGAATAGAGCAGACAGAGGGTGTGAATACAGCAGACAGAGGGTGTGAATAGAGCAGACAGAGGGTGTGAATAGAGCAAACATTGTGGGTGAATAGAGCAGACAGAGGGGGCGAATAGCGCAGACAGAAGGGGTGAATAGAGCTGACAGTGGGGGTGAATAGAGCAGGCATAGGGGTGAATAGAACAGACAGAGTGAGGGAATAGAGCAGACAGAGGCTGTGAATAGAGCAGACAGAGTGGGTGAATAGAGCAGACAGAATGAGTGAATAGAGCAGGCAGAGTGTGTGAATAGAGCAGACAGAGGGTGTGAATAGAGCAGAGAGTGTGGATGAATAGAGCAGACAGAGGAGGCGAATAGAGCAGACAGAGGGGGAAATAGAGCAGACAGTGGGTGTGAATAGAGCAGGCAGAGTGTGTGAATAGAGCAGACAGAGGGTGTGAATAGAGCAGAGAGTATGGATGAATAGAGCAGACAGAGGAGGCGAATAGCGCAGACAGAGGGGGAAATAGAGCAGACAGTGGGTGTGAATAGAGCAGGCAGAGGCTGTGAATAGAGCAGGCAGAGGATTTGAATAGAGCCAGCAGAGAATGTGAATTGGGCAGACAGAGTAGGCGAATAGAGCAGACAGAGGGTGTGAATAGAGCAGACAGAGGGTGTGAATAGAGCAGACAGAGGGTGTGAATAGAGCAAACATTGTGGGTGAATAGAGCAGACAGAGGGTGTGAATAGAGCAGACAGAGGCTGTGAATAGAGGAGACAGTGGGATGTGAATAGAGCAGACAGTGGGTGAGAATAGAGCAGGCAGAGGGTGTGAATAGAGCAGACAGTGGGTGTGAATAGGGCAGGCAGTGGGAGTGAATAGAGCCGACAGAGGGGGGAATAGAGCAGGCAGTGGGGGTGAATAGAGCAGGCAGAGGCTGTGAATAGAGCAGACAGTGGGCTGTGAATAGAGCAGACAGTAGGTGAGAATAGAGCAGGAAGAGGGTGTGAATAGAGCAGGCAGAGGATGTGAATAGAGCAGACAGTGGGTGAGAATAGAGCAGGCAGAGGGTGTGAATAGAGCAGGCAGTGGGTGTGAATAGAGCAGACAGTGGGGGTGAATAGAGCAGACAGTGGGTGAGAATAGAGCAGGCAGAGGGTGTGAATAGAGCAGTCATTGAGTGTGAATAGAGCAGGCTGAGTGTGTGAATAGAGCAGGCAGAGGGGGTGAATAGAGCAGGCAGTGGGGGTGAATAGAGCAGACAGAGGGGGCGAAAAGAGCAAACAGAGGGGGCGATTAGAGCAGACAGAGGGTGTGAATAGAGCAGCAGAGGGTGTGAATAGAGCAGGCAGAGGGGGGTGAATAGAGCAGACAGTGGGTTGTGAATAGAGCAGACAGTGGGTGAGAATAGAGCAGGCAGAGGGTGTGAATAGAGCAGTCATTGAGTGTGAATAGAGCAGGCAGAGGGTGTGAATAGAGCAGGCAGAGGGGGTGAATAGAGCAGGCAGTGGGGGTGAATACAGCAGACAGAGGGGGGCGAAAAGAGCAAACAGAGGGGGCGATTAGAGCAGACAGAGGGTGTGAATAGAGCAGACAGAGGGGGTGAATAGAGCAGACAGAGGGAGTGAATAGAGCAGACAGAGGGGGTGAATAGAGCAGACAGAGGGGGTGAAAAGAGCAAACAGAGGGGGCGATTAGATCAGAGAGAGGGTGTGAATAGAGCAGACAGAGGGGGTGAATAGAGCAGACAGAGGGAGTGAATAGAGCAGACAGAGAGGGTGAATAGAGCAGACAGAGGGGGTGAAAAGAGCAAACAGAGGGGGCGATTAGAGCAGAGAGAGGGTGTGAATAGAGCAGACAGAGGGTGTGAATAGAGCAGAGAGTGGGGGTGAATAGAGCAGGCAGAGGATGTGAATAGAGCTAGCAGAGGGTGTGAATAGAGCAGACAGTGGGTGAGTAGAGCAGAGACTGGGGTGAATAGAGCAGACAGAGAGTGTGATTGGAGCAGACAGAGTGGGTGAATAGATCAGACAGAGAGTGTGAATAGAGCAGACAGAGTGTTTGAATAGAGCAGACAGAGGCTGTGAATAGAGCAGAGTGGGTTGAATAGAGCAGACAGAGAGTGTGAATAGAGCAGACAGAGGTGTGAATGGAGCAGACAGTGGGGTGAATAGAGCAGACAGAGGGTGTGAATAGAGCATACAGGGTGTGAATAGAGCAGACAGTGCGGTGAATAGAGCAGACAGAGGGTGTGAATAGAGCAGACAGAGGCTGTGAATAGAGCAGGCAGAGGGGTGAACAGAGCAGGCAGAGGGTGTGAATAGAGCCAACAGTAGGGGTGAATAGAGCAGACACAGGCTGTGAATGGAGCAGACTGGGTTGAATAGAGCAGACAGTGGGGGAGAATAGAGCAGACAGTGGGTGTGAATAGAGCAGACAGTGGGTGTGAATAGAGCAGGCAGAGGGGGTGAATAGAGCAGACAGTGGGGGTGGATAGAGCAGGCAGAGGCTGTGAATAGAGCAGGCAGAGGCTGTGAATAGAGCATACAGGGTGTGAATAGACTAGACAGTGGGGTGAATAGAGCAGGCAGAGGGGGTGAATAGAGCAGACAGTGGGGGTGGATAGAGCAGGCAGAGGCTGTGAATAGAGCAGGCAGAGGCTGTGAATAGAGCAGGCAGAGGCTGTGAATAGAGCAGACAGTGGGTTGTGAATAGAGCAGACAGTGGGTGAGAATAGAGCAGGCAGAGGGTGTGAATAGAGCAGACAGTGGGTGTGAATAGAGCAGGCAGTGGGGGTGAATAGAGCAGGCAGAGGCTGTGAATAGGGCAGACAGTGGGTTGTGAATAGAGCAGACAGTGGGTGAGAATAGAGCAGGCAGAGGGTGTGAATAGAGCAGGCAGTGGGGGTGAGTAGAGCAGACAGGATGAGAATAGAGCAGACAGAGGGTGTGAATAGCGCAGGCAGTGGGAGTGAATAGAGTAGGCAGAGGGGGTGAATAGAGCAGGCAGAGGGTGTGAATACAGCAGACAGTGGGGGGAGTAGAGCAGAGAGTGGGGTGAATAGAGCAGACAGAGTGTGTGAATAGAGCAGACAGAGGGGGTGAATAGAGCAGACAGAGAGGGTGAATAGAGCAGGCAGTGGGAGTGAATAGAGCCGACAGAGGGGGGAGTAGAGCAGGCAGTGGGGGTGAATAGTGCAGGCAGAGGCTGTGAATAGAGCAGACAGTGGGCTGTGAATAGAGCAGACAGTGGGTTGTGAATAGAGCAGACAGTGGGTGAGAATAGTGCAGACAGTGGGTGTGAATAGAGCAGGCAGTGGGGGTGAATAGAGCAGGCAGAGGCTGTGAATAGGGCAGACAGTGGGTTGTGAATAGAGCAGACAGTGGGTGAGAATACAGCAGGCAGAGGGTGTGAATAGAGCAGTCATTGAGTGTGAATAGAGCAGGCAGAGGGTGTGAATAGAGCAGGCAGAGGGGGTGAATAGAGCAGGCAGTGGGGGTGAATAGAGCAGACAGAGGGGGGCGAAAAGAGCAAACAGAGGTTGTGATTAGGGCAGACAGAGGGTGTGAATAGAGCAGACAGAGGGGGTGAATAGAGCAGACAGAGGGTGTGAATGGAGCAGAGAGTGGGGGTGAATAGAGCAGGCAGAGGGTGTGAATAGAGCCAACAGAGGGGGTGAATAGAGCAGACAGAGGGGGCGAATAGAGCAGACAGAGGGGGCGAATAGAGCAGACAGAGGGTGTGAAAGAGCGGACAGAGAGTGTGAATTGAGCAGACAGAGGCTGTGAATAGAGCAGGCAGTGGGGTGAATAGATCTGACAGAGTGTGTGAATAGAGAAGACGAAGTGTGTGAATAGAGCAGACAGAGGGTGTGAATAGCGCAGGCAGTGGGAGTGAATAGAGCAGGCAGAGGGGGTGAATAGAGCAGGCAGAGGGTGTGAATAGCGCAGGCAGAGGGGGTGAATAGAGCAGGCAGTGGGGGTGAATAGAGCAGACAGAGGGGGCGAAAAGAGCAAACACAGGGGGCGATTAGAGCAGACAGATGCTGTGAATAGAGCAGGCAGAGGGTGTGAATAGAGCAGACAGAGGGTGTGAATGGAGCAGAGAGTGGGGGTGAATAGAGCAGGCAGAGGGTGTGAATAGAGCCAACAGAGGGGGGCGAATAGAGCAGACAGAGGGGGCGAAAAGAGCAGACAGAGGGGGCGAATAGAGCAGACAGAGGGTGTGAAAGAGCAGACAGAGGGTGTGAATAGTGCAGACAGAGGCTGTGAATAGAGCAGACAGTGGGGTGATTAGAGCAGACAGAGTGTGTGAATAGAGCAGACGAAGTGTGTGAATAGAGCAGACAGAGGGTGTGAATAGCGCAGGCAGTGGGAGTGAATAGAGCAGGCAGAGGGGGTGAATAGAGCAGGCAGAGGGTGTAAATAGAGCCAACAGTGGGGGTGAATAGAGCAGGCAGAGGCTGTGAATAGAGCAGGCAGAGGGTGTGAATAGAGCAGACAGAGGGTGTGAATAGAGCAGAGAGTGGGGGTGAATAGAGAAGGCAGAGGGTGTGAATAGAGCTAGCAGAGGGTGTGAATAGAGCAGACAGTGGGGTGAGTAGAGCAGAGAGTGGGGTGAATAGAGCAGACAGAGAGTGTGATTGGAGCAGACAGTGTGGGTGAATAGATCAGACAGAGAGTGTGAATAGGCCAGACAGAGGGGGGCAAATAGAGCAGACAGAGGGGGTGAATAGAGCAGACAGAGGGGGCGAATAGAGCAGACAGAGGGTGTGAATAGAGCAGGCAGATGGTGTGAATAGAGCGGACAGGGTGTGAATAGAGCAGGCAGTGGGGGTGAATAGAGCAGGCAGTGGGGGTGAATAGAGCAGACAGAGCGGGTGAATAGGGCAGACAGAGGCTGTGAATAGAGCAGACAGTGGGTTGAATAGAGCAGACAGAGAGTGTGAATAGAGCAGGCAGAGGGTGTGAATAGAGCCAACAGCGGGGGTGAATAGAGCAGACAGAGGCTGTGAATAGAGCAGACAGTGGGGTGAATAGAGCAGACAGAGTGTTTGTATAGAGCAGACAGAGGCTGTGAATAGAGCAGACAGTGGGGGTGAATAGAGCAGACAGAGAGTGTGAATAGAGCAGACAGAGGGTGTGAATAGAGCAGACAGTGGGGTGAATAGAGCAGACAGAGGGTGTGAATAGAGCATACAGGGTGTGAATAGAGCGGACAGGGTGTGAATAGAGCAGGCAGTGGGGGTGAATAGAGCAGGCAGTGGGGGTGAATAGAGCAGACAGAGCGGGTGAGTGGAGCAGACAGAGGCTGTGAATAGAGGAGGCAGAGGGGGTGAATAGAGCAGGTAGAGGGTGTGAATAGAGCCAACAGTGGGGGTGAATAGTGCAGACAGCGGCTGTGAATAGAGCAGAAAGTGGGTTGAATAGAGCAGACAGAGAGTGTGAATAAAGCAGGCAGAGGGTGTGAATAGAGCCAACAGTGGGGGTGAATAGAGCAGACAGAGTGTTTGTATAGAGCAGACAGAGGCTGTGAATAGAGCAGACAGTGGGGTGAATAGAGCAGACAGAGAGTGTGAATAGAGCAGACAGAGGGTGTGAATAGAGCATTCAGGGTGTGACTAGAGCTGACAGTGGGTTGAATAGAGCAGACAGAGGGTGTGAATAGAGCAGACAGAGGCGGTGAATAGAGCAGGCAGAGGGGTCAATAGAGCAGACAGAGTGTTTGAATAGAGCAGACAGAGGCTGTGAATAGAGCAGACAGTGGGGTGAATAGAGCAGACAGAGAGTGTGAATAGAGCAGACAGAGGGGTGAATAGAGCAGACAGAGGGTGTGAATAGAGCATACAGAGTGTGAATAGAGCAGACAGTGGGGTGAATAGAGCAGAAAGAGGGTGTGAATAGAGCAGGCAGTGGGGGGTGAATAGAGCAGGCAATGGGGGTGAATAGAGCAGACAGAGGGTGTGGAATAGAGCATACAGAGTGTGAATAGAGCAGACAGTGGGGTGAAGAGAGCAGAAAGAGGGTGTGAATAGAGCAGGCAGTGGGGGTGAATAGAGCAGGCAATGGGGGTGAATAGAGCAGACACAGGGTGTGAATAGAGAAAACAGTGCGGGTGAATAGAGCAGACAGAGAGTGTGAATAGAGCAGACAGAGGGTGTGAATAGAGCAGACAGAGTGTGGGTGAATAGAGCAGAGGGGGCGAATAGAGCAGAAAGAGCGGGTGAATTGAGCAGACAGTGGGGGTTAATAGAGCAGGCAGAGAGTGTGATTAGAGCAGACAGAGTGAGGTAATAGAGCAGACAGAGGCTGTGAATAGAGCAGACAGAGTGGGTGAATAGAGCAGACAGAGTGAGTGAATGGAGCAGACAGAGAGTGTGAATGGAGCAGAGAGTGTGGGTGAATAGAGCAGACAGAGGGGGCGAATAGAGCAGAAAGAGCGGGTGAATTGAGCAGACAGTGGGGGTTAATAGAGCAGGCAGAGAGTGTGATTAGAGCAGACAGAGTGAGGTAATAGAGCAGACAGAGGCTGTGAATAGAGCAGGCAGAGTGGGTGAATAGAGCAGGCAGTGGGAGTGAATAGAGCAGGCAGTGGGGAGTGAATGGTACAGACAGAGGGGGTGAATAGAGCAGACAGAGGGGGTGAATAGAGCAGACAGTGGGTGTGAATAGAGCAGACAGTGGGTGTGAATAGAGCAGGCAGAGGGGGTGAATAGAGCAGACAGTGGGGGTGGATGGAGCAGGCAGAGGCTGTGAATAGAGCAGGCAGAGGCTGTGAATAGAGCATACAGGGTGTGAATAGAGCAGACAGTGGGGTGAATAGCGCAGACAGGGTGTGAATAGAGCAGACAGTGGGGTGAATAGAGCAGACAGAGGGTGTGAATAGAGCAGACAGAGGCTGTGAATACAGCATGCAGAGGGGGTGAATAGAGCAGGCAGAGGGTGTGAATAGAGCCAACAGTAGGGGTGAATAGAGCAGATACAGGCTGTGAATGGAGCAGACAGTGGGTGAATAGAGACGACAGAGTGTGGGAATAGAGCAGACAGAGGCTGTGAATAGAGCAGACAGTGGGGGTGAATAGAGCAGACAGAGAGTGTGAATAGAGCAGACAGAGGGTGTGAATAGAGCAGACAGTGGGGTGAATAGAGCAGACAGAGGATGTGAATAGAGTATACAGTGTGTGAATAGACTAGACAGTGGGTGTGAATAGAGCAGACAGAGGGTGTGAATAGAGCAGACAGAGGCTGTGAATAGAGCAGAGAGTGGGGTGAATACAGCAGGCAGAGGCTGTGAAGAGAGCAGGCAGTGTGGTTGAAGAGAGCAGACAGTGGGTGTGAATAGAGCAGGCAGAGGGTGTGAATAGAGCAGACAGAGGGGGTGAATAGAGCAGGCAGTGGGGGTGAATAGAGCAGACAGGATGTGAATAGAGCAGACAAAGTGTGTGAATAGAGCAGAGAGAGGGTGTGAATAGCGCAGGCAGTGGGGTGAATAGAGCAGAGAGTGGGGTGAATAGAGCAGACAGAGTGTGTGAATAGAGCAGACAGAGGGGGGTGAATAGAGCAGACAGAGAGGGTGAATAGAGCAGGCAGTGGGAGTGAATAGAGCCAACAGAGGGGGGAATAGTGCAGGCAGTGGGGGTGAATAGAGCAGGCAGAGGCTGTGAATAGAGCAGGCAGTGGGGAGAATAGAGCTGACAGAGTGTGTGAATAGAGCAGACAAAGTGTGTGAATGGAGCAGACAGAGGGGGTGAGTAGAGCCAACAGAGGGGGTGAATAGAGCAGACAGGGGGTGTGAATAGCGCAGGCAGAGGGGGTGAATAGAGCAGACAGAGTGTGTGAATAGAGCAGACAGAGGGAGTGAATAGAGCAGACAGTGGGTGTGAATAGAGCAGGCAGAGGCTGTGAATAGAGCAGGCAGTGGGGAGAATAGAGCTGACAGAGTGTGTGAATAGAGCAGACAAAGTGTGTGAATGGAGCAGACAGAGGGGGTGAGTAGAGCCAACAGAGGGGGGTGAATAGAGCAGACAGGGGGTGTGAATAGCGCAGGCAGAGGGGGTGAATAGAGCAGACAGAGTGTGTGAATAGAGCAGACAGAGGGAGTGAATAGAGCAGACAGTGGGTGTGAATAGAGCAGGCAGAGGGTGTGAATAGAGCCAACAGAGGGGGTGAATAGAGCAGACAGAGGGTGTGAATAGCGCAGGCAGAGGGGGTGAATAGAGCAGGCAGTGGGGGTGAATAGAGCAGACAGAGGGTGCGAAAAGAGCAAACACAGGAGGCGATTAGAGCAGACAGAGGGGGCGAATAGAGCAGACAGAGGGGGCGAATAGAGCAGACAGAGGGGGTGAATAGAGCAGACAGAGGTTGTGAAAGAGCAGACAGACGGTGTGAATAGTGCAGACAGAGGCTGTGAATAGAGCAGTCAGTGGGGTGATTAGAGCAGACAGAGTGTGTGAATAGAGCAGACATAGTGTGTTAATAGAGCAGACAGAGGGTGGGAATAGCGCAGGCAGTGGGAGTGAATAGAGCAGGCAGGGGGGTGAATAGAGCAGGCAGAGGGTGTGAATAGAGCCAACAGTGGGGGTGAATAGAGCAGGCAGAGGCTGTGAATAGAGCAGGCAGAGTGGGTGAATAGAGCAGACAGAGTGAGTGAATAGAGCAGACAGAGAGTGTGAATGGAGCAGACAGAGGGGGGTGAATAGAGCAGGCAGTGGGAGTGAATAGAGCAGGCAGTGGGAGTGAATAGAGCAGACAGAGTGAGGGAATAGAGCAGACAGAGGCTGTGAATAGAGCAGACAGAGTGGGTGAATAGAGAAGACAGAGTGAGTGAATAGAGCAGACAGAGAGTGTGAATGGAGCAGACAGAGGGGGTGAATAGAGCAGACAGAGGGGGTGAATAGAGCAGGCAGTGGGAGTGAATAGCGCAGGCAGTGGGAGTGAATAGAGCAGACAGAGGGGGTGAATAGAGCAGACAGAGGTTGTGAATGGAGCAGACAGAGGGGGTGAGTAGAGAAGACAGAGGAGGTGAATAGAGCAGACAGAGGAGGTGAATAGAGCAGACAGTGGGGGTGAATAGAGCAGACAGTGGGTGTGAATAGAGCAGACAGTGGGTGTGAATAGAGCAGGCAGAGGGGGTGAATAGAGCAGACAGTGGGGGTGGATAGAGCAGACAGAGGCTGTGAATAGAGCAGGCAGAGGCTGTGAATAGAGCATACAGGGTGTGAATAGAGCAGACAGTGTGGTGAATAGAGCAGACGGAGGGTGTGAATAGAGCAGACAGAGGCTGTGAATAGAGCAGGCAGAGGGGGTGAATAGAGCAGGCAGAGGGGGGTGGATGGAGCAGACAGAGGCTGTGAATAGAGCAGGCAGAGGCTGTGAATAGAGCATACAGGGTGTGAATAGAGCAGACAGTGTGGTGAATAGAGCAGACGGAGGGTGTGAATAGAGCAGACGGAGGGTGTGAATAGAGCAGACAGAGGCTGTGAATAGAGCAGACGGAGGGTGTGAATAGAGCAGACAGAGGCTGTGAATAGAGCAGACAGAGGGTGTGGATAGAGCATACAGTGTGTGAATAGACTAGACAGGGGGTGAATAGAGCAGACAGAGGGTGTGAACAGAGCAGACAGAGGCTGTGAATAGAGCAGAGAGTGGGGTGAATAGAGCAGGCAGAGGCTGTGAAGAGAGCAGGCAGTGGGGTTGAAGAGAGCAGAATGTGGGGTGAATAGAGCAGGTAGAGGGTCTGAATAGAGCAGACAGAGGAGGCGTATGGAGCAGACAGAGGGTGTGACTAGATCAGACAGAGAGTGTGAATAGAGCAGGCAGTGGGGGTGAATAGAGCAGACAGTGGGTGTGAATAGAGCAGACAGATGGTGTCAATAGAGCAGACAGAGGGTCTGAATAGAGCAGACAGAGGGCGTGAATAGAGCAGGCAGAGGGTGTGAATAGAGCAGGCAGAGGGTGTGAATAGAGCAGACAGTGGGGTGAGTAGAGCAGAGAGTGGGATGAATAGAGCAGACAGAGTGTGTGAATAGAGCAGACAGAGGGGGTGAATAGAGCAGACAGAGAGGGTGAATAGAGCAGGCAGTGGGAGTGAATAGAGCCAACAGAGGGGGGAATAGAGCAGGCAGTGGGGGTGAATAGAGCAGGCAGAGGCTGTGAATAGAGCAGACAGTGGGATGTGAATAGAGCAGACAGTAGGTGAGAATAGAGCAGACTGTGGGTTGTGAATAGAGCAGACAGTGGGTGAGAATAGAGCAGGCAGAGGGTGTGAATAGAGCAGTCATTGAGTGTGACTGGAGCAGGCAGAGGGTGTGAATAGAGCAGGCAGAGGGGGTGAATAGAGCACGCAGTGGGGTGAATAGAGCAGACAGAGGGGGCGAAAAGAGCAAACAGAGGGGGCGATTAGAGCAGACACAGAGGGGGCGATTAGAGCAGACAGAGGGTGTGAATAGAGCAGTCAGAGGGGGTAAATAGAGCAGACAGAGGCTGTGAATAGAGCAGACAGAGTGTGTGAATAGAGCAGACAGAGGGAGTGAATAGAGCAGACAGTGGGTGTGAATAGAGCAGGCAGAGGGTGTGAATAGAGCCAACAGAGGGGTTGAATAGAGCAGACAGAGGGGGCGAATAGAGCAGACAGAGGGGGCGAATAGAGCAGACAGAGGGTGTGAAAGAGCAGACAGAGGGTGTGAATAGAGCCAACAGAGGGGGCGAATAAAGCAGACAGAGGGGGTAAATAGAGGGTGTGAATAGAGCAGGCATAGGGGTGAATAGAACAGACAGAATGAGTGAATAGAGCAGGCAGAGTGTGTGAATAGAGCAGACAGAGGGTGTGAATAGAGCAGAGAGTGTGGATGAATAGAGCAGACAGAGGAGGCGAATAGAGCAGACAGAGGGGGAAATAGAGCAGACAGTGGGTGTGAATAGAGCAGGCAGAGGGTGTGAATAGAGCAGACAGAGGGGGTGAGTAGAGCAGGCAGTGGGGTTGAATAGAGCAGACAGGATGTGAATAGAGCAGACAGAGGCTGTGAATAGAGGAGACAGTGGGATGTCAATAGAGCAGACAGTGGGTGAGAATAGAGCAGGCAGAGGGTGTGAATAGAGCAGACAGTGTGGTTGAATGGAGCAGACAGAGGGGGCGAATATAGCAGACAGAGGGGCTGAATAGAGCAGACAGTGGGTGTGAATAGAACAAACAGTGTGGTGAATAGAGCAGACAGAGGGGGCGAATATAGCAGACAGTGGGGGTGAATAGAGCAGGCAGTGGGGTGAATAGAGCAGACAGATTGAGGAAATAGAGCAGACAGAGGCTGTGAATAGAGCAGGCAGAGGATTTGAATAGAGCCAGCAGAGAATGTGAATTGG
>NC_140998.1:4324104-4458032 GCF_052327205.1 Somniosus microcephalus | reverse complement strand
CCCCACTGCCTGCTCTATTCCCCCCTCTGTTGGCTCTATTCACTCCCACTGCCTGCTCTATTCACCCTCTCTGTCTGCTCTATTCACCCCCTCTGTCTGCTCTATTCACACACTCTGTCTGCTCTATTCACCCCACTCTCTGCTCTACTCACCCCACTGTCTGCTCTATTCACACCCTCTGCCTGCTCTATTCACCCCCTCTGCCTGCTCTATTCACTCCCACTGCCTGCGCTATTCACACCCTCTCTCTGCTCTATTCACACACTTTGTCTGCTCTATTCACATCCTGTCTGCTCTATTCACCCCCACTGCCTGCTCTATTCACCCCCTCTGTCTGCTCTATTCACACCCTCTGCCTGCTCTATTCACACCCACTGTCTGCTCTCTTCAACCACACTGCCTGCTCTCTTCACAGCCTCTGCCTGCTCTATTCACCCCACTCTCTGCTCTATTCACAGCCTCTGTCTGCTCTATTCACACCCTCTGTCTGCTCTATTCACCCCACTGTCTAGTCTATTCACACACTGTATACTCTATTCACATCCTCTGTCTGCTCTATTCACCCCACTGTCTGCTCTATTCACACCCTCTGTCTGCTCTATTCACACTCTCTGTCTGCTCTATTCACCCCACTGTCTGCTCTATTCACAGCCTCTGTCTGCTCTATTCCCACACTCTGTCGGCTCTATTCACCCACTGTCTGCTCCATTCACAGCCTGTATCTGCTCTATTCACCCCTACTGTTGGCTCTATTCACACCCTCTGCCTGCTCTATTCACCCCCTCTGCATGCTGTATTCACAGCCTCTGTCTGCTCTATTCACACCCTCTGTCTGCTCTATTCACCCCACTGTCTGCTCTATTCACACCCTGTCTGCTCTATTCACCCCACTGTCTGCTCTATTCACACCCTGTATGCTCTATTCACAGCCTCTGCCTGCTCTATTCACAGCCTCTGCCTGCTCCATCCACCCCCACTGTCTGCTCTATTCACCCCCTCTGCCTGCTCTATTCACACCCACTGTCTGCTCTATTCACACCCACTGTCTGCTCTATTCACCCCCACTGTCTGCTCTATTCACCTCCCCTGTCTGCTCTATTCACCCCCTCTGTCTGCTCCATTCACAACCTCTGTCTGCTCTATTCACCCCTCTGTCTGTTCCATTCACTCCCACTGCCTGCTCTATTCATTCCACTGCCTGCTCTATTCACCCACTCTGCCTGCTCTATTCACAGCCTCTGTCTGCTCTATTACCTCACTCTGTCTGCTCTAATCACACTCTCTGCCTGCTCTATTAACCCCCACTGTCTGCTCAATTCACCCGCTCTTTCTGCTCTATTCGCCCCCTCTGTCTGCTCTATTCACCCACACTCTCTGCTCCATTCACACTCTCTGTCTGCTCTATTCACTCACTCTGTCTGCTCTATTCACCCACTCTGTCTGCTCTATTCACAGCCTCTGTCTGCTCTATTACCTCACTCTGTCTGCTCTAATCACACTCTCTGCCTGCTCTATTAACCCCCACTGTCTGCTCAATTCACCCGCTCTTTCTGCTCTATTCGCCCCCTCTGTCTGCTCTATTCACCCACACTCTCTGCTCTATTCACACCCTCTGTCTGCTCTATTCACACTCTCTGTCTGCTCTATTCACCCGCACTGTTTTCTCTATTCACACCCTCTGTCTGCTCTATTCACCCCCTCTGTCTGCTCTATTCGCCCCCTCTGTCTGCTCTATTTACCCACACTGTCTGCTCTATTCACACCCTGTATCTGCTCTATTCACCCCCATTGCCTGCTCTATTCACCCCCACTGCCTGCTCTATTCACACCCTCTTTCTGCTCTATTCACCCCACTGTCTGCTCTATTCACACTCTGTATGCTCTATTCACACCCTCTGTCTGCTCTATTCACCCCCATTGCCTGCTCTATTCACCCCCACTGCCTGCTCTATTCACACCCTCTTTCTACTCTATTCACCCCACTGTCTGCTCTATTCACACTCTGTATGCTCTATTCACACCCTCTGTCTGCTCTATTCACCCCTCTGTCTGCTCTATTCACACTCTCTGTCTGCTCTATTCACCCCACTGTCTGCTCTATTCACAGCCTCTGTCTGCTCTATTCAAACACTCTGTCTGCTCTATTGACCCCTCTGCCTGCTCTATTCACCGCCTCTGTCTGCTCTATTCACACCCTCTGTCTGCTCTATTCAACCCACTGTCAGCTCTAGTCACACCCTGAATGCTCTATTCACACCCTCTGTCTGCTCTATTCACACTCTCTGTCTGCTCTATTCACCCCACTGTCTGCTCTATTCACAGCCTCTGTCTGCTCTATACAAACACTCTGTCTGCTCTATTCACCCCCACTGTTGGCTCTATTCACACCCTCTGCCTGCTTTATTCACACTCTCTGTCTGCTCTATTCAACCCACTTTCTGCTCTATTCACAGCCGCTGTCTGCACTATTCACCCCCACTGTTGGCTCTATTCACACCCTCTACCTGCTCTATTCACCCCCTCTGCCTGCTCTATTCACAGCCTCTGTCTGCTCTACTCACCCGCTCTGTCTGCTCTATTCACCCCCACTGCCTGCTCTATTCACCCCCACTGCCTGCTCTATTCACACCCTGTCCGCTCAATTCACACCCTGTATGCTCTATTCACACCCTCTGTCTGCTCTATTCACCCCACTGTCAGCTCTATTCACACCCTCTGTCTGCTCTATTCACACTCTCTGTCTGCTCTATTCACCCCACTGTCTGCTCTATTCACAGCCTCTGTCTGCTCTATACAAACACTCGGTCTGCTCTATTCACCCCACTGTCTGCTCTATTCACAGCCTCTGTCTGCTCTATTCACCCCCGCTGTTGGCTCTATTCACACCCTCTGCCTGCTCTATTCACACTCTCTGTCTGCTCTATTCAACCCACTGTCTGCTCTATTCACAGCCTCTGTCTGCCCTATTCACCCGCTCTGTCTGCTCTATTCACCCCCACTGCCTGCTCTATTCACCCCCACTGCCTGCTCTATTCACACCCTGTCCGCTCTATTCACACCATCTGCCTGCTCTATTCACACCCTCTGTCTGCTCTATTCGCCCCCTCTGTCTGCTCTATTCACCCCCTCTGTCTGCTCTATTTGCCCCCTCTGTCTGGCCTATTCACACTCTCTGTCTGATCTATTCACCCACACTGTCTGCTCCAATCACACTCTCTGTCTGCTCTATTCACCCCACTCTCTGCTCTACTCACCCCACTGTCTGCTCTATTCACACCCTCTGCTAGCTCTATTCACACCCTCTGCCTTCTCTATTCACCCCCACTCTCTGCTCTATTCACACCCTCTGCCTGCTCTATTCACCCCCTCTGCCTGCTCTATTCACTCCCACTGCCTGCGCTATTCACACCCTCTGTCTGCTCTATTCACACACTTCGTCTGCTCTATTCACACACTCTGTCTGCTCTAATCACCCCACTGTCTGCTCTATTCACAGCCTCTGTCTGCACTATTCACACCCTCTGTCTGCTCTTTCACACCCTCTGTCTGCTCTATTCGCCCCCTCTGTCTGCTCTTTTCGCCCCCTCTGTCTGCTCTATTCGCCCCCTCTGTTGGCTCTATTCACACCCTCTGCCTGCTCTATTCACCCCCACTCTCTGCTCCATTCACACCCTCTGTCTGCTCTATTCACACCCTCTGCCTGCTCTATTCACAGCATCTGTCTGCTCTAATCGCCCCCTGTGTTTGCTCTTTTCGCCCCCTCTGTCTGCTCTATTCACCCCCACTGCCTGCTCTATTCACCCCCTCTGCCTGCGCTATTCACACCTTCTGCCTGCTCTATTCACCCCCTCTGCCTGCTCTATTCACTCCCACTGCCTGCGCTATTCACACCCTCTGTCTGCTCTATTCACACACTTCGTCTTCTCTATTCACACACTCTGTCTGCTCTAATCACCCCACTGTCTGCTCTATTCACAGCCTCTGTCTGCACTATTCACACCCTCTGTCTGCTCTTTCACACCCTCTGTCTGCTCTATTCGCCCCCTCTGTCTGCTCTTTTCGTCCCCTCTGTCTGCTCTATTCGCCCCCTCTGTTGGCTCTATTCACACCCTCTGCCTGCTCTATTCACCCCCACTCTCTGCTCCATTCACACCCTCTGTCTGCTCTATTCACACCCTCTGCCTGCTCTATTCACAGCATCTGTCTGCTCTAATCGCCCCCTGTGTTTGCTCTTTTCGCCCCCTCTGTCTGCTCTATTCACCCCCACTGCCTGCTCGATTCACCCCCTCTGCCTGCGCTATTCACACCCTCTGTCTGCTCTATTCACACATTTTGTCTGCTCTATTCACACACTCTGTCAGATCTATTCACCCCACTGCCTGCTCTATTCACAGCCTCTGTCTGCTCAATTCACACTCTCTGTCCGCTCTTTCACACCCTCTGTCTGCTCTATTCGCCCCCTCTGTCTGCTCTATTCGCCCCCTCTGTCTGCTCTATTCACCCCCTCTGTTGGCTCTATTCACACCCTCTGCCTGCTCTATTCACCCCCACTCTCTGCTCCATTCACACCCTCTGTCTGCTCTATTCACCCCCTCTGTCTGCTCTATTCACACCCTCTGTCTGCTCTAATCGCAACCTCTGTTTGCTCTTTTCGCCCCCTCTGTCTGCTCTATTCACCCCCACTGCCTGCTCTATTCACCCCCTCTGCCTGCTCTATTCACACCCTCTGCCTGCTCTATTCACACTCAATGACTGCTCTATTCACACCCTCTGCCTGCTGTATTCTCACCCACTGTCTGCTCTATTCACAACCCACTGTCTGCCCTATTCACAGCCTCTGCCTGCTCTATTCACCCCCACTGCCTGCTCTATTCACCCCACTCTCTGCTCTACTCACCCTACTGTCTGCTGTATTCACACCCTCTGCCTGCTCTATTCACCCCCTCTGCCTACTCTATTCACTCCCACTGCCTGCGCTATTCACACCCTCTGTCTGCTCTATTCACATCCTGTCTGCTCTACTCACCCCCACTGCCTGCTCTATTCACACCCTCTGCCTGCTCTATTCTCACCCACTGTCTGCTCTATTCACAACCCAATGTCTGCCCTATTCACAGCAGCTGCCTGCTCTATTCACCCCCACTGCCTGCTCTATTCACACCCACTGTCTGCTCTATTCACACCCTCTGCCTGCTCTATTCTCACCCACTGTCTGCTCTATTCACAACCCACTGTCTGCTCTATTCACAGCCTCTGCCTGCTCTATTCACAGCCTCTGCCTGCTCTATTCACAGCCTCTGCCTGCTCTATCCACCCCCACTGTCTGCTCTATTCACCCCCTCTGCCTGCTCTATTCACCCCACTGTCTAGTCTATTCACACCCTGTATGCTCTATTCACAGCCTCTGCCTGCTCTATTCACAGCCTCTGCCTGCTCTATCCACCCCCACTGTCTGCTCTATTCACCCCCTCTGCCTGCTCTATTCACACCCACTGTCTGCTCTATTCACACCCACTGTCTGCTCTATTCTCCCCCACTGTCTGCTCTATTCAACCCAGTCTGCTCCATTCACAGCCTGTGTCTGCTCTATTCACCCCTACTGTTGGCTCTATTCACACCCTCTGCCTGCTCTGTTCACCCCTCTGCCTGCTCTATTCACAGCCTCTGTCTGCTCTATTCACACCCTCTGTCTGCTCTATTCACCGCACTGTCTGCTCTATTCACACCCTGTATGCTCTATTCACACCCTCTGTCTGCTCTATTCACCCCACTGTCTGCTCCATTCACACCTCTGTCTGCTCTATTCACACTCTCTGTCTGCTCTATTCAACCCAGTCTGCTCTATTCACAGCCTCTGTCTGCTCTATTCAAACACTCTGTCTGCTCTATTCACCCCACTGTCTGCTCTATTCACACTCTCTGTCTGATCTATTCACCCACTCTGTCTGCTCCAATCACACTCTCTGTCTGCTCTATTCACCCCAGTCTCTGCTCTACTCACCCCACTGTCTGCTCTATTCACACCCTCTGCTAGCTTTATTCACATCCTCTGCCTGCTCTATTCACCCCCACTCTCTGCTCTATTCACACCCTCTGTCTGCTCTATTCACACCCTCTGCCTGCTCTATTCACCCCCTCTGCCTGCTCTATACACTCCCACTGCCTGCGCTATTCACACCCTCTGTCTGCTCTATTCACACACTTTGTCTGCTCTATTCACACACTCTGTCTGCTCTATTCACATGCTCTGTCTGCTCTATTCACCCCCTCTGTCTGCTCTATTCACACCCTCTCTCTGCTCTAATCGCCCCCTCTGTTTGCTCTTTTCACCCCCTCTGTCTGCTCTATTCACCCCCTCTGTCTGCTCTATTCACTCCCTCTGTCTGCTCTATTCACCCCCTCTGTCTGCTCTATTCACACCCTCTGTCTGCTCTAATCGCCCCCTCTGTTTGCTCTTTTCGCCCCCTCTGTCTGCTCTCTTCACCCCCACTGCCTGCTCTATTCACCCCCTCTGCCTGCTCTATTCACACCCTCTGCCTGCTCTATTCACACTCAATGACTGCTCTATTCACACCCTCTGCCTGCTCTATTCTCACCCACTGTCTGCTCTATTCACAACCCACTGTCTGCTCTATTCACCCCCTCTGCCTGCTCTATTCACACCCTCTGCCTGCTCTATTCACACCCTCTGTCTGCTCTAATCGCCCCCTCCGTTTGCTCTTTTCGCCCCCTCTGTCTGCTCTGTTCACCCCCACTGCCTGCTCTATTCACACCCTCTGCCTGCTCTATTCTCACCCACTGTCTGCTCTATTCACCCCCACTGTCTGCTCTATTCACACCCACTGCCTGCTCTATTCACACCCTCTGCCTGCTCTATTCTCACCCACTGTCTGCTCTATTCACATCCTCTGCCTGCTCTATTCACACCCTCTTCCTGCTCTATTCTCACCTACTGTCTGCTCTATTCACAGCCCACTGTCTGCTCTATTCACAGCCTCTGCCTGCTCTATTCACCCCCACTGCCTGCTCTATTCCCCCCTCTGTCGGCTCTATTCACTCCCACTGCCTGCCCTATTCACACCCACTGTCTGCTCTATTCACACCCTCTGCCTGCTCTATTCTCACCCACTGTCTGCTCTATTCACATCCCACTGTCTCCTCTATTCACAGCCTCTGTCTGCTCTATTCACACCCTCTGTCTGCTCTATTCTCAACCTCTGTCTGCTCTATTTACACCATCTCTCTGCTCTATTCACATCCTGTCTGCTCTATTCAACCCCACTGCCTGCTCTACTCACCCCCTCTGTCTGCTCTATTCACACCCTCTGCCTGCTCTATACACACCCACTGTCTGCTCTATTTCCCCCTCTGTCTGCTCTATTCGCCTCCTCTGTCTGCTCTATTCATCCACACTCTCTGCTCTATTCACACCCTCTGTCTGCTCTATTCACACACTCTGCCTGCTCTATTCACTCATTCTGTCTGCTCTATTCACTCACTCTGTCTGCTCTATTCACAGCCTCTGTCTGCTCTATTCCCTCACTCTGTCTGTTCTATTCACCCCTATGCCTGCTCTATTCACCCCCACTGTCAGCTCTATTCACCCCTTCTGTCTGCGCTATTCGCCCCCTCTGTCTGCTCTATTCACCCACAATGTTTGCTCTATTCACACCCTCTGTCTGCTCTATTCACACCCTCTGTCTGCTCTATTCACACCCTCTGTCTGCTCTATTCGCCTACTCTGTCTGCCCAATTCACATTCTCTGCTGGCTCTATTCAAATCCTCTGCCTGCTCTATTCACAGCCTCTGCCTGCTCTATTCACACCCACTGTCTGCTCTATTTCCCCCTCTGTCTGCTCTATTCGCCTCCTCTGTCTGCTCTATTCATCCATACTCTCTGCTCTATTCACACCCTCTGTCTGCTCTATTCACACACTCTGCCTGCTCTATTCACACCCACTGTCTGCTCTATTTCCCCCTCTGTCTGCTCTATTCGCCTCCTCTGTCTGCTCTATTCATCCACACTCTCTGCTCTATTCACACCCTCTGTCTGCTCTATTCACACACTCTGCCTGCTCTATTCACTCATTCTGTCTGCTCTATTCACCCACTCTGTCTGCTCTATTCACAGCCTCTGTCTGCTCTATTCCCTCACTCTGTCTGTTCTATTCACCCCTATGCCTGCTCTATTCACCCCCACTGTCAGCTCTATTCACAACCCACTGTCTGCTCTATTCACAGCCTCTGCCTGCTCTATTCACCCCCACTGTCTGCTCTATTCACAACCCACTGTCTCCTCTATTGACAGCCTCTGCCTGCTCTATTCACAGCCTCTGCCTGCTCTATTCACACCCACTGTCTGCTCTATTCACATCCTCTGCCTGCTCTATTCACACCCTCTTCCTGCTCCATTCTCACCTACTGTCTGCTCTATTCACAGCCCACTGTCTGCTCTATTCACAGCCTCTGCCTGCTCTATTCACCCCCACTGCCTGCTCTATTCCCCCCTCTGTCGGCTCTATTCACTCCCACTGCCTGCTCTATTCACACCCACTGTCTGCTCTATTCACACCCTCTGCCTGCTCTATTCTCACCCACTGTCTGCTCTATTCACATCCCACTGTCTCCTCTATTCACAGCCTCTGTCTGCTCTATTCACACCCTCTGTCTGCTCTATTCTCAACCTCTGTCTGCTCTATTTACACCATCTCTCTGCTCTATTCACATCCTGTCTGCTCTATTCAACCCCACTGCCTGCTCTACTCACCCCCTCTGTCTGCTCTATTCACACCCTCTGCCTGCTCTATTCACACCCACTGTCTGCTCTATTTCCCCCTCTGTCTGCTCTATTCACAGCCTCTGTCTGCTCTATTCCCTCACTCTGTCTGTTCTATTCTCCCCTATGCCTGCTCTATTCACCCCCACTGTCAGCTCTATTCACCCCTTCTGTCTGCGCTATTCGCCCCCTCTGTCTGCTCTATTCACACTCTGTATGCTCTATTCACACCCTCTGTTTGCTCTATTCACCCCTCTGTCTGCTCTATTCACACTCTCTGTCTGCTCTATTCACCCCACTGTCTGCTCTATTCACAGCCTCTGTCTGCTCTATTCAAACACTCTGTCTGCTCTATTGACCCCACTGTCTGCTCCATTCACAGCCTGTGTCTGCTCTATTCACCCCTACCTTTGGCTGTATTCACACCCTCTGCCTGCTCTATTCACCCCTCTGCCTGCTCTATTCACCACCTCTGTCTGCTCTATTCACACCCTCTGTCTGCTCTATTCAACCCACTGTCTGCTCTATTCACACCCTGAATGCTCTATTCACACCCTCTGTCTGCTCTATTCACACTCTCTGTCTGCTCTATTCACCCCACTGTCTGCTCTATTCACAGCCTCTGTCTGCTCTATACAAACACTCTGTCTGCTCTATTCACCCCACTGTCTGCTCTATTCACAGCCTCTGTCTGCTCTATTCACCCCCACTGTTGGCTCTATTCACAGCCTCTGCCTGCTCTATTCACAGCCTCTGCCTACTCTATTCACTCCCATTGCCTGCTCTATTCACCCTCTCTGTCTGCTCTATTCACCCCCTCTGTCTGCTCTATTCACAACCCACTGTCTGCTCTATTCACAGCCTCTGCCTGCTCTATTCACAGCCTCTGCCTACTCTATTCACTCCCACTGCCTGCTCTATTCACCCTCTCTGTCTGCTCTATTCACCCCCTCTGTCTGCTCTATTCACACACTCTGTCTGCTCTATTCACACCCTCTGTCTGCTCTATTCTCACCCACTGTCTGCTCTATTCACAACCCACTGTCTGCTCTATTCACAGCCTCTGCCTGCTCTATTCACAGCCTCTGCCTACTCTATTCACTCCCACTGCCTGCTCTATTCACCCTCTCTGTCTGCTCTATTCACCCCCTCTGTCTGCTCTATTCACACACTCTGTCTGCTCTATTCACACCCTCTGTCTGCTCTACTCACCCCACTGTCTGCTCTATTCACAGCCTCTGCCTGCTCTATTCACAGCCTCTGCCTACTCTATTCACTCCCACTGCCTGCTCTATTCACCCTCTCTGTCTGCTCTATTCACCCCCTCTGTCTGCTCTATTCACAGCCTCTGCCTACTCTATTCACTCCCACTGCCTGCGCTATTCACACCCTCTGTCTGCTCTATTCACACACTTTGTCTCCTCTATTCACATCCTGTCTGCTCTACTCACCCCCACTGCCTGCTCTATTCACACCCTCTGCCTGCTCTATTCTCACCCACTGTCTGCTCTATTCACAACCCACTGTCTGCCCTATTCACAGCCTCTGCCTGCTCTATTCACCCCCACTGCCTGCTCTATTCACACCCACTGTCTGCTCTGTTCACACCCTCTGCCTGCTCTATTCTCACCCACTGTCTGCTCTATTCACAACCCACTGTCTGCTCTATTCACAGCCTCTGCCTGCTCTATTCACAGCCTCTGCCTGCTCTATTCACACCCTCTGCCTGCTCTATTCTCACCCACTGTCTGCTCTATTCACATCCTCTGCCTGCTCTATTCACACCCTCTGCCTGCTCTATTCTCACCTACTCTCTGCTCTATTCACAGCCCACTGTCTGCTCTATTCACAGCCTCTGCCTGCACTATTCACCCCCACTGCCTGCTCTATTCCCCCCTCTGTCGGCTCTATTCACTCCCACTGCCTGCTCTATTCACACCCTCTGCCTGCTCTATTCTCACCCACTGTCTGCTCTATTCACAACCCAATGTCTGCCCTATTCACAGCCTCTGCCTGCTCTATTCACCCCCACTGCCTGCTCTATTCACACCCACTGTCTGCTCTATTCACACCCTCTGCCTGCTCTATTCTCACCCACTGTCTGCTCTATTCACAACCCACTGTCTGCTCTATTCACAGCCTCTGTCTGCTCTATTCACAGCCTCTGCCTGCTCTATTCACACCCTCTGCCTGCTCTATTCACACCCACTGTCTGCTCTCTTCAACCACACTGCCTGCTCTCTTCACAGCCTCTGCCTGCTCTATTCACCCCACTCTCTGCTCTATTCACAGCCTCTGTCTGCTCTATTCACACCCTCTGTCTGCTCTATTCACACCCTCTTTCTGCTCTATTCACACTCTCTGTCTGCTCTATTCACCCCACTGTCTGCTCTATTCACAGCCTCTGTCTGCTCTATTCAAACACTCTGTCTGCTCTATTCACCCACTGTCTGCTCCATTCACAGCCTGCGTCTGCTCTATTCACCCCTACTGTTGGCTCTATTCACACCCTCTGCCTGCTCTATTCACCCCACTGTCTGCTCTATTCACTCCCTGTATGCTCTATTCACAGCCTCTGCCTGCTCTATACACAGCCTCTGCCTGCTCTATCCACCCCCACTGTCTGCTCTATTCACCCCCTCTGCCTGCTCTATTCACACCCACTGTCTGCTCTATTCACACCCACTGTCTGCTCTATTCACCCCCTCTGTCTGCTCCATTCAGAACCTCTGTCTGCTCTATTCACCCCTCTGTCTGCTCTATTCACTCCCACTGCCTGCTCTATTCACTCCCACTGCCTGCTCTATTCACCCCCTCTGTCTGCTCTATTCACCCCACTCTCTGCTCTATTCACAGCCTCTGTCTGCTCCATTCACACCCTCTGTCTGCTCTATTCACCCCACTGTCTAGTCTATTCACACATTGTATGCTCTATTCACACCATCTGTCTGCTCTATTCACCCGACTGTCTGCTCTATTCACACCCTGTATGCTCTATTCACAGCCTCTGCCTGCTCTATTCACAGCCTCTGCCTGCTCTATCCACCCCCACTGTCTGCTCTATTCACCCCCTCTGCCTGCTCTATTCACACCCACTGTCTGCTCTATTCACACCCACTGTCTGCTCTATTCACCCCCACTGTCTGCTCTATACAACCCAGTCTGCTCCATTCACAGTCTGTGTCTGCTCTATTCACACCTCTGTCTGCTCTATTCACCCTCTCTGTCTGCTCTATTCAACCCCTCTGTCTGCTCTATTCACACACTCTGTCTGCTCTATTCACAGCCTCTGCCTACTCTATTCACTCCCACTGCCTGCGCTATTCACACCCTCTGTCTGCTCTATTCACACACTTTGTCTCCTCTATTCACATCCTGTCTGCTCTACTCACCCCCACTGCCTGCTCTATTCACACCCTCTGCCTGCTCTATTCTCACCCACTGTCTGCTCTATTCACAACCCACTGTCTGCCCTATTCACAGCCTCTGCCTGCTCTATTCACCCCCACTGCCTGCTCTATTCACACCCACTGTCTGCTCTGTTCACACCCTCTGCCTGCTCTATTCTCACCCACTGTCTGCTCTATTCACAACCCACTGTCTGCTCTATTCACAGCCTCTGCCTGCTCTATTCACAGCCTCTGCCTGCTCTATTCACACCCTCTGCCTGCTCTATTCTCACCCACTGTCTGCTCTATTCACATCCTCTGCCTGCTCTATTCACACCCTCTGCCTGCTCTATTCTCACCTACTCTCTGCTCTATTCACAGCCCACTGTCTGCTCTATTCACAGCCTCTGCCTGCACTATTCACCCCCACTGCCTGCTCTATTCCCCCCTCTGTCGGCTCTATTCACTCCACTGCCTGCTCTATTCACACCCTCTGCCTGCTCTATTCTCACCCACTGTCTGCTCTATTCACAACCCAATGTCTGCCCTATTCACAGCCTCTGCCTGCTCTATTCACCCCCACTGCCTGCTCTATTCACACCCACTGTCTGCTCTATTCACACCCTCTGCCTGCTCTATTCTCACCCACTGTCTGCTCTATTCACAACCCACTGTCTGCTCTATTCACAGCCTCTGTCTGCTCTATTCACAGCCTCTGCCTGCTCTATTCACACCCTCTGCCTGCTCTATTCACACCCACTGTCTGCTCTCTTCAACCACACTGCCTGCTCTCTTCACAGCCTCTGCCTGCTCTATTCACCCCACTCTCTGCTCTATTCACACCCTCTGCCTGCTCTATTCTCACCCACTGTCTGCTCTATTCACAACCCAATGTCTGCCCTATTCACAGCCTCTGCCTGCTCTATTCACCCCCACTGCCTGCTCTATTCACACCCACTGTCTGCTCTATTCACACCCTCTGCCTGCTCTATTCTCACCCACTGTCTGCTCTATTCACAACCCACTGTCTGCTCTATTCACAGCCTCTGCCTGCTCTATTCACAGCCTCTGCCTGCTCTATTCACACCCTCTGCCTGCTCTATTCTCACCCACTGTCTGCTCTAATCACATCCTCTGCCTGCTCTATTCACACCCTCTGCCTGCTCTATTCTCACCTACTCTCTGCTCTATTCACAGCCCACTGTCTGCTCTATTCACAGCCTCTGCCTGCACTATTCACCCCCACTGCCTGCTCTATTCCCCCCTCTGTCGGCTCTATTCACTCCCACTGCCTGCTCTATTCACCCTCTCTGTCTGCTCTATTCACCCCCTCTGTCTGCTCTATTCACACACTCTGTCTGCTCTATTCACCCCTCTCTCTGCTCTACTCACCCCACTGTCTGCTGTATTCACACCCTCTGCCTGCTCTATTCACCCCCTCTGCCTGCTCTATTCACTCCCACTGCCTGCGCCATTCACACCCTCTGTCTGCTCGATTCACACACTTTGTCTGCTCTATTCACATCCTGTCTGCTCTACTCACCCCCACTGCCTGCCCTATTCACCCCCTCTGTCTGCTCTATTCACACCCTCTGCCTGCTCTATTCACACCCACTGTCTGCTCTCTTCAACCACACTGCCTGCTCTCTTCACAGCCTCTGCCTGCTCTATTCACCCCACTCTCTGCTCTATTCACAGCCTCTGTCTGCTCTATTCACACCCTCTGTCTGCTCTATTCACACCCTCTTTCTGCTCTATTCACACTCTCTGTCTGCTCTATTCACCCCACTTGTCTGCTCTATTCACAGCCTCTGTCTGCTCTATTCAAACACTCTGTCTGCTCTATTCACCCACTGTCTGCTCCATTCACAGCCTGCGTCTGCTCTATTCACCCCTACTGTTGGCTATATTCACACCCTCTGCCTGCTCTATTCACCCCACTGTCTGCTCTATTCACTCCCTGTATGCTCTATTCACAGCCTCTGCCTGCTCTATACACAGCCTCTGCCTGCTCTATCCACCCCCACTGTCTGCTCTATTCACCCCCTCTGCCTGCTCTATTCACACCCACTGTCTGCTCTATTCACACCCACTGTCTGCTCTATTCACCCCCTCTGTCTGCTCCATTCACAACCTCTGTCTGCTCTATTCACCCCTCTGTCTGCTCTATTCACTCCCACTGCCTGCTCTATTCACTCCCACTGCCTGCTCTATTCACACCCTCTGCCTGCTCTATTCTCACCCACTGTCTGCTCTATTCACATCCTCTGCCTGCTCTATTCACACCCTCTGCCTGCTCTATTCTCACCTACTCTCTGCTCTATTCACAGCCCACTGTCTGCTCTATTCACAGCCTCTGCCTGCACTATTCACCCCCACTGCCTGCTCTATTCCCCCCTCTGTCGGCTCTATTCACTCCCACTGCCTGCTCTATTCACACCCTCTGCCTGCTCTATTCACACCCTCTGCCTGCTCTATTCACACTCAATGTCTGCTCTATTCACCCCACTCTCTGCTCTATTCACAGCCTCTGTCTGCTCCATTCACACCCTCTGTCTGCTCTATTCACCCCACTGTCTACTCTATTCACACCCACTGTCTGCTCTATACAACCCAGTCTGCTCCATTCACAGCCTGTGTCTGCTCTATTCACACCTCTGTCTGCTCTATTCACACTCTCTGTCTGCTCTATTCAACCCAGTCTGCTCTATTCACAGCCTCTGTCTGCTCTATTCAAACACTCTGTCTGATCTATTCACCCACTGTCTGCTCTATTCACACTCTCTGTCTGATCTATTCACCCACTCTGTCTGCTCCAATCACACTCTCTGTCTGCTCTATTCACCCCAGTCTCTGCTCTACTCACCCCACTGTCTGCTCTATTCACACCCTCTGCTAGCTCTATTCACATCCTCTGCCTGCTCTATTCATCCCCACTCTCTGCTCTATTCACACCCTCTGTCTGCTCTATTCACACCCTCTGCCTGCTCTATTCACACCCTCTGTCTGCTCTAATCGCCCCCTCTGTTTGCTCTTTTCGCCCCCTCTGTCTGCTATATTCACCCCCACTGCCTGCTCTATTCACCCCCTCTGCCTGCTCTATTCACACCCTCTGCCTGCTCTATTCACACTCAATGACTGCTCTATTCACACCCTCTGCCTGCTCTATTCTCACCCACTGTCTGCTCTATTCACAACCCACTGTCTGCTCTATTCACAGCCTCTGCCTGCTCTATTCACCCCCACTGACTGCTCTATTCACACCCACTGTCTGCTCTATTCACACCCTCTGCCTGCTCTATTCTCACCCACTGTCTGCTCTATTCACAACCCACTGACTGCTCTATTCACAGCCTCTGCCTGCTCTATTCACCCCCACTGTCTGCTCTATTCACACCCACTGTCTGCTCTATTCACACCCTCTGCCTGCTCTATTCTCACCCTCTCTGTCTGCTCTATTCACAACCCACTGTCTCCTCTATTCACAGCCTCTGCCTGCTCTATTCACACCCTCTGCCTGCTCTATTCACACCCTCTGCCTGCTCTATTCACAGCCTCTGTCTGCTCTATTCACACCCTCTGTCTGCTCTATTCACCGCACTGTCTGCTCTGTTCACACCCTGTATGCTCTATTCACACCCTCTGTCTGCTCTATTCACCCCACTGTCTGCTCCATTCACACCTCTGTCTGCTCTATTCACACTCTCTGTCTGCTCTATTCAACCCAGTCTGCTCTATTCACAGCCTCTGTCTGCTCTATTCAAACACTCTATCTGCTCTATTCACCCCACTGTCTGCTCTATTCACACTCTCTGTCTTATCTATTCACCCACTCTGTCTGCTCCAATCATACTCTCTGTCTGCTCTATTCACCCCAGTCTCTGCTCTACTCATCCCACTGTCTGCTCTATTCACACCCTCTGCTAGCTCTATTCACATCCTCTGCCTACTCTATTCACCCCCACTCTCTGCTCTATTCACACCCTCTGTCTGCTCTATTCACACCCTCTGCCTGCTCTATTCACAGCCTCTGCCTGCTCTATTCACCCCCTCTGCCTGCTCTATTCACTCCCACTGCCTGCGCTATTCACACCCTCTGTCTGCTCTATTCACACACTTTGTCTGCTCTATTCACACACTCTGTCTGCTCTATTCACCCCACTGTCTGCTCTATTCACCCCCTCTGTCTGCTCTATTCACACCCTCTCTCTGCTCTAATCGCCCCCTCTGTTTGCTCTTTTCACCCCCTCTGTCTGCTCTATTCACCCCCTCTGTCTGCTCTATTCACCCCCTCTGTCTGCTCTATTCACACCCTCTGTCTGCTCTAATCGCCCCCTCTGTTTGCTCTTTTCGCCCCCTCTGTCTGCTCTCTTCACCCCCACTGCCTGCTCTATTCACCCCCTCTGCCTGCTCTATTCACACCCTCTGCCTGCTCTATTCACACTCAATGACTGCTCTATTCACACCCTCTGCCTGCTCTATTCTCACCCACTGTCTGCTCTATTCACAACCCACTGTCTGCTCTATTCACCCCCTCTGCCTGCTCTATTCACACCCTCTGCCTGCTCTATTCACACCCTCTGTCTGCTCTAATCGACCCCTCTGTTTGCTCTTTTCGCCCCCTCTGTCTGCTCTATTCACCCCCACTGCCTGCTCTATTCACCCCCTCTGCCTGCTCTATTCACACCCTCTGCCTGCTCTATTCACACTCAATGACTGCTCTATTCACACCCTCTGCCTGCTCTATTCTCACCCACTGTCTGCTCTATTCACAACCCACTGTCTGCTCTATTCACAGCCTCTGCCTGCTCTATTCACCCCCACTGACTGCTCTATTCACACCCACTGTCTGCTCTATTCACACCCTCTGCCTGCTCTATTCTCACCCACTGTCTGCTCTATTCACAACCCACTGTCTGCTCTATTCACAGCCTCTGCCTGCTCTATTCACCCCCACTGTCTGCTCTATTCACACCCACTGTCTGCTCTATTCACACCCTCTGCCTGCTCTATTCTCACCCACTGTCTGCTCTATTCACAACCCACTGTCTCCTCTATTCACAGCCTCTGCCTGCTCTATTCACAGCCTCTGCCTGCTCTATTCACACCCTCTGCCTGCTCTATTCTCACCCACTGTCTGCTCTATTCACATCCTCTGCCTGCTCTATTCACACCCTCTTCCTGCTCTATTCTCACCTACTGTCTGCTCTATTCACAGCCCACTGTCTGCTCTATTCACAGCCTCTGCCTGCTCTATTCACCCCCACTGCCTGCTCTATTCCCCCCTCTGTCGGCTCTATTCACTCCCACTGCCTGCTCTATTCACACCCACTGTCTGCTCTATTCACACCCTCTGCCTGCTCTATTCTCACCCACTGTCTGCTCTATTCACATCCCACTGTCTCCTCTATTCACAGCCTCTGTCTGCTCTATTCACACCCTCTGTCTGCTCTATTCTCAACCTCTGTCTGCTCTATTTACACCATCTCTCTGCTCTATTCACATCCTGTCTGCTCTATTCAACCCCACTGCCTGCTCTACTCACCCCCTCTGTCTGCTCTATTCACACCCTCTGCCTGCTCTATTCACACCCACTGTCTGCTCTATTTCCCCCTCTGTCTGCTCTGTTCGCCTCCTCTGTCTGCTCTATTCATCCACACTCTCTGCTCTATTCACACCCTCTGTCTGCTCTATTCACACACTCTGCCTGCTCTATTCACTCATTCTGTCTGCTCTATTCACCCACTCTGTCTGCTCTATTCACAGCCTCTGTCTGCTCTATTCCCTCACTCTGTCTGTTCTATTCACCCCTATGCCTGCTCTATTCACCCCCACTGTCAGCTCTATTCACCTCTTCTGGCTGCGCTATTCGCCCCCTCTGTCTGCTCTATTCACCCACAATGTTTGCTCTATTCACACCCTCTGTCTGCTCTATTCACACCCTCTGTCTGCTCTATTCACACCCTCTGTCTGCTCTATTCGCCTACTCTGTCTGCCCAATTCACATTCTCTGCTGGCTCTATTCAAATCCTCTGCCTGCTCTATTCACAGCCTCTGTCTGCTCTATTTCCTCAATCTGTCTGCTCTATTCACCCCACTGCCTGCTCTATTCACCCCCACTGTCTGCTATATTCGCCCCCTCTGTCTGCTCTATTCACCCACACTGTTTGTTCTATTCACACCCTCTGCCTGCTCCATTCAACCACACTGTCTGCTCTATTCACACCCTCTGCCTGCTCTATTCTCACCCACTGTCTGCTCTATTCACATCCCACTGTCTCCTCTATTCACAGCCTCTGTCTGCTCTATTCACACCCTCTGTCTGCTCTATTCTCAACCTCTGTCTGCTCTATTTACACCATCTCTCTGCTCTATTCACATCCTGTCTGCTCTATTCAACCCCACTGCCTGCTCTACTCACCCCCTCTGTCTGCTCTATTCACCCCCTCTGTCTGCTCTATTCACACACTCTGTCTGCTCTATTCACCCCACTCTCTGCTCTACTCACCCCACTGTCTGCTCTATTCACACCCTCTGCCTGCTCTATTCACCCCCTCTGCCTGCTCTATTCACTCCCACTGCCTGCGCTATTCACACCCTCTCTCTGCTCTATTCACACACTTTGTCTGCTCTATTCACATCCTGTCTGCTCTATTCACCCCCACTGCCTGCTCTATTCACCCCCTCTGTCTGCTCTATTCACACCCTCTGCCTGCTCTATTCACACCCACTGTCTGCTCTCTTCAACCACACTGCCTGCTCTCTTCACAGCCTCTGCCTGCTCTATTCACCCCACTCTCTGCTCTATTCACAGCCTCTGTCTGCTCTATTCACACCCTCTGTCTGCTCTATTCACCCCACTGTCTAGTCTATTCACACACTGTATACTCTATTCACATCCTCTGTCTGCTCTATTCACCCCACTGTCTGCTCTATTCACACCCTCTGTCTGCTCTATTCACACTCTCTGTCTGCTCTATTCACCCCACTGTCTGCTCTATTCACAGCCTCTGTCTGCTCTATTCCCACACTCTGTCGGCTCTATTCACCCACTGTCTGCTCCATTCACAGCCTGTATCTGCTCTATTCACCCCTACTGTTGGCTCTATTCACACCCTCTGCCTGCTCTATTCACCCCCTCTGCATGCTGTATTCACAGCCTCTGTCTGCTCTATTCACACCCTCTGTCTGCTCTATTCACCCCACTGTCTGCTCTATTCACACCCTGTCTGCTCTATTCACCCCACTGTCTGCTCTATTCACACCCTGTATGCTCTATTCACAGCCTCTGCCTGCTCTATTCACAGCCTCTGCCTGCTCCATCCACCCCCACTGTCTGCTCTATTCACCCCCTCTGCCTGCTCTATTCACCCACTCTGCCTGCTCTATTCACAGCCTCTGTCTGCTCTATTACCTCACTCTGTCTGCTCTAATCACACTCTCTGCCTGCTCTATTAACCCCCACTGTCTGCTCAATTCACCCGCTCTTTCTGCTCTATTCGCCCCCTCTGTCTGCTCTATTCACCCACACTCTCTGCTCCATTCACACTCTCTGTCTGCTCTATTCACTCACTCTGTCTGCTCTATTCACCAACTCTGTCTGCTCTATTCACAGCCTCTGTCTGCTCTATTACCTCACTCTGTCTGCTCTAATCACACTCTCTGCCTGCTCTATTAACCCCCACTGTCTGCTCAATTCACCCGCTCTTTCTGCTCTATTCGCCCCCTCTGTCTGCTCTATTCACCCACACTCTCTGCTCTATTCACACCCTCTGTCTGCTCTATTCACACTCTCTGTCTGCTCTATTCACCCGCACTGTTTTCTCTATTCACACCCTCTGTCTGCTCTATTCACCCCCTCTGTCTGCTCTATTCGCCCCCTCTGTCTGCTCTATTTACCCACACTGTCTGCTCTATTCACACCCTGTGTCTGCTCTATTCACCCCCATTGCCTGCTCTATTCACCCCCACTGCCTGCTCTATTCACACCCTCTTTCTGCTCTATTCACCCCACTGTCTGCTCTATTCACACTCTGTATGCTCTATTCACACCCTCTGTCTGCTCTATTCACCCCCATTGCCTGCTCTATTCACCCCCACTGCCTGCTCTATTCACACCCTCTTTCTGCTCTATTCACCCCACTGTCTGCTCTATTCACACTCTGTATGCTCTATTCACACCCTCTGTCTGCTCTATTCACCCTCTGTCTGCTCTATTCACACTCTCTGTCTGCTCTATTCACCCCACTGTCTGCTCTATTCACAGCCTCTGTCTGCTCTATTCAAACACTCTGTCTGCTCTATTGACCCCTCTGCCTGCTCTATTCACCGCCTCTGTCTGCTCTATTCACACCCTCTGTCTGCTCTATTCAACCCACTGTCAGCTCTAGTCACACCCTGAATGCTCTATTCACACCCTCTGTCTGCTCTATTCACACTCTCTGTCTGCTCTATTCACCCCACTGTCTGCTCTATTCACAGCCTCTGTCTGCTCTATACAAACACTCTGTCTGCTCTATTCACCCCCACTGTTGGCTCTATTCACACCCTCTGCCTGCTTTATTCACACTCTCTGTCTGCTCTATTCAACCCACTTTCTGCTCTATTCACAGCCGCTGTCTGCACTATTCACCCCCACTGTTGGCTCTATTCACACCCTCTACCTGCTCTATTCACCCCCTCTGCCTGCTCTATTCACAGCCTCTGTCTGCTCTACTCACCCGCTCTGTCTGCTCTATTCACCCCCACTGCCTGCTCTATTCACCCCCACTGCCTGCTCTATTCACACCCTGTCCGCTCTATTCACACCCTGTATGCTCTATTCACACCCTCTGTCTGCTCTATTCACCCCACTGTCTGCTCTATTCACACCCTCTGTCTGCTCTATTCACACTCTCTGTCTGCTCTATTCACCCCACTGTCTGCTCTATTCACAGCCTCTGTCTGCTCTATACAAACACTCTGTCTGCTCTATTCACCCCACTGTCTGCTCTATTCACAGCCTCTGTCTGCTCTATTCACCCCCGCTGTTGGCTCTATTCACACCCTCTGCCTGCTCTATTCACACTCTCTGTCTGCTCTATTCAACCCACTGTCTGCTCTATTCACAGCCTCTGTCTGCCCTATTCACCCGCTCTGTCTGCTCTATTCACCCCCACTGCCTGCTCTATTCACCCCCACTGCCTGCTCTATTCACACCCTGTCCGCTCTATTCACACCATCTGCCTGCTCTATTCACACGCTCTGTCTGCTCTATTCGCCCCTCTTTCTGCTCTATTCACCCCCTCTGTCTGCTCTATTTGCCCCCTCTGTCTGGCCTATTCACACTCTCTGTCTGATCTATTCACCCACACTGTCTGCTCCAATCACACTCTCTGTCTGCTCTATTCACCCCACTCTCTGCTCTACTCACCCCACTGTCTGCTCTATTCACACCCTCTGCTAGCTCTATTCACACCCTCTGCCTTCTCTATTCACCCCCACTCTCTGCTCTATTCACACCCTCTGTCTGCTCTATTCACACCCTCTGCCTGCTCTATTCACAGCCTCTGCCTGCTCTATTCACCCCCACTGTTGGCTCTATTCACACACTCTGTCTGCTCTAATCACCCCACTGTCTGCTCTATTCACAGCCTCTGTCTGCACTATTCACACCCTCTGTCTGCTCTTTCACACCCTCTGTCTGCTCTATTCGCCCCCTCTGTCTGCTCTTTTCGCCCCCTCTGTCTGCTCTATTCGCCCCCTCTGTTGGCTCTATTCACACCCTCTGCCTGCTCTATTCACCCCCACTCTCTGCTCCATTCACACCCTCTGTCTGCTCTATTCACACCCTCTGCCTGCTCTATTCACAGCATCTGTCTGCTCTAATCGCCCCCTGTGTTTGCTCTTTTCGCCCCCTCTGTCTGCTCTATTCACCCCCACTGCCTGCTCTATTCACCCCCTCTGCCTGCGCTATTCACACCCTCTGCCTGCTCTATTCACCCCCTCTGCCTGCTCTATTCACTCCCACTGCCTGCGCTATTCACACCCTCTGTCTGCTCTATTCACACACTTCGTCTTCTCTATTCACACACTCTGTCTGCTCTAATCACCCCACTGTCTGCTCTATTCACAGCCTCTGTCTGCACTATTCACACCCTCTGTCTGCTCTTTCACACCCTCTGTCTGCTCTATTCGCCCCCTCTGTCTGCTCTTTTCGCCCCCTCTGTCTGCTCTATTCGCGCCCTCTGTTGGCTCTATTCACACCCTCTGCCTGCTCTATTCACCCCCACTCTCTGCTCCATTCACACCCTCTGTCTGCTCTATTCACACCCTCTGCCTGCTCTATTCACAGCATCTGTCTGCTCTAATCGCCCCCTGTGTTTGCTCTTTTCGCCCCCTCTGTCTGCTCTATTCACCCCCTCTGCCTGCGCTATTCACACCCTCTGTCTGCTCTATTCACACATTTTGTCTGCTCTATTCACACACTCTGTCAGATCTATTCACCCCACTGCCTGCTCTATTCACAGCCTCTGTCTGCTTCAATTCACACTCTCTGTCCGCTCTTTCACACCCTCTGGTCTGCTCTATTCGCCCCCTCTGTCTGCTCTATTCGCCCCCTCTGTCTGCTCTATTCACCCCCTCTGTTGGCTCTATTCACACCCTCTGCCTGCTCTATTCACCCCCACTCTCTGCTCCATTCACACCCTCTGTCTGCTCTATTCACCCCCTCTGTCTGCTCTATTCACACCCTCTGTCTGCTCTAATCGCAACCTCTGTGTGCTCTTTTCGCCCCCTCTGTCTGCTCTATTCACCCCCACTGCCTGCTCTATTCACCCCCTCTGCCTGCTCTATTCACACCCTCTGCCTGCTCTATTCACACTCAATGACTGCTCTATTCACACCCTCTGCCTGCTGTATTCTCACCCACTGTCTGCTCTATTCACAACCCACTGTCTGCCCTATTCACAGCCTCTGCCTGCTCTATTCACCCCCTCACTCCTGCTCTGCTATTCACACCCACTCTCTGCCTATTCTCACCACTGTCTGCTCTATTCACAACCCACTGTCTGCTCTATTCACAGCCCACTGTCTGCTCTATTCACAGCCCTCTGCCTGCACTATTCACCCCCACTGCCTGCTCTACTCCCCCCTCTGTCGGCTCTATTCACTCCCACTGCCTGCTCTATTCACCCTCTCTGTCTGCTCTATTCACCCCCTCTGTCTGCTCTATTCACACACTCTGTCTGCTCTATTCACCCCACTCTCTGCTCTACTCACCCTACTGTCTGCTGTATTCACACCCTCTGCCTGCTCTATTCACCCCCTCTGCCTACTCTATTCACTCCCACTGCCTGCGCTATGCACACCCTCTGTCTGCTCTATTCACATCCTGTCTGCTCTACTCACCCCCACTGCCTGCTCTATTCACACCCTCTGCCTGCTCTATTCTCACCCACTGTCTGCTCTATTCACAACCCAATGTCTGCCCTATTCACAGCCTCTGCCTGCTCTATTCACCCCCACTGCCTGCTCTATTCACACCCACTGTCTGCTCTATTCACACCCCCCTGCCTGCTCTATTCTCACCCACTGTCTGCTCTATTCACAACCCACTGTCTGCTCTATTCACAGCCTCTGCCTGCTCTATTCACAGCCTCTGCCTGCTCTATTCACAGCCTCTGCCTGCTCTATCCACCCCCACTGTCTGCTCTATACACCCCCTCTGCCTGCTCTATTCACCCCACTGTCTAGTCTATTCACACCCTGTATGCTCTATTCACAGCCTCTTCCTGCTCTATTCACAGCCTCTGCCTGCTCTATCCACCCCACTGTCTGCTCTATTCACCCCCTCTGCCTGCTCTATTCACACCCACTGTCTGCTCTATTCACACCCACTGTCTGCTCTATTCTCCCCCACTGTCTGCTCTATTCAACCCAGTCTGCTCCATTCACAGCCTGTGTCTGCTCTATTCACCCTACTGTTGGCTCTATTCACACCCTCTGCCTGCTCTGTTCACCCCTCTGCCTGCTCTATTCACAGCCTCTGTCTGCTCTATTCACACCCTCTGTCTGCTCTATTCACCGCACTGTCTGCTCTATTCACACCCTGTATGCTCTATTCACACCCTCTGTCTGCTCTATTCACCCCACTGTCTGCTCCATTCACACCTCTGTCTGCTCTATTCACACTCTCTGTCTGCTCTATTCAACCCAGTCTGCTCTATTCACAGCCTCTGTCTGCTCTATTCAAACACTCTGTCTGCTCTATTCACCCCACTGTCTGCTCTATTCACACTCTCTGTCTGATCTATTCACCCACTCTGTCTGCTCCAATCACACTCTCTGTCTGCTCTATTCACCCCCAGTCTCTGCTCTACTCACCCCACTGTCTGCTCTATTCACACCCTCTGCTAGCTCTATTCACATCCTCTGCCTGCTCTATTCACCCCCACTCTCTGCTCTATTCACACCCTCTGTCTGCTCTATTCACACCCTCTGCCTGCTCTATTCACCCCCTCTGCCTGCTCTATACACTCCCACTGCCTGCGCTATTCACACCCTCTGTCTGCTCTATTCACACACTTTGTCTGCTCTATTCACACACTCTGTCTGCTCTATTCACATGCTCTGTCTGCTCTATTCACCCCCTCTGTCTGCTCTATTCACACCCTCTCTCTGCTCTAATCGCCCGCTCTGTTTGCTCTTTTCACCCCTCTGTCTGCTCTATTCACCCCCTCTGTCTGCTCTATTCACTCCCTCTGTCTGCTCTATTCACCCCCTCTGTCTGCTTCTATTCACACCCTCTGTCTGCTCTAATCGCCCCCTCTGTTTGCTCTTTTCGCCCCCTCTGTCTGCTCTCTTCACCCCCACTGCCTGCTCTATTCACCCCCTCTGCCTGCTCTATTCACACCCTCTGCCTGCTCTATTCACACTCAATGACTGCTCTATTCACACCCTCTGCCTGCTCTATTCTCACCCACTGTCTGCTCTATTCACAACCCACTGTCTGCTCTATTCACCCCCTCTGCCTGCTCTATTCACACCCTCTGCTGCTCTATTCACACCCTCTGTCTGCTCTAATCGCCCCCTCTGTTTGCTCTTTTCGCCCCCTCTGTCTGCTCTGTTCACCCCCCACTGCCTGCTCTATTCACCCCCTCTGCCTGCTCTATTCACACACTCTGCCTGCTCTATTCACACTCAATGACTGCTCTATTCACACCCTCTGCCTGCTCTATTCTCACCCACTGTCTGCTCTATTCACCCCCACTGTCTGCTCTATTCACACCCACTGCCTGCTCTATTCACACCCTCTGCTGCTCTATTCTCACCCACTGTCTGCTCTATTCACATCCTCTGCCTGCTCTATTCACACCCTCTTCCTGCTCTATTCTCACCTACTGTCTGCTCTATTCACAGCCCACTGTCTGCTCTATTCACAGCCTCTGCCTGCTCTATTCACCCCCACTGCCTGCTCTATTCCCCCTCTGTCGGCTCTATTCACTCCCACTGCTGCCCTATTCACACCCACTGTCTGCTCTATTCACACCCTCTGCCTGCTCTATTCTCACCCACTGTCTGCTCTATTCACATCCCACTGTCTCCTCTATTCACAGCTCTGTCTGCTCTATTCACACCCTCTGTCTGCTCTACTCTCAACCTCTGTCTGCTCTATATACACCATCTCTCTGCTCTATTCACATCCTGTCTGCTCTATTCAACCCACTGCCTGCTCTACTCACCCCCTCTGTCTGCTCTATTCACACCCTCTGCCTGCTCTATTCACACCCACTGTCTGCTCTATTTCCCCCTCTGTCTGCTCTATTCGCCTCCTCTGTCTGCTCTATTCATCCACACTCTCTGCTCTATTCACACCCTCTGTCTGCTCTATTCACACACTCTGCTGCTCTATTCACAGCCTCTGTCTGCTCTATTCCCTCACTCTGTCTGTTCTATTCACCCCTATGCCTGCTCTATTCACCCCCACTGTCAGCTCTATTCACCCCTTCTGTCTGCGCTATTCGCCCCCTCTGTCTGCTCTATTCACCCACAATGTTTGCTCTATTCACACCCTCTGTCTTGCTCTATTCACACCCTCTGTCTGCTCTATTCACACCTCTGTCTGCTCTATTCGCCTACTCTGTCTGCCCAATTCTCATTCTCTGCTGGCTCTATTCAAATCCTCTGCCTGCTCTATTCACAGCCTCTGCCTGCTCTATTCACACTCACTGTCTGCTCTATTTCCCCCTCTGTCTGCTCTATTCGCCTCCTCTGTCTGCTCTATTCATCCATACTCTCTGCTCTATTCACACCCTCTGTCTGCTCTATTCACACACTCTGCCTGCTCTATTCACACCCACTGTCTGCTCTATTTCCCCCTCTGTCTGCTCTATTCGCCTCCTCTGTCTGCTCTATTCATCCACACTCTCTGCTCTATTCACACCCTCTGTCTGCTCTATTCACACACTCTGCCTGCTCTATTCACTCATTCTTGTCTGCTCTATTCACCCACTCTGTCTGCTCTATTCACAGCCTCTGTCTGCTCTATTCCCTCACTCTCTCTGTTCTATTCACCCCTATGCCTGCTCTATTCACCCCCACTGTCAGCTCTATTCACCCCTTCTGTCTGCGCTATTCGCCCCCTCTGTCTGCTCTATTCACCCACAATGTTTGCTCTATTCACACCCTCTGTCTGCTCTATTCACACCCTCTGTCTGCTCTATTCACACCCTCTGTCTGCTCTATTCGCCTACTCTGTCTGCCCAATTCACATTCTCTGCTGGCTCTATTCAAATCCTCTGCCTGCTCTATTCACAGCCTCTGTCTGCTCTATTCCCTCAATCTGTCTGCTCTATTCACCCCACTGCCTGCTCTATTCACCCCCACTGTCTGCTCTATTCACCCCTCTGTCTGCTATATTCGCCCCCTCTGTCTGCTCTATTCACCCACACTGTTTGTTCTATTCACACCCACTGTCTGCTCTATTCAGCCCCTCTGTCTGCTATATTCGCCCCCTCTGTCTGCTCTATTCACTCCCTCTGTCTGCTCTATTCACCCCCTCTGTCTGCTCTATTCATCCCCTCTGTCTGCTCTATTCACACACTCTGTCTGCTCTATTCACATGTTCTGTTCTGCTCTATTCACCCCCTCTGTCTGCTCTATTCACACCCTCTCTCTGGCTCTAATCGCCCCCTCTGTTTGCTCTTTTCACACCCTCTGTCTGCTCTATTCACCCCCCTCTGTCTGCTCTATTCGCTCCCTCTGTCTGCTCTATTCACCCCCTCTGTCTGCTCTATTCACACCCTCTGTCTGCTCTAATCGCCCCTCTGTTTGCTCTTTTCGCCCCCTCTGTCTGCTCTATTCACCCCACTGCCTGCTCTATTCACCCCCTCTGCCTGCTGTATTCACACCCTCTGCCTGCTCTATTCACACTCAATGACTGCTCTATTCACACTCTCTGCCTGCTCTATTCTCACCCACTGTCTGCTCTATTCACAACCCACTGTCTGCTCTATTCACCCCCTCTGCCTGCTCTATTCACACCCTCTGCCTGCTCTATTCACACCCTCTGTCTGGTCTAATCGCCCCCTCTGTTTGCTCTTTTCGCCCCCTCTGTCTGCTCTATTCACCCCCACTGCCTGCTCTATTCACACTCAATGACTGCTCTATTCACACCCTCTGCCTGCTCTATTCTCACCCACTGTCTGCTCTATTCACAGCCTCTGCCTGCTCTATTCACCCCCACTGACTGCTCTATTCACACCCACTGTCTGCTCTATTCACACCCTCTGCCTGCTCTCTTCTCACCCACTGTCTGCTCTATTCACAACCCACTGTCTGCTCTATTCACAGCCTCTGCCTGCTCTATTCACCCCCACTGTCTGCTCTATTCACACCCACTGTCTGCTCTATTCACACCCTCTGCCTGCTCTATTCTCACCCACTGTCTGCTCTATTCACAACCCACTGTCTCCTCTATTGACAGCCTCTGCCTGCTCTATTCACAGCCTCTGCCTGCTCTATTCACACCCACTGTCTGCTCTATTCACATCCTCTGCCTGCTCTATTCACACCCTCTTCCTGCTCCATTCTCACCTACTGTCTGCTCTATTCACAGCCCACTGTCTGCTCTATTCACAGCCTCTGCCTGCTCTATTCACCCCCACTGCCTGCTCTATTCCCCCCTCTGTCGGCTCTATTCACTCCCACTGCCTGCTCTATTCACACCCACTGTCTGCTCTATTCACACCCTCTGCCTGCTCTATTCTCACCCACTGTCTGCTCTATTCACATCCCACTGTCTCCTCTATTCACAGCCTCTGTCTGCTCTATTCACACCCTCTGTCTGCTCTATTCTCAACCTCTGTCTGCTCTATTTACACCATCTCTCTGCTCTATTCACATCCTGTCTGCTCTATTCAACCCCACTGCCTGCTCTACTCACCCCCTCTGTCTGCTCTATTCACACCCTCTGCCTGCTCTATTCACACCCACTGTCTGCTCTATTTCCCCCTCTGTCTGCTCTATTCACAGCCTCTGTCTGCTCTATTCCCTCACTCTGTCTGTTCTATTCTCCCCTATGCCTGCTCTATTCACCCCCACTGTCAGCTCTATTCACCCCTTCTGTCTGCGCTATTCGCCCCCTCTGTCTGCTCTATTCACCCACAATGTTTGCTCTATTCACACCCTCTGTCTGCTCTATTCACACCCTCTGTCTGCTCTAATCGCCCCCTCTGTCTGCTCAATTCACACTCTCTGTCTGCTCTATTCACCCCAACTCTCTGCTCTATTCATCGCACTGTCTGCTCTATTCACACCCCCTGCTGGCTCTATTCACACCCTCTGCCTGCTCTATTCACCCCCTCTGTCTGCTCTATTCGCCTCCTCTGTCTGCTCTATTCACCCACGCTGTCTGCTTTATTCACCCTCTCTGTCTGCTCTATTCACCCCCTCTGCCTGCTCTATTCACTCCCAATGCCTGCGCTATTCACCCCCTCTGTCTGCTCTATTCACCTCCTCTGTCTGCACTATTCACACTCTCTGTCTGCTCTATTTACCCCATTCTCTACTCTATTCACCCCACTGTCTGCTCTATTCACACCCTCTGCTGGCTCTATGCACAACCTCTGCCTGCTCTTTTCACAACCCACTGCCTGCTCCATTCACAGCCTCTGTCTGCTCTATTCACCCCCACTGCCTGCTCTCTTCACCCCCTCTGTCGGCTCTATTCACACCCTTGGTCTGCTCTATTCACACCTACTGTCTGCTTTAATCACACCCTCTGTCTGCTCTATTCATCCCCTCTGTCTGCTCTATTCACACACTCTGTCTGCTCTATTCACATGTTCTGTCTGCTCTATTCACCCCACTGTCTGCTCTATTCGCACCCTTTCTGCCCTATTCACACCCTCTTTCTGCTCTATTGACACTCTCTGTCTCCTCTATTCACCCCATTTATGCTCTATTCACAGCCTCTGTCTGCTCTATTCACACCCTCTGTCTGCTCTTTCACACCCTCTGTCTGCTCTATTCGCCCCCTCTGTCTGCTCTATTCACCCGCTCTGTCTGCTCTATTCACCCCACTCTCTGCTCTATTCACCCCCTCTGCCTGCTCTATTCACTCCCAATGCCTGCACTATTCACCCCCTCTGTCTGCTCTATTCACCCCCTCTGTCTGCTCTATTCACCCCACTCTCTGCTCTATTCACACCCTCTGCTGGCTCTATGCACACCCTCTGCCTGCTCTATTCACAACCCACTGTCTGCTCCATTCACAGCCTCTGTCTGCTCTATTCACCCCCACTACCTGCTATATTCACCACCTCTGTCTGCTCTATTCACACCCTCTGTCTGCTCTATTCACACCCTTTGTCTGCTCTATTCACACCCTTTGTCTGCTCTATTCACACCCTCTGTCTGCTCTATTCGCCTACTCTGTCTGCCCAATTCACATTCTCTGCTGGCTCTATTCAAATCCTCTGCCTGCTCTATCCCCAGCCTCTGTCTGCTCTATTCCCTCAATCTGTCTGCTCTACTCACCCCACTGCCTGCTCTATTCACCCCCACTGTCTGCTCTATTCACCCACACTGTTTGTTCTATTCACACCCACTGTCTGCTCTATTCAGCCCCTCTGTCTGCTATATTCGCCCCCTCTGTCTGCTCTATTCAACCACACTGTTTGCTCTATTCACACCCTCTGTCTGCTCTATTCGCCTACTCTGTCTGCCCAATTCACATTCTCTGCTGGCTCTATTCAAATCCTCTGCCTGCTCTATCCCCAGCCTCTGTCTGCTCTATTCCCTCAATCTGTCTGCTCTACTCACCCCACTGCCTGCTCTATTCACCCCCACTGTCTGCTCTATTCACCCCCTCTGTCTGCTATATTCGCCCCCTCTGTCTGCTCTATTCACCCACACTGTTTGTTCTATTCACACCCACTGTCTGCTCTATTCAGCCCCTCTGTCTGCTATATTCGCCCCCTCTGTCTGCTCTATTCAACCACACTGTTTGCTCTATTCACACCCTCTGTCTGCTCTATTCACACCTACTGTCTGCTTTAATCACACCCTCTGTCTGCTCTATTCATCCCCTCTGTCTGCTCTATTCACACACTCTGTCTGCTCTATTCACATGTTCTGTCTGCTCTATTCACCCCACTGTCTGCTCTATTCACAGCCTCTGTCTGCTCTATTCACACGCTCTGTCTGCTCTATTCACCCCACTGTCTGCTCTTTTCACAACCCACTGCCTGCTCCATTCACAGCCTCTGTCTGCTCTATTCACCCCCACTGCCTGCTCTCTTCACCCCCTCTGTCGGCTCTATTCACACCCTTGGTCTGCTCTATTCACACCCTCTGTAAGCTCTATTCACCCCACTGTCTGCTCTATTCGCACCCTTTCTGCCCTATTCACACCCTCTTTCTGCTCTATTGACACTCTCTGTCTGCTCTATTCACCCCATTTATGCTCTATTCACAGCCTCTGCCTGCTCTATTCACTCCCAATGCCTGCACTATTCACCCCCTCTGTCTGCTCTATTCACCCCCTCTGTCTGCTCTATTCACACTCTCTGTCTGCTCAATTCACCCCACCCTCTGCTCTATTCACCCCACTCTCTGCTCTATTCACACCCTCTGCTGGCTCTATGCACACCCTCTGCCTGCTCTATTCACAACCCACTGTCTGCTCCATTCACAGCCTCTGTCTGCTCTATTCACCCCCACTACCTGCTATATTCACCACCTCTGTCTGCTCTATTCACACCCTCTGTCTGCTCTATTCACACCCTCTGTCTGCTCTATTCACACCCTCTGTCTGCTCTATTCACACACTCTGTCTGCTCAATTCACCCCACCCTCTGCTCTATTCACCCCACTCTCTGCTCTATTCACACCCTCTGCTGGCTCTATGCACACCCTCTGCCTGCTCTATTCACACCCTCTGTCTGCTCTATTCGCCCCCTCTGTCTGCTCTATTCACCCGCTCTGTCTGCTCTATTCACCCCACTCTCTGTTCTATTCACCCCCTCTGCCTGCTCTATTCACTCCCAATGCCTGCACTATTCACCCCCTCTGTCTGCTCTATTCACACCCCTCTGTCTGCTCTATTCACACTCTCTGTCTGCTCAATTCACCCCACCCTCTGCTCTATTCACCCCACTCTCTGCTCTATTCACACCCTCTGCTGGCTCTATGCACACCCTCTGCCTGCTCTATTCACACCCTCTGTCTGCTCTATTCGCCCCCTCTGTCTGCTCTATTCACCCGCTCTGTCTGCTCTATTCACCCCACTCTCTGTTCTATTCACCCCCTCTGCCTGCTCTATTCACTCCCAATGCCTGCACTATTCACCCCCTCTGTCTGCTCTATTCACCCCCTCTGTCTGCTCTATTCACACTCTCTGTCTGCTCAATTCACCCCACCCTCTGCTCTATTCACCCCACTCTCTGCTCTATTCACACCCTCTGCTGGCTCTATGCACACCCTCTGCCTGCTCTATTCACAACCCACTGTCTGCTCCATTCACAGCCTCTGTCTGCTCTATTCACCCCCACTACCTGCTATATTCACCACCTCTGTCTGCTCTATTCACACCCTTTGTCTGCTCTATTCACACCCTCTGTCAGCTTTATTCACCCCACTGTCTGCTCTATTCACACCCTTTCTGCTCTATTCACACACTCTTTCTGCTCTATTCACACTCTCTGTCTGCTCTATTCACCCCATTGTCTGCTCTTTCACACCCTCTGTCTGCTCTATTCGCACCCTCTGTCTGCTCTATTCGCCCCCTCTGTCTGCTCTATTCACCCCCTCCGTTGGCTCTATTCACACCATCTGCCTGCTCTATTCACCCTCTCTGTCTGCTCTATTCACACCCTCTGTCTGCTCTAATCGCCACCTCTGTCTGCTCTTTTCACCCTCTCTGTCTGCTCTAATCACCCCTCTGTTGGCTCTATTCACACCCTCTGCCTGCTCTATTCACACCCACTGTCTGCTCTAATCGCCACCTCTGTCTGCTCTTTTCACCCTCTGCCTGCTCTATTCACCCCCTCTGTCTGCTCTATTCACACCCTCTGTCTGCTCTAATCGCCACCTCTGTCTGCTCTTTTCGCCCTCTCTGCCTGCTCTATTCACACCCACTGTCTGCTCTATTCACAACCCACTCTCTGTTCTATTCACAGCCTCTGTCTGCTCTATACACCACCACTGTCTGCTCTATTCACCCATTCTGTCTGCTCTATTCCCACCCTCTGTCTGCTCTAATCGCCCCTTATGTCTGCTCTTTTTGCGCCCTCTGTCTGCTCTAATCACCCCCTCTGTTGGCTCTATTCACACCCTCTGCCTGCTCTATTCACACCCACTGTCTGCTCTATTCACTCCCACTGTCTGCTCTATTCACTCATTCTGTCTGCTCTATTCACACTCTCTGTCTGCTCTATTCACTCCCTCTGCCTGCTCTATTCACACGCACTGTCTGCTCTATTCACAGCCTCTGCCTGCTCTATTCACACCCTCTGCCTGCTCTATTCACACACAATGCCTGCGCTATTCACCCACTCTGTCTGCTTTATTCACCCCCTCTGTCTGCTATATTGACACCCTCTGTCAGCTCTATTCACCCCACTCTCTGCTATATTCACTCCACTGTCTGCTCTACTCACACCCTCAGTCTGCTCTAATCACACCCTCTGTCAGTTCTATTCACCCCACTGAGTGCTCTATTCACACCCTTTCTTCTCTATTAACACCCTCTTTCAACTCTATCCACACTCTCTGTCTGCTCTCTTCACAGCCTCTGTCTGCTCTATTCACCCCCACTGTTGGCTCTATTCACACCCTCTGCCTGTTCTATTCACACCCACTGTCTGCTCTATTCACACCCTCTGTCTGCTCTAATCACCCCCTCTGTTGGCTCTATTCACACCCTCTGCCTGCTCTATTCACACCCTCTGCCTGCTCTATTCACACCCACTGTCTGCTCTATTCACTCCCTCTGTCTGCTCTATTCACATCCTCTGTCTGCTCTATTCACACCCTCTGTCTGCTCAATCCACATCCTGTCTGCTCTATTCACCCCCACTGCCTGCTCTATTCACCCCCTCTGTCTGCTCTATTCACCCCCTCTGTCTGCTCTATTCACAGCCCCTGTCTGCTCTATTCACACCCTCTGTCCGCTCTATTCACAGCCTCTGTCTGCTCGATTCACAGCCTCTGTCTGCTCTATTCACAACCTCTGTCTGCTCTATTCACCTCTCTGTCTGCTCTATTCAAACCCACTGCCTGCTCTATTCATCCCCTCTGTCTGCTCTATTCACCCCCGCTGTCTGCTCTATTCACACCCTCTGCCTGCTCTATCCACCCCCACTGTCTGCTCTATTCACCCCCTCTGTCTGCTCTATTTGCCCCCTCTGTCTGCTCTATGCACAACCTCTGTCTGCTCTATTCACACTCTCTGTCTGCTCTTTCCACTCACTCTGTCTGCTCTATTCACCCACTCTGTCTGCTCTATTCACAGCCTCTGTCTGCTCTATTCCCTCACTCTGTCTGCTCTATTCATAACCTCTGCCTGCTCTATTCACCCCCGCTGTCTGCTCTATTCACACCCTCTGCCTGCTCTATCCACCCCCACTGTCTGCTCTATTCACCCCCTCTGTCTGCTCTATTTGCCCCCTCTGTCTGCTCTATTCACCCCCTCTGTCTGCTCTATTCACCCCCTCTGTTGGCTCTATTCACACCCTCTGCCTGCTCTATTCACACCCACTGTCTGCTCTATTCACACCCCCTGTCTGCTCTAGTCACACACTCTGTTTGCTCTATTCATCCCCTATGTCTGCTCTATTCACACCCTCTGTCTGCTCTAATCGCCCCCTCTGTCTGCTCTCCCCCCCTTTCTGTCTGCTCTAATCACCCCCTCTGTAGCTCTATTCACACCCTCTGCCTGCTCAATTCACACCCTCTGCCTGCTCTATTCACACCCACTGTCTGCTCTATTCACTCTCTCTGTCTGCTCTATTCACATCCTCTGTCTGCTCTATTCACACCCTCTGTCTGCTCTATTCACATCCTGTCTGCTCTATTCACCCCCACTGCCTGCTCTATTCACCCCCTCTGTCTGCTCTATTCACCCCCTCTGTCTGCTCTATTCACAGCCCCTGTCTGCTCTATTCACACCCTCTGTCTGCTCTATTCACAGCCTCTGTCTGCTCTATTCACAGCCTCTTTCTGCTCTATTCACAACCTCTGTCTGCTCTATTCACCCCTCTGTCTGCTCTATTCAATCCCACTGCCTGCTCTATTCATCCCCTCTGTCTGCTCTATTCACCCCCGCTGTCTGCTCTATTCACACCCTCTGCCTGCTCTATCCACCCCCACTGTCTGCTCTATTCACCCCCTCTGTCTGCTCTATTTGCCCCCTCTGTCTGCTCTATGCACAACCTCTGTCTGCTCTATTCACAACCTCTGTCTGCTCTATTCCCTCACTCTGTCTGCTCTATTCGCCCCCTCTGTCTGCTCTATTCACCCACACTCTCTGCTCTATGCACACCCTCTGTCTGCTCTATTCACCCCCTCTGTCTGCTCTATTTGCCCCCTCTGTCTGCTCTATGCACAACCTCTGTCTGCTCTATTCACAGCCTCTGTCTGCTCTATTCCCTCACTCTGTCTGCTCTATTCGCCCCCTCTGTCTGCTCTATTCACCCACACTCTCTGCTCTATGCACACCCTCTGTCTGCTCTATTCACACTCTCTGTCTGCTCTATTCACCCACACTGTTTTCTCTATTCGCTCCCTCTGGCTGCTCTATTTACCCACACTGTCTGCTCTATTCACACCCTCTGTCTGCTCTATTCACCCACTCCGTCTGCTCTATTCACAGCCTCTGTCTGCTCTATTCCCTCACTCTGTCTGCTCTATTCACACCCACTGCCTGCTCTATTCACCCCCACTGTCTGCTCTATTCACCTCATCTGTCTGCTCTATTCACCCCCTCTGCCTGCTCTATTGACTCCCAATGCCGGCACTATTCACCCCTTCTGTCTGCTCTATTCACCCCCTCTGTCTGCTCTATTCACACTCTCTGTCTGCTCAATTCACCCCACCCTCTGCTCTATTCACCCCACTCTCTGCTCTATTCACACCCTCTGCTGGCTCTATGCGCACCCTCTGCCTGCTCTTTTCACAACCCACTGCCTGCTATATTCACCACCTCTGTCTGCTCTATTCACACCCTTTGTCTGCTCTATTCACACCTTCTGTCAACTTTATTCACCCCACTGTCTGCTCTATTCACACCCTTTCTGCTCTATTCACACACTCTTTCTGCTCTATTCACACTTTCTGTCTGCTCTATTCACCCCATTGTCTGCTCTATTCACCCCCTCCGTTGGCTCTATTCACACCATCTGCCTGCTCTATTCACCCCCTCTGTCTGCTCTATTCACACCCTCTGTCTGCTCTAATCGCCACCTCTGTCTGCTCTTTTCGCCCTCTCTGTCTGCTCTAATCACCCCTCTGTTGGCTCTATTCACACCCTCTGCCTACTCTATTCACACCCACTGTCAGCTCTATTCACTCCCTCTGTCTGCTGTATTTACACCCTCTGCCTGCTCTATTCACCCCCTCTGTCTGCTCTATTCACACCCTCTGTCTGCTCTAATCGCCACCTCTGTCTGCTCTTTCTGCCCTCTCGGTCTGCTCTAATCACCCCTCTGTTGGCTCTATTCACACCCTCTTCCTGCTCTATTCACACCCACTGTCTGCTCTATTCACTCCCTCTGTCTGCTCTATTTACACCCTCTGTCTGCTCTATTCACACCCTCTGTCTGCTCTATTCACTCCCTCTGTCTGCTCTATTTACACCCTCTGTCTGCTCTTCACAACCCACTGTCTGCTCTATTCACAGCCTCTGTCTGCTCTATTCACCCCCACTGTCTGCTCTATTCACAACCCACTGTCTGCACTATTCACTCCCTCTGTCTGCTCTATTCACACCCTGTCTGCTCAATTCACCCCCACTGCCTGCTCTATTCACCCCCTCTGTCTTCTCTATTCACACCCTCTGCCTGCTCTATTCACACCCACTGTCTGCTCTATTAACAACCCACTCTCTGCTCTATTCACAGCCTCTGTCTGCTCTATACACCACCACTGTCTGCTCTATTCACCCATTCTGTCTGCTCTATTCCCACCCTCTGTCTGCTCTAATCGCCCCTTCTGTCTGTTTTTTTCGCCCCCTCTGTCTGCTCTAATCACCCCCTCTGTTGGCTCTATTCACACCCTCTGCCTGCTCTATTCACACCCACTGTCTGCTCTATTCACTGCCACTGTCTGCTCTATTCACACATTCTGTCTGCTCTATTCACACCCTCTGTCTGCTCTATTCACACACTCTGCCTGCTCTATTCACACATTCTGTCTGCTCTATTCACAGCCTCTGCCTGCTCTATTCACACCCTCTGCCTGCTTTATTCACACTCTCTGTCTGCTCTATTCAACCCCACTGTCTGCTCTATTCACACACTCTGTCTGCTCTATTCACCCCCACTGTCTGCTCTATTCAGCACCTCTGTCTGCTCTATTCACCCCCTCTGCCTGCTCTATTCACACCCAATGCCTGCGCTATTCACCCACTCTGTCTGCTTTATTCACCCCCTCTGTCTGCTATATTGACACCCTCTGTCAGCTCTATTCACCCCACTGTCTGCTCTATTCACCCCACTGTCTGCTCTACTCACACCCTCAGTCTGCTCTAATCACACCCTCTGTCAGCTCTATTCACCCCACTGTCTGCTCTATTCACACCCTTTCTTCTCTATTAACACCCTCTTTCTACTCTATCCACACTCTCTGTCTGCTCTATTCACCCCATTGTCTGCTCTCTTCACAGCCTCTGTCTGCTCTATTCACCCCCTCTGTTGGCTCTATTCACACCCTCTGCCTGCTCTATTCACACCCACTGTCTGCTCTATTCACCCCCTCTGTCTGCTCTATTCACACTCTCTGTCTGCTCAATTCACCCCACCCTTTGCTCGATTCACCCCACTCTCTGCTCTACTCACACCCTCTGCTGGCTCTATGCACACCCTCTGCCTGCTCTTTTCACAACCCACTGTCTGCTCCATTCACAGCCTCTGTCTGCACTATTCACCCCTTCTGTCTGCTCTATTCACAGCCTCTGCCTGCTCTATTCACACCCATTGTCTGCTCTATTCACAGCCTCTGCCTGCTCTATTCACACCCTCTGCCTGCTTTATTCACACTCTCTGTCTGCTCTATTCACCCCCACGGTCTGCTCTATTCACCACCTCTGTCTGCTCCATTCACCCCCTCTGCCTGCTCTATTCACACCCTCTGTCTGCTCTATTCACACCCTGTCTGCTCTATTCACCCCCACTGCCTGCTCTATTCACCCCCTCTGTCTGCTCTATTCATACCCTCTGCCTGCTCTATTCACACCCACTGTCTGCTCTATTCACAACCCACTGTCTGCTCTATTCACAGCCTCTGTCTGCTCTATTCACCCCCACTGTCTGCTCTATTCACAACGTACTGTCTGCACTATTCACACCCTCTGTCTTCTCTATTCACACCCTGTCTGCTCAATTCACCCCCACTGCCTGCTCTATTCACCCCTCTGTCTGCTCTATTCACACCCTGTGCCTGCTCTATTCACACCCACTGTCTGCTCTATTCACAACCCACTCTCTGCTCTATTCACAGCCTCTGTCTGCTCCATACACCACCACTGTCTGCTCTATTCACCCATTCTGTCTGCTCTATTCCCAACCTCTGTCTGCTCTAACCGCCCCTTCTGTCTGCTCTTTTCGCCCCCTCTGTCTGCTCTATTCACACCCTCTGCCTGCTCTATTCACACCCTCTGCCTGCTTTATTCACACTCTCTGTCTGCTCTATTCATCCCCACTGTCTGCTCTATTCACACCCACTGTCTGCTCTATTCACTCCCAATGTCTGCTCTATTCACACATTCTGTCTGCTCTAATCACCACCTCTGTTGGCTCTATTCACACCCTCTGCCTGCTCTATTCACACCCACTGTCTGCTCTATTCACTCCCACTGTCTGCTCTATTCACACATTCTGTCTGCTCTATTCACACCCTCTGTCTGCTCTATTCACACCCTCTGCCTGCTCTATTCACACCCACTGTCTGCTATATTCACAGCCTCTGCCTGCTCTATTCACACCCTCTGCGTGCTTTATTCACACTCTCTGTCTGCTCTATTCACCCCCACTGTCTGCTCTATTCACAGCCTCTGCCTGCTCTATTCACACCCTCTGCCTGCTCTATTCACACCCAATGCCTGCGCTATTCACCCACTCTGTCTGCTTTATTCACCCCCTCTGTCTGCTATATTGACACCCTCTGTCAGCTGTATTCACCCCACTCTCTGCTCTATTCACCCCACTGTCTGCTCTACTCACACCCTCAGTCTGCTCTAATCACACCCTCTGTCAGCTCTATTCACCCCACTGTCTGCTTTATTCACACCCTTTCTTCTCTATTAACACCTCTTTCTACTCTATCCACACTCTCTGTCTGCTCTATTCACCCCATTGTCTGCTCTCTTCACAGACTCTGTCTGCTCTATTCACCCCCTCTGTTGGCTCTATTCACACCCTCTGCCTGCTCTACTCACACCCACAGTCTGCTCTATTCACAAACCACTGTCTGCTCTATTCACAGCCTCTGTCTGCTCTATCACCCCCACTGTCTGCTCTATTCACAACCCACTGTCTGCACTATTCACACCCTCTGTCTGCTCAATTCACACCCTGTCTGCTCAATTCACCCCCACTGCCTGCTCTATTCACCCCCTCTGTCTGCTCTATTCACACCCTCTGCCTGCTCTATTCACACCCACTGTCTGCTCTATTCACAACCACTCTCTGCTCTATTCACAGCCTCTGTCTGCTCCATACACCACCACTGTCTGCTCTATTCACCATTCTGTCTGCTCTATTCCCACCTTCTGCCTGCTCTATTCACACCCTCTGCCTGCTTTATTCACACTCTCTGTCTGCTCTATTCACCCCCACTGTCTGCTCTATTCACACCCACTGTCTGCTCTATTCACTCCCACTGTCTGCTCTATTCACACATTCTGTCTGCTCTAATCACCCCCTCTGTTGGCTCTATTCACACCCTCTGCCTGCTCTATTCACACCCACTGTCTGCTCTATTCACTCCCACTGTCTGCTCTATTCACACATTCTGTCTGCTCTATTCACACCCTCTGTCTGCTCTATTCACACCCTCTGCCTTCTCTGTTCACACCCACTGCCTGCTCTATTCACACCCTCTGCGTGCTTTATTCACACTCTCTGTCTGCTCTATTCACCCCCACTGTCTGCTCTATTCACAGCCTCTGCCTGCTCTATTCACCCCCTCTGCCTGCTGTTTTCACACCCAATGCCTGCGCTATTCACCCACTCTGTCTGCTTTATTCACCCCCTCTGTCTGCTATATTGACACCCTCTGTCAGCTGTATTCACCCCACTCTCTGCTCTATTCACCCCACTGTCTGCTCTACTCACACCCTCAGTCTGCTCTAATCACACCCTCTGTCAGCTCTATTCACCCCACTGTCTGCTTTATTCACACCCTTTCTTCTCTATTAACACCCTCTTTCTACTCTATCCACACTCTCTGTCTGCTCTATTCACCCCATTGTCTGCTCTCTTCACAGCCTCTGTTTGCTCTATTCACCCCCTCTGTTGGCTCTATTCACACCCTCTGCCTGCTCTATTCACACCCACTGTCTGCTCTATTCACACCTTCTGTCTGCTCTATTCACACACTCTTATTGCTCTATTCACCCCCTCTGTCTGCTCTTCCCCCCCTTTCTGTCTGCTCTAATCACCCCCTCTGTTGGCTCTATTCACACCCTCTGCCTGCTCTATTCACACCCTCTGCCTGCTCTATTCACCCCCACTGCCTGCTCTATTCACCCCCTCTGTCTGCTCTATTCACCCCCTCTGTCTGCTCTATTCACAGCCCCCGTCTGCTCTATTCACACCCTCTGTCTGCTCTATTCACAGCCTCTGTCTGCTCTATTCACAGCCTCTGTCTGCTCTATTCACAACCTCTGTCTGCTCTATTCACCCCTCTGTCTGCTCTATTCAATCCCACTGCCTGCTCTATTCATCCCTCTGTCTGCTCTATTCACCCCCGCTGTCTGCTCTATTCACACCCTCTGCTTGCTCTATCCACCCCCACTGTCTGCTCTATTCACCCCATCTGTCTGCTCTATTTGCCCCCTCTGTCTGCTCTATGCACAACCTCTGTCTGCTCTATTCACACTCTCTGTCTGCTCTATTCACTCACTCTGTCTGCTCTATTCACCCACTCTGCCTGCTCTATTCACAGCCTCTGTCTGCTCTATTCCCTCACTCTGTCTGCTCTATTCGCCCCCTCTGTCTGCTCTATTCACCCACACTCTCTGCTCTATGCACACCCTCTGTCTGCTCTATTCACACTCTCTGTCTGCTCTATTCACCCACACTGTTTTCTCCATTCGCTCCCTCTGTCTGCTCTATTTACCCACACTGTCTGCTCTATTCGCCCCATCTGTCTGCTCTATTCACCCCCTCTGTTGGCTCTATTCACACCCCCTGCCTGCTCTATTCACACCCACTGTCTGCTCTATTCACACCTTCTGTCTGCTCTATTCACACACTCTGTTTGCTCTATTCACCCCCTCTGTCTGCTCTATTCACACCCTCTGTCTGCTCTAATCGCCCCCTCTGTCTGCTCTCCCCCCTTTCTGTCTGCTCTAATCACCCCCTCTGTAGCTCTATTCACACCCTCTGCCTGCTCAATTCACACCCTCTGCCTGCTCTATTCACACCCACTGTCTGCTCTATTCACTCCCTCTGTCTGCTGTATTCACATCCTCTGTCTGCTCTATTCACACCCTCTGTCTGCTCTATTCACATCCTGTCTGCTCTATAATCCCCCACTGCCTGCTCTATTCACCCCCTCTGTCTGCTCTATTCACCCCCTCTGTCTGCTCTATTCACAGCCCCTGTCTGCTCTATTCACACCCTCTGTCTGCTCTATTCACAGCCTCTGGCTGCTCTATTCACAGCCTCTGTCTGCTCTATTCACAACCTCTGTCTGCTCTATTCACCCCTCTGTCTGCTCTATTCAATCCCACTGCCTGCTCTATTCATCCCCTCTGTCTGCTCTATTCACCCCCGCTGTCTGCTCTATTCACACCCTCTGCCTGCTCTATCCACCCCCACTGCCTGCTCTATTCACCCCTCTGTCTGCTCTATTCACCCCCTCTGTCTGCTCTATTCACAGCCCCTGTCTGCTCTATTCACACCCTCTGCCTGCTCTATCCACCCCCACTGTCTGCTCTATTCCCCCTCTGTCTGCTCTATTCACACTCTCTGTCTGCTCTATTCACACTCTCTGCCTGCTCTATTCACTCACTCTGTCTGCTATATTCGCCCCCTCTGTCTGCTCTATTCACCCACACTCTCTGCTCTATTCACACCCTCTGTCTGCTCTATTCACGCTCTCTGTCTGCTCTATTCACCACACTGTTTTCTCTATTCGCTCCCTCTGTCTGCTCTATGTATCCACACTGTCTGCTCTATTCACACCCTCTGTCTGCTCTATTCACCCACTCCGTCTGCTCTATTCACAGTCTCTGTCTGCTCTATTCCCTCACTCTGTCTGCTCTATTCACCCCCACTGCCTGCTCTATTCACCCCACTGCCTGCTCTATTCACACCATGTCTGCTCTATTCACACTCTCTGTCTGCTCTAGTCACACCCTCTGTCTGCTCCATTCGCCCCCTCTGTCTGCTCTATTCAGACCCTCTGCCTGCTCTATGCACCCCACTGTCTGCGCTCTTCAACCCCAATGCCTGCTCTGTTCACACCCTCTGCCTGCTGTATTCACCCACTCTCTGCTTTATTCGCAGCCTCTGTTGCTCTATTCACACCTCTGTCTGCTCTATTCCACTGTCTGCTCTATTCACACCCTGTATGCTCTATTCAAAGCCTCTGTCTGCTCTATTCACACCCTGTATGCTCTATTCACACCCTCTGTCTCTCAATTCACCCCCACTGCCGGCTCTATCTAACACCTCTGTCTGGCTCTAGTCACCCTCTGTCTGCTCATTCGCCCCCTCTGTCTGCTCTATTCAGACCCTCTGCCTGCTCTTTGCGCCCACTGTCTGCTCTCTTCAACCCACTGCCTTATTCTGTTCACACCTTCTGCCTGCTCTATTCACCCACTCTCTGCTCTATTCACCGCTCTGTAGCTCTATTCACACCCTCTGCCTGCTCTATTCACACCAGTGTCTGCTCTATTCACACCACTGTCTGCTCTATTCACTCCCACTGTCTGCTCTATTCACACATTCTGTCTGCTCTAATCACCCCTCTGTTGGCTCTATTCACACCTCTGCCTGCTCTATTCACACCCACTGTCTGCTCTATTCACTCCACTGTCTGCTCTATCACACATCTTGTCTGCTCTATCTCACCCTCTGTTGGCTCTATTCACACCATCTGCCTGCTCTATTCAACACACTGTCTGCTCTATTCACTCACTGTCTGGCTTCTATTCACACATTCTGTCTGCTATATCACACCCCTCTGTCTGCTCTATCACACCTCTGCCTTCTCTGTCACACCCACTGCCTGCTCTATTCACACCCTCTGCGTGCTTATTCACACTCTCTGTCTGCTTATTCACCCCACTGTCTTCTCTATTCAGCCTCTGCCCTGCCTTATTTCACCCACTGCGTGCTGCTGTTTTCACACCAATGCAGCGCTATTCACCCACTCTGTCTGATTATTCAACCCTCTGATCTGCTATATTGACACACCCCCTCTGTCTGCTATATTGACACCCTCTGTCAGCTGTATTCACCCCACTCTCTGCTCTATTCACCCCACTGTCTGCTCTACTCACACCCTCAGTCTGCTCTAATCACACCCTCTGTCAGCTCTATTCACCCCACTGTCTGCTTTAGTCACACCCTTTCTTCTCTATTAACACCCTCTTTCTACTCTATCCACACTCTCTGTCTGCTCTATTCACCCCATTGTCTGCTCTCTTCACAGCCTCTGTTTGCTCTATTCACCCCCTCTGTTGGCTCTATTCACACCCTCTGCCTGCTCTATTCACACCCACTGTCTGCTCTATTCACACCTTCTGTCTGCTCTATTCACACACTCTTATTGCTCTATTCACCACCTCTGTCTGCTCTTCCCCCCCCTTTCTGTCTGCTCTAATCACCCCCTCTGTTGGCTCTATTCACACCCTCTGCCTGCTCTATTCACACCCTCTGCCTGCTCTATTCACACCCACTGTCTGCTCTATTCACTCCCTCTGTCTGCTCTATTCACATCCTCTGTCTGCTCTATTCACACCCTCTGTCTGCTCTATTCACATCCTGTCTGCTCTATTCACCCCCACTGCCTGCTCTATTCAACCCCTCTGTCTGCTCTATTCACCCCCTCTGTCTGCTCTATTCACAGCCACTGTCTGCTCTATTCACACACTCTGTCTGCTCTATTCACACCCACTGTCTGCTCTATTCACACCCTCTGTCTGCTCTATTCACTCCCTCTGTCTGCTCTATTCACATCCTCTGTCTGCTCTATTCACACCCTCTGTCTGCTCTATTCACATCCTGTCTGCTCTATTCACCCCCACTGCCTGCTCTATTCACCCCCTCTGTCTGCTCTATTCACCCCCTCTGTCTGCTCTTCCCCCCCTTTCTGTCTGCTCTAATCACCCCCTCTATTGGCTCTATTCACACCCTCTGCCTGCTCTATTCACACCCTCTGCCTGCTCTATTCACACCCACTGTCTGCTCTATTCACTCCCTCTGTCTGCTCTATTCACATCCTCTGTCTGCTCTATTCACACCCTCTGTCTGCTCTATTCACATCCTGTCTGCTCTATTCACCCCCACTGCCTGCTCTATTCACCCCCTCTGTCTGCTCTATTCACCCCCTCTGTCTGCTCTATTCACAGCCCCTGTCTGCTCTATTCACACCCTCTGTCTGCTCTATTCACAGCCTCTGTCTGCTCTATTCACAGCCTCTGTCTGCTCTATTCACAACCTCTGTCTGCTCTATTCACCCCTCTGTCTGCTCTATTCAATCCCACTGCCTGCTCTATTCATCCCCTCTGTCTGCTCTATTCACCCCCGCTGTCTGCTCTATTCACACCCTCTGCTTGCTCTATCCACCCCCACTGTCTGCTCTATTCACCCCATCTGTCTGCTCTATTTGCCCCCTCTGTCTGCTCTATGCACAACCTCTGTCTGCTCTATTCACACTCTCTGTCTGCTCTATTCACTCACTCTGTCTGCTCTATTCACCCACTCTGCCTGCTCTATTCACAGCCTCTGTCTGCTCTATTCCCTCACTCTGTCTGCTCTATTCGCCCCCTCTGTCTGCTCTATTCACCCACACTCTCTGCTCTATGCACACCCTCTGTCTGCTCTATTCACACTCTCTGTCTGCTCTATTCACCCACACTGTTTTCTCCATTCGCTCCCTCTGTCTGCTCTATTTACCCACACTGTCTGCTCTATTCGCCCCATCTGTCTGCTCTATTCACCCCCTCTGTTGGCTCTATTCACACCCCCTGCCTGCTCTATTCACACCCACTGTCTGCTCTATTCACACCTTCTGTCTGCTCTTTTCACACACTCTGTTTGCTCTATTCACCCCCTCTGTCTGCTCTATTCACACCCTCTGTCTGCTCTAATCGCCCCCTCTGTCTGCTCTCCCCCCTTTCTGTCTGCTCTAATCACCCCCTCTGTAGCTCTATTCACACCCTCTGCCTGCTCAATTCACACCCTCTGCCTGCTCTATTCACACCCACTGTCTGCTCTATTCACTCCCTCTGTCTGCTGTATTCACATCCTCTGTCTGCTCTATTCACACCCTCTGTCTGCTCTATTCACATCCTGTCTGCTCTATAATCCCCCACTGCCTGCTCTATTCACCCCCTCTGTCTGCTCTATTCACCCCCTCTGTCTGCTCTATTCACAGCCCCTGTCTGCTCTATTCACACCCTCTGTCTGCTCTATTCACAGCCTCTGGCTGCTCTATTCACAGCCTCTGTCTGCTCTATTCACAACCTCTGTCTGCTCTATTCACCCCTCTGTCTGCTCTATTCAATCCCACTGCCTGCTCTCTTCATCCCCTCTGTCTGCTCTATTCACCCCCGCTGTCTGCTCTATTCACACCCTCTGCCTGCTCTATCCACCCCCACTGCCTGCTCTATTCACCCCCTCTGTCTGCTCTATTCACCCCCTCTGTCTGCTCTATTCACAGCCCCTGTCTGCTCTATTCACACCCTCTGTCTGCTCTATTCACAGCCTCTGGCTGCTCTATTCACACCCTCTGCCTGCTCTATCCACCCCCACTGTCTGCTCTATTCCCCCCTCTGTCTGCTCTATTCACACTCTCTGTCTGCTCTATTCACACTCTCTGCCTGCTCTATTCACTCACTCTGTCTGCTATATTCGCCCCCTCTGTCTGCTCTATTCACCCACACTCTCTGCTCTATTCACACCCTCTGTCTGCTCTATTCACGCTCTCTGTCTGCTCTATTCACCCACACTGTTTTCTCTATTCGCTCCCTCTGTCTGCTCCATGTATCCACACTGTCTGCTCTATTCACACCCTCTGTCTGCTCTATTCACCCACTCCGTCTGCTCTATTCACAGTCTCTGTCTGCTCTATTCCCTCACTCTGTCTGCTCTATTCACCCCCACTGCCTGCTCTTATTCACCCCCACTGCCTGCTCTATTCACACCATGTCTGCTCTATTCACACTCTCTGTCTGCTCTAGTCACACCCTCTGTCTGCTCCATTCGCCCCCTCTGTCTGCTCTATTCAGACCCTCTGCCTGCTCTATGCACCCCACTGTCTGCGCTCTTCAACCCCACTGCCTGCTCTGTCTCACACCCTCTGCCTGCTGTATTCACCCCACTCTCTGCTTTATTCGCAGCCTCTGTCTGCTCTATTCACACCCTCTGTCTGCTCTATTCACACCACTGTCTGCTCTATTCACACCCTGTATGCTCTATTCAAAGCCTCTGTCTGCTCTATTCACACCCTGTATGCTCTATTCACCCACTCTGCCTGCTCTATTCACACCCAATGCCTGCGCTATTCACCCACTCTGTCTGCTTTATTCACCCCCACTGTCTGCTATATTGACACCCTCTGGCAGCTCTATTCACCCCACTCTCTGCTCTATTCACCCCACTGTCTGCTCTACTCACACCCTCTGCCTGCTCTATTCACACCCTCTGTCAGCTCTATTCACCCCACTGTCTGCTCTAGTCACACCCTTTCTTCTCTATTAACACCCTCTTTCTACTCTATCCACACTCTCTGTCTGCTCTATTCACCCCATTGTCTGCTCTCTTCACAGCCTCTGTCTGCTCTATTCACCCCCTCTGTTGGCTCTATTCACACGCTCTGCCTGCTCTATTCACACCCACTGTCTGCTCTATTCACACCCTCTGTCTGCTCTATTCACACACTCTGTTTGCTCTATTCACCCCCTCTGTCTGCTCTATTCACACCCTCTGTCTGCTCTAATCGCCCCCTCTGTCTGCTCTTTCCCCCCCCCGCTTTCTGTCTGCTCTAATCACCCCCTCTGTTGGCTCTATTCACACCCTCTGCCTGCTCTATTCACACCCTCTGCCTGCTCTATTCACACCCACTGTCTGCTCTATTCACTCCCTCTGTCTGCTCTATTCACATCCTCTGGCTGCTCTATTCACACCCTCTGTCTGCTCTATTCACATCCTGTCTGCTCTATTCACCCCCCACTGCCTGCTCTATTCACCCCCTCTGTCTGCTCTATTCACCCCCTCTGTCTGCTCTATTCACAGCCCCTGTCTGCTCTATTCACACCCTCTGTCTGCTCTATTCACAGCCTCTGTCTGCTCTATTCACAGCCTTCTGTCTGCTCTATTCACAACCTCTGTCTGCTCTATTCACCCCTCTGTCTGCTCTATTCAATCACACTGCCTGCTCTATTCATCCCCTCTGCCTGCTCTATTCACCCCCGCTGTCTGCTCTATTCACACCCTCTGCCTCCTCTATCCACCCCCACTGTCTGCTCTATTCACCCCCTCTGTCTGCTCTATTTGCCCCCTCTCTCTGCTCTATGCACAACCTCTGTCTGCTCTATTCACACTCTCTGTCTGCTCTATTCACTCACTCTGTTTGCTCTATTCACCCACTCTGTCTGCTCTATTCACAGCCTCTGTCTGCTCTATTCCCTCACTCTGTCTGCTCTATTCGCCCCCTCTGTCTGCTCTATTCACCCCCTCTGTGGCTCTATTCACACCCACTGCCTGCTCTATTCACACCCACTGTCTGCTCTATTCACACCCTCTGTCTGCTCTATTCACACACTCTGTCTGCTCTAATTCGCCCCCTCTGTCTGCTATTCCCCCCCTTTCTGTCTGCTCTAATCACCCCGTCTGTTGGCTCTATTCACACCCTCTGCCTGCTCAATTCACACCCTCTGCCTGCTCTATTCACACCCACTGTCTGCTCTATTCACTCCCTCTGTCTGCTCTATTCACATCCTCTGTCTGCTCTATTCACACCCTCTGTCTGCTCTATTCACAGCTTGTCTGCTCTATTCACCCCCACTGCCTGCTCTATTCACCCCCTCTGTCTGCTCTATTCACCCCCTCTGCCTGCTCTATTCACAGCCCCTGTCTGCTCTATTCACACCCTCTGTCTGCTCTATTCACAGCCTCTGTCTGCTCTATTCACAACCTCTGTCTGCTCTATTTGCCCCCTCTGTCTGCTCAATGCTCAACCTCTGTCTGCTCTATTCACACTCTCTGTCTGCTCTATTCACTCACTCTGTCTGCGCTATTCACCCACTCTGTCTGCTCTATTCACAGCCTCTGTCTGCTCTATTCCCTCACTCTGTCTGCTCTATTCGCCCCCTCTGTCTGCTCTATTCACCCACACTGTTTTCTCTATTCGCTCCCTCTGTCTGCTCTATTTACCCACACTGTCTGCTCTATTCACACCCTCTGTCTGCTCTATTCACCCACTCCGTCTGCTCTATTCACAGCCTCTGTCTGCTCTATTCCCTCACTCTGTCTGCTCTATTCACACCCATTGTCTGCTCTAATCAACCCCACTGTCTGCTCTATTCACCTCATCTGTCTGCTCTATTCACCCCCTCAGTCTGCTCTATTCACAACCTCTGCCTGCTCTATTCACCCCTCTGTCTGCTCTATTCACACATTCTGCCTGCTCTCTCCACCCCCACTGTCTGCTCTATTCCCCCCTCTGTCTGCTCTATTCACACCCTCTGTCTGCTCTATTCACACTCTCTGTCTGCTCTATTCACTCACTCTGTCTGCTCTATTCACCCACTCTGTCTGCTCTATTCACAGCCTCTGTCTTCTCTATTCCCTCACTCTGTCTGCTCTATTCGCCCCCTCTTCTGCTCTATTCACCCACACTCTCTGCTCTATTCACACCCTCTGTCTGCTCTATTCACACTCTCTGTCTGCTCTATTCACCCACACTGTTTTCTCTATTCGCTCCCTCTGTCTGCTCTATTCACTCACTCTGTCTGCTCTATTCACCCACTCTGTCTGCTCTATTCCAAGCCTCTGTCTGCTCTATTCCCTTACTCTGTCTGCACTATTCGCCCCCTCTTCTGCACTATTCACCCACACTCTCTGCTCTATTCACACCCTCTGTCTGCTCTGCTCACACTCTCTGTCTGCTCTATTCATTCACTCTGTCTGCTCTATTCACACTCTCTGTCTGCTGTATTCACCCACACTGTTTTCTCTATTCGCTCCTTCTGTCTGCTCTATTTACCCACACTGTCTGCTCTATTCACACCCTCTGTCTGCTCTATTCACCCACTCCGTCTGCTCTATTCACAGCCTCTGTCTGCTCTATTCCCTCACTCTGTCTGCTCTATTCACCCCCACTGCCTGCTCTATTCACCCCCACTGCCTGCTCTACTCACACCCTGTCTGCTCTATTCACACACTCTGCCTGCTCTATTCACACTCTCTGTCTGCTCTATTCACCCACACTGTTTTCTCTATTCGCTCCCTCTGTCTGCTCTATTTACCCACACTGTCTGCTCTATTCACCCACTCCATCTGCTCTATTCACAGCCTCTGTCTGCTCTATTCCCTCACTCTGTCTGCTCTATTCACCCCACTGCCTGCTCTACTCAACCCCACTGCCTGCTCTACTCACACCCTGTCTGCTCTATTCACACACTCTGCCTGCTCTATTCACACCCTCTGTCTGCTCTATTCAGACCCTCTGTCTGCTCTATTGACACCATCTGTCTGCTCTATTCACACCCACTGTTTCTCTATTCACCCCCACCGCCTGCTCTATTCACACTCTCTGTCTGCTCTAGTCACACCCTCTGTCTGCTCCATTCGCCCCCTCTGTCTGCTCTATTCAGACCCTCTGCCTGCTCTATGCACCCCACTGTCTGCTCTCTTCAACCCCACTGCCTGCTCTGTTCACACCCTCTGCCTGCTCTATTCACCCCACTCTCTGCTCTATTCACAGTCTCTGTCTGCTCTATTCACACCCTCTGTCTGCTCTATTCACACCACTGTCTGCTCTATTCACACCCTGTATGCTCTATTCACACCCTCTGTCTGCTCTATTCACACTCTCTGTCTGCTCTATTCACCCTACTGTTGGCTCTATTCACACCCTGTGCCTGCTCTATTCACACTCTCTGTCTGCTCTATTCACCCCACTGTCTGCTCTATTCACCCGCTCTGTCTGCTCTTTTCACCCCCTCTGTCTGCTTTATTCACACCCTCTGTCTGTTCTAATCGCCCCCTCTGTTTGCTCTTTTCACCCCCTCTGTCTGCTCTATTCACCCCCTCTGTTGGCTCTATTCACCCCCTCTGCCTGCTCTATTCACACCCTCTGCCTGCCCTATTCACACTCAATGTCTGCTCTATTCACACCCTCTGCCTGCTCTATTCACAACCTCTGCCTGCTCTATTCACACCCACTGTCTGCTCTATTCACACCCTCTGCCTGCTCTATTCTCACCCACTGTCTGCTCTGTTCACACCCTCTGCCTGCTCTATTCACACCCTCTGCCTGCTCTATTCTCACCCACTGTCTGCTCTATTCGCAACCCACTGTCTGCTCTATTCACAGCCTCTGCCTATTCTATTCACCCACACTGCCTGCTCTATTCACACCCACTGTCTGCTCTATTCTCACCCTCTGCCTTCTCTATTCTCACCCACATTCTGCTCTATGCACAACCCACTGTCTGCTCTATTCACACCCTCTGTCTGCTCTATTCACAGCTTCTGTCTGCTCTATTCACAGCCTCTGTCTGCTCTATTGACAGCCTCTGTCTGCTCTATTCACCCCCTTCTGTCTGCTCTATTCAAAGCCTCTGTCTGCTCTATTCACAATTGCGGTCTGCTATATTCAACCCCTTCTGTCTGCTCTATTCACCCCCTCAGTCTGCTCTATTTGCCCCCTCTGTCTGCTCTATGCACAACCTCTGTCTGCTCTGTTCACACTCTGTGTCTGCTCTATTCACTCACTCTGTCTGCTCTATTCACCCACTCTGTCTGCTCTATTCACAGCCTCTGTCTGCTCTATTCCCTCACTCTGTCTGCTCTATTCGCCCCCTCTGCCTGCTCTATTCACCCCCTCTGTTGGCTCTATTCACACCATCTGTCTGCTCTATTCACCCCCTCTGTCTGCTCTATTCACAGCCTCTGTCTGCTCTAGTCACCCCCTTATGTCTGCTCTATTCACAGCCTCTGTCTGCTCTATTCACAGCTTCTGTCTGCTCTATTCACAGCCTCTGTCTGCTCTATTGACAGCCTCTGTCTGCTCTATTCACCCCCTTCTGTCTGCTCTATTCAAAGCCTCTGTCTGCTCTATTCACAATTGCGGTCTGCTATATTCAACCCCTTCTGTCTGCTCTATTCACCCCCTCAGTCTGCTCTATTTGCCCCCTCTGTCTGCTCTATGCACAACCTCTGTCTGCTCTGTTCACACTCTGTGTCTGCTCTATTCACTCACTCTGTCTGCTCTATTCACCCACTCTGTCTGCTCTATTCACAGCCTCTGTCTGCTCTATTCCCTCACTCTGTCTGCTCTATTCGCCCCCTCTGTCTGCTCTATTCACCCACACTCTCTGCTCTATTCACACCCTCTGTCTGCTCTGTTCACACTTTCTGTCTGCTCTATTCACCCACACTGTTTGCTCTATTCGCTCCCTCATTCTGCTCTATTTACCCACACTGTCTGCTCTATTCACACACTCTGTCTGCTCTATTCACCCACTCCATCTGCTCTATTCACAGCCTCTGCCTGCTCTATTCACACCCACTGCCTGCTCTATTCACACCCTGTCTGCTCTATTCACACACTCTGCCTGCTCTATTCACACCCTCTGTCTGCTCTATTCAGACCCTCTGTCTGCTCTATTCACACCCACTGTCTTCTCTATTCACCCCCACTGCCCGCTCTATTCACACTCTCTGTCTGCGCTAGTCACACACTCTGTCTGCTCCATTCGCCCCCTCTGTCTGCTCTATTCAGACCTTCTGCCTGCTCTATGCATCCCACTGTCAGCTCTCTTCAACCCCACTGCCTGCTCTGTTCACACCCTCTGCCTGCTCTATTCACCCCACACTCTGCTCTATTCACAGCCTCTGTCTGCTCTATTCACACCCTCTGTCTGCTCTATTCTCACCACTGTCTGCTCTATTCACACCCTGTATGCTCTATTCACACCCTCTGTCTGCTCTATTCACACCCTGTCTGCTCTAATCACCCCACTGTCGGCTCTATTCACACCCTGTATGCTCTATTCACACCCACTGTCTGCTCTATTCACCCCACTGTCTGCTCTATTCACACCCTCTGTCTGCTCCATTCACCCACACTGTTGGCTCTATTTACACCCTCTGCCTGCTCTATTCACCCCCTCTGCCTGCACTATTCACACCCTCTGTCTGCTCTATTCACACCCTGTCTTCTCTATTGATACCCTCTGTCTGTTCTCTTCACACCCTCTGGCTGCTCTATTCACACCACTGTCTGCTCTATTCACAGCCTCTGACTGCTCTATTCACACCCTCTGTCTGCTTTTTCACACCCGCTGTCTGATCTATTCGCCCCCTCTGTCTGCTCTATTCGCCCCCTCTGTCTGCTCTATTCACCCCCTCTGTTGGCTCTATTCACACCATCTGTCTGCTCTATTCACCCCCTCTGTCTGCCCTATTCACAGCCTCTGTGCTCTATTCACAGCCTCTGCCTGCTCTATTCACCCCCTTCTGTCGGCTCTATTCACAGCCTCTGTCTGCTCTATTCGCCCCCTCTGTCTGCTCTACTCACCCCCTCTGTCTGCTCTATTCACACCCTCTGTCTGCTCTATTCACCCCCTCTGTTGTCTCCATTCACACCCTCTGCCTGCTCTATTCACACCCTCTGTCTGCTCTTTCACACCCTCTGTCTGCTCTATTCGCCCCCTCTGTCTGCTCTATTCGCCCCCTCTGCCTGCTCTATTCACCCCCTCTGTTGGCTCTATTCACACCATCTGTCTGCTCTATGCACCCCCTCTGTCTGCCCTATTCACAGCCTCTGTCTGCTCTAGTCATGGCCTCTGTTTGCTCTATTCACAGCCACTGTCTGCTCTATTGACAGCCTCTGTCTGCTCTATTCACCCCCTTCTGTCTGCTCTATTCAAAGCCTCTGTCTGCTCTATTCACAATTGCGGTCTGCTATATTCAACCCCTTCTGTCTGCTCTATTCACCCCCTCAGTCTGCTCTATTTGCCCCCTCTGTCTGCTCTATGCACAACCTCTGTCTGCTCTGTTCACACTCTGTGTCTGCTCTATTCACTCACTCTGTCTGCTCTATTCACCCACTCTGTCTGCTCTATTCACAGCCTCTGTCTGCTCTATTCGCCCCCTCTGTCTGCTCTATTCGCCCCCTCTGCCTGCTCTATTCACCCCCTCTGTTGGCTCTATTCACACCATCTGTCTGCTCTATTCACCCCCTCTGTCTGCTCTATTCACAGCCTCTGTCTGCTCTAGTCACCCCCTTATGTCTGCTCTATTCACAGCCTCTGTCTGCTCTATTCACAGCTTCTGTCTGCTCTATTCACAGCCTCTGTCTGCTCTATTGACAGCCTCTGTCTGCTCTATTCACCCCCTTCTGTCTGCTCTATTCAAAGCCTCTGTCTGCTCTATTCACAATTGCGGTCTGCTATATTCAACCCCTTCTGTCTGCTCTATTCACCCCCTCAGTCTGCTCTATTTGCCCCCTCTGTCTGCTCTATGCACAACCTCTGTCTGCTCTGTTCACACTCTGTGTCTGCTCTATTCACTCACTCTGTCTGCTCTATTCACCCACTCTGTCTGCTCTATTCACAGCCTCTGTCTGCTCTATTCCCTCACTCTGTCTGCTCTATTCGCCCCCTCTGTCTGCTCTATTCACCCACACTCTCTGCTCTATTCACACCCTCTGTCTGCTCTGTTCACACTTTCTGTCTGCTCTATTCACCCACACTGTTTTCTCTATTCGCTCCCTCATTCTGCTCTATTTACCCACACTGTCTGCTCTATTCACACACTCTGTCTGCTCTATTCACCCACTCCATCTGCTCTATTCACAGCCTCTGCCTGCTCTATACACACCCACTGCCTGCTCTATTCACACCCTGTCTGCTCTATTCACACACTCTGCCTGCTCTATTCACACCCTCTGTCTGCTCTATTCAGACCCTCTGTCTGCTCTATTCACACCCACTGTCTTCTCTATTCACCCCCACTGCCCGCTCTATTCACACTCTCTGTCTGCTCTAGTCACACACTCTTTCTGCTCCATTCGCCCCCTCTGTCTGCTCTATTCAGACCTTCTGCCTGCTCTATGCATCCCACTGTCAGCTCTCTTCAACCCCACTGCCTGCTCTGTTCACACCCTCTGCCTGCTCTATTCACCCCACACTCTGCTCTATTCACAGCCTCTGTCTGCTCTATTCACACCCTCTGTCTGCTCTATTCTCACCACTGTCTGCTCTATTCACACCCTGTATGCTCTATTCACACCCTCTGTCTGCTCTATTCACACCCTGTCTGCTCTAATCACCCCACTGTCGGCTCTATTCACACCCTGTATGCTCTATTCACACCCTCTGCCTGCTCTATTCACACCCTCTGCCTTCCTTATTCTCACCCACTTTCTGCTCTATTCACAACCCACTGCCTGCTCTATTCACAGCCTCTGCCTGCTCTATTCACCCCCACAGCGGGCTCTATTCACACCCACTGTCTGCTCTATTCACCCCACTGTCTGCTCTATTCACACCCTCTGTCTGCTCCATTCACCCACACTGTTGGCTCTATTTACACCCTCTGCCTGCTCTATTCACCCCCTCTGCCTGCACTATTCACACCCTCTGTCTGCTCTATTCACACCCTGTCTTCTCTATTGATACCCTCTGTCTGTTCTCTTCACACCCTCTGGCTGCTCTATTCACACCACTGTCTGCTCTACTCACAGCCTCTGACTGCTCTATTCACACCCTCTGTCTGCTTTTTCACACCCGCTGTCTGCTCTATTCGCCCCCTCTGTCTGCTCTATTCGCCCCCTCTGTCTGCTCTATTCACCCCCTCTGTTGGCTCTATTCACACCATCTGTCTGCTCTATTCACCCCCTCTGTCTGCCCTATTCACAGCCTCTGTCTGCTCTATTCACAGCCTCTGCCTGCTCTATTCACCCCCTTCTGTCGGCTCTATTCACAGCCTCTGTCTGCTCTATTCGCCCCCTCTGTCTGCTCTACTCACCCCCTCTGTCTGCTCTATTCACACCCTCTGTCTGCTCTATTCACCCCCTCTGTTGTCTCCATTCACACCCTCTGCCTGCTCTATTCACACCCTCTGTCTGCTCTTTCACACCCTCTGTCTGCTCTATTCACAGCCTCTGCCTGCTCTATTCACACCCACTGCCTGCTCTATTCACACCCTGTCTGCTCTATTCACACACTCTGCCTGCTCTATTCACACCCTCTGTCTGCTCTATTCAGACCCTCTGTCTGCTCTATTCACACCCACTGTCTTCTCTATTCACCCCCACTGCCCGCTCTATTCACACTCTCTGTCTGCTCTCGTCACACACTCTGTCTGCTCCATTCGCCCCCTCTGTCTGCTCTATTCAGACCTTCTGCCTGCTCTATGCATCCCACTGTCAGCTCTCTTCAACCCCACTGCCTGCTCTGTTCACACCCTCTGCCTGCTCTACTCACCCCACACTCTGCTCTATTCACAGCCTCTGTCTGCTCTATTCACACCCTCTGTCTGCTCTATTCACACCACTGTCTGCTCTATTCACACCCTGTATGCTCTATTCACACCCTCTGTCTGCTCTATTCACACCCTGTCTGCTCTAGTCACCCAACTGTCTGCTCTATTCACACCCTGTATGCTCTATTCACACCCTCTGTCTGCTCTATTCACACCCTGTATGCTCTATTCACACCCTCTGTCTGCTCTATTGACCCCACTGTCTGCTCTATTCACACCCTCTGTCAGCTATATTCACACTTTCTGTCTGCTCTATTCACCCCACTCTCTGCTCTATTCACAGCCTCTGTCTGCTCTATTCACACCCTCTGTCTGCTCTATTCACACCACTGTCTGCTCTATTCACACCCTGTATGCTCTATTCACATCCTCTGTCTGCTCTATTCACACTCTCTGTCTGCTCTAATCACCCCACTGTTGGCTCTATTCACACCCTGTGCCTGCTCTATTCACACTCTCTGTCTGCTCTATTCACCCCACTGTCTGCTCTATTCACCCGCTCTGTCTGCTCTATTCACCCCCTCTGTCTGCTTTATTCACACCCTCTGTCTGTTCTAATCGCCCCCTCTGTTTGCTCTTTTCACCCCCTCTGTCTGCTCTATTCACCCCCTCTGTTGGCTCTATTCACCCCCTCTGCCTGCAATATTCACACCCTCTGCCTGCCCTATTCACACTCAATGTCTGCTCTATTCACACCCTCTGCCTGCTCTATTCACAACCTCTGCCTGCTCTATTCACACCCACTGTCTGCTCTATTCACACCCTCTGCCTGCTCTATTCTCACCACTGTCTGCTCTATTCACACCCTCTGCCTGCTCTATTCACACCCTCTGCCTGCTCTATTCTCACCCACTGTCTGCTCTATTCACAACCACTGTCTGCTCTATTCACAGCCTCTGCCTGCTCTATTCACCCACACTGCCTGCTCTATTCACACCCACTGTCTGCTCTATTCTCACCCTCTGCCTTCTCTATTCTCACCCACATTCTGCTCTATTCACAACCCACTGTCTGCTCTATTCACACCCTCTGCCTGCTCTATTCACACCCTCTGCCTGCTCTATTCTCACCCACTCTCTGCTCTATTCACAACCCACTGTCTGCTCTATTCACAGCCTCTGCCTGCTCGATTCACCCCCACTGCCTGCTCTATTCACACCCACTGTCTGCTCTATTCACACCCTCTGCCTTCCCTATTCTCACCCACTTTCTGCTCTATTCACAACCCACTGTCTGCTCTATTCACAGCCTCTGCCTGCTCTATTCACCCCCACTGCGTGCTCTATTCACACCCACTGTCTGCTCTATTCACCCCACTGTCTGCTCTATTCACACCCTCTGTCTGCTCCATTCACCCACACTGTTGGCTCTATTCACACCCTCTGCCTGCTCTATTCTCACCCACTGTCTGCTCTATTCACAACCCACTGTCTGCTCTATTCACATCCTCTGCCTGCTCTATTCACCCCCACTGCCTGCTCTATTCACACCCACTGTCTGCTCTATTCACACCCTCTGCCTTCCCTATTCTCACCCACTTTCTGCTCTATTCACAACCCACTTTCTGCTCTATTCACAGCCTCTGCCTGCTCTATTCACCCCCACTGCGTGCTCTATTCACACCCACTGTCTGCTCTATTCACCCCACTGTCTGCTCTATTCACACCCTCTGTCTGCTCCATTCACCCACACTGTTGGCTCTATTTACACCCTCTGCCTGCTCTATTCACCCCCTCTGCCTGCCCTATTCACTCCCACTGCCTGCACTATTCACACCCTCTGTCTGCTCTATTCACTCCCACTGACTGCTCTATTCACACCCTCTGTCTGCTCTATTCGCCCCCTCTGTCTGCTCTATTCGCCCCCTCTGTCTGCTCTATTCACCCCCTCTGTTGGCTCTATTCACACATCTGTCTGCTCTATTCACCCCCTCTGTCTGCCCTATTCACAGCCTCTGTCTGCTCTATTCACAGCCTCTGCCTGCTCTATTCACCCCCTTCTGTCGGCTCTATTCACAGCCTCTGTCTGCTCTATTCGCCCCCTCTGTCTGCTCTACTCACCCCCTCTGTCTGCTCTATTCACACCCTCTGTCTGCTCTTTCACACCCTCTTTCTGCTCTATTCGCCCCCTCTGTCTGCTCTATTCGCCCCCTCTGCCTGCTCTATTCACCCCCTCTGTTGGCTCTATTCACACCATCTGTCTACTCTATTCACCCCTTCTGTCTGCCCTATTCACAGCCTCTGTCTGCTCTACTCACCCCCTCTGTCTGCTCTATTCACACCCTCTGTCTGCTCTTTCACACCCTCTTTCTGCTCTATTCGCCCCCTCTGTCTGCTCTATTCGCCCCCTCTGCCTGCTCTATTCACCCCCTCTGTTGGCTCTATTCACACCATCTGTCTGCTCTATTCACCCCTTCTGTCTGCCCTATTCACAGCCTCTGTCTGCTCTATTCACAGCCTCTGTCTGCTCTATTCACAGCCTCTGTCTGCTCTATTCATGGCCTCTGTTTGCTCTATTCACAGCCACTGTCTGCTCTATTCACAGCCTCTGTCTGCTCTAGTCACCCACTTATGTCTGCTCTATTCACAGCCTCTGTCTGCTCTATTCACAGCTTCTGTCTGCTCTATTGACAGCCTCTGTCTGCTCTATTGACAGCCTCTGTCTGCTCTATTCACCCCCTTCTGTCTGCTCTATTCAAAGCCTCTGTCTGCTCTATTCACAATTGCGGTCTGCTATATTCAACCCCTTCTGTCTGCTCTATTCACCCCCTCTGTCTGCTCTATTTGCCCCCTCTGTCTGCTCTATGCACAACCTCTGTCTGCTCTGTTCACACTCTGTGTCTGCTCTATTCACTCACTCTGTCTGCTCTATTCACCCACTCTGTCTGCTCTATTCACAGCCTCTGTCTGCTCTATTCCCTCACTCTGTCTGCTCTATTCGCCCCCTCTGTCTGCTCTATTCACCCACACTCTCTGCTCTATTCACACCCTCTGTCTGCTCTGTTCACACTTTCTGTCTGCTCTATTCACCCACACTGTTTTCTCTATTCGCTCCCTCTTTCTGCTCTATTTACCCACACTGTCTGTTCTATTCACACACTCTGTCTGCTCTATTCACCCACTCCATCTGCTCTATTCACAGCCTCTGCCTGCTCTATTCACACCCACTGCCTGCTCTATTCACACCCTGTCTGCTCTATTCACACACTCTGCCTGCTCTATTCACACCCTCTGTCTGCTCTATTCAGACCCTCTGTCTGCTCTATTGACACCATCTGTCTGCTCTATTCACACCCACTGCCTGCTCTATGCACCCCACTGTCAGCTCTCTTCAACCCCACTGCCTGCTCTGTTCACACCCTCTGCCTGCTCTATTCACCCCACTCTCTGCTCTATTCACAGCCTCTGTCTGCTCTATTCACACCCTCTGTCTGCTCTATTCACACCACTGTCTGCTCTATTCACGCCCTGTATGCTCTATTCACACCCTCTGTCTGCTCTATTCACACCCTGTCTGCTCTAGTCACCCCACTGTCTGCTCTATTCACACCCTGTATGCTCTATTCACACCCTCTGTCTGCTCTATTCACACCCTGTATGCTCTATTCACACCCTCTGTCTGCTCTATTCACCCCACTGTCTGCTCTATTCACCCCCTCTGTCTGCTCTATTCACACCCTCTGTCTGTTCTAATCGCCCCCTCTGTTTGCTCTTTTCACCCCCTCTGTCTGCTCTATTCACCCCCTCTGTTGGCTCTATTCACCCCCTCTGCCTGCTCTACTCACACCCTCTGCCTGCCCTATTCACACTCAATGTCTGCTCTATTCACACCCTCTGCCTGCTCTATTCACAACCTCTGCCTGCTCTATTCACACCCACTGTCTGCTCTATTCACACCCACAATTCACAATTCACAATTCAAATCGCTTTATTGGCATGATAAGTTACATCTTATGTTGTCAAAGCATCAAAATACATTTATGGTTTAGCACATAAACGCAGTTCTATTCATACAGTGTATAAACAGGTATATCCCTGAGTGTATAAATATACATTCGCATTGTTTATATATATTCTTTTCTTAGTTTACTGGTTGTCCCTCTGTTCATGGCAAGCTTTAACATAGTGTGCCGCCAGTGTTATACAGCTTCTCTCCTCTCCCAGTAGGAATGGGAGTTTTGGGTTGTCATTCAGATTTCTGAAATCAGGGCATATTTGTGAGAATTTTTGGTAGAAATTCTCCCTGATGCCCTGATATTTTCCACAAGCTGTGAGGAAGTGCATCTCTGTCTCCACCACTCCCTGACTGCAGTGAGAGCATATCCTGTCCTCTCTTGGCAGCCTGGTCTGCCTGTGTCTGCCTTTTTCGATCGCTAGGCTATGTTCGCTAAGTCTGTACCTTGTCAAGGTTCTTCTCAGTTTGTTATCCTTTACCATGGTCAGGTAATCAGCTATGTTGTATTGTCTGTTTAGGGCCAAGTAGCAATTGAGTTTGCTTTGGGTTTTTATTGTTTCTGCCCAATATGTCAGATATTTTTCCTTTTGCTTAGCGACGATTGTGTTGGGTCGAATTCTTTGTGTTACCCTGTCACTGTCCTGGGGCTGGTTATTGTTAGTATTGTTAGTAGTTACTTCACTGAGTCCCAGGACTAGTTGACTGAGGGTATTCTTCTTTATGGTCAGCTCTTGGCATTTCAGGGCGTCGTAGTGATAGCATTGGGGATTGCTCATTTGTAGATGATTCCAAAATTTGGTGGCTCTTTTTTGGATAGTGATTATTAATGGATATTGGCCTAGTTCCGCCCTGCATGCATTGTTTACTGTTTTCCTTTGAGTCCGGAGGATACTTTTACAGAATTCTGCATGTAGGATCTCAACTGGGTGTTTGTCCCATTTTGCAAATTCTTGTTGAGTTAGCGGTCCCCATACCTCACTGCCATAGAGTGCAATTGGTTCAATTACTGATTTGAAAATTTTGAGCCAAATGCTAATTGGGATTTCTATTTGGATTGATTTTTTGATGGCATAGAAAGCCCTTCTTGCTTTCTCTTTCAGTTCATTCACAGCCAGTTTGAAGTTTCCCGTAGAACTGATTTTTAAGCCCAAGTATGTGTAGTTAGTGGTTTGTTCAATTTTGGTTGTTCCTACTGTGAAATTTATTTTGTGTCCCTGATGTTTGGGTCTTTGCTGGAACACAAGGACTTTGGTTTTTTGGGGATTTATTGTCAGGGCCCAAGTCTGGCAGTACGACTCCAGCAGGTCCAGGTTTTGCTGTAGCCCCTCTTTAGTAGGTGACAGCAGAACCAGGTCGTCTGCATAGAGGAGGAATTTAACCTTGGATTCATATAGGGTGAGGCCGGGTGCTGTAGATTGTTCAAGTAGTTTTGCCAATCCATTTATGTAAATATTAAAGAGTGTCGGTGAGATTGGCGAGCCCTGCGTCACCCCCCGCCCCTGTGGGAAGTATTTTGTTTGTTTGTCTCCAATTTTAACTGCACATTTGTTGTTTGTATACATTGATTTAATTACATCATATGTTTTCCCTCCTACCCCACTTTCGATAAGTTTCAGGAATAAACCGTCATGCCAGATGGAGTCGAAAGCCTTCTGGAAATCTACAAAGCATGCGTAGATTTTGCTTTTGTTATGGTGAACGTGTTTGTCAATTAGGGTCTGTAGGGTAAAGATATGATCGGATGTTCTATAGTTTGGCAGGAATCCAATTTGGCTTTTACTCAAGACATTGTGCTCCTCAAGGAAGTTTATAAGTCTTTTTTTTATGATGCTACAGAATACCTTCCCCAGGTTACTGTTTACACAGATGCCTCGATAGTTGTTTGGGTCGATTTTGTCCCCACTTTTGTATATGGGCATTATGAGTCCTTTGTTCCAGATATCAGGGAAATAACCGACACTCAGAACCAAGTTGAAGAGTTTTAGGATAGCCAGTTTCATTTTGTTGTCTGTGTGTTTAATCATCTCATTTAGTATGCCATCTGTCCCGCAGGCTTTTCCTGGTCGCAGGTCCTTGAGTTTTTCAAGAAGTTCTTTTTCTGTTATTATGGCGTCCAGCGGGTTTTGGTTATCTTTTATGGCCATTTCTAGCTTTTCCAGTTTTTTGCATATTTGGTGTTGCTCTGGTCTTAGTGTGTTTTTCTGGTATAATTTTTCAAAGTGGTTTACCCATGTGTCCCCATTTTGAATGGCCAAATCGTCGTGTTGTTTTTTGTGTAGTGTTTTCAAGTTTTCCCAGAAACAATTGGAATCAATGGATTCCTCCATGGAGCTGAGTGTATTCTTAATATATTGCTCTTTATTGGTTCTGAGTGTGTTTCTGTATTGTGTTAGTGTCTGACAATAAGTAAGGCGTAGTTCCTCGTTTTCTGGATGTCTGTGTTTTTGGTTTGATATTTTTCTAAGTTTTTTCCTCATGTTATGGCAATCTCGGTCAAACCATTTTTCATAGTTTTTTGTTTTGGGTTTGTTCTTGCGAGCTTTCAAGTTTGCATTTGTTGCCAAATTATCAAAAAAACTGTTTAGTTTACTAACTGCCCGGTTTACGCCTTCTTTATTGTGAGTGTATATGTTATCCAGAAAGGTGTCTAAGAGAGCTTGAGTTGATGCATTGCTAATTGTTTTCTGGTATTTTTCCGTGTCGTTTTTGGCCCATCTGTACGATTTTTTGGTGTTGTACAGTTTACTGGGTTGTGTTCCTATGTTGTTTGTTTCTGTCTTTTTGAGGAACATAGTAATTTGACTGTGATCTGACAGTGTTGTTTGTGGTTTGACTGTGAATGCTCTGAAAGAGGATGGGTCTAAGTCTGTAATCATATAGTCTACTGTGCTGCAGCCAAGAGGTGAGCAATAGGTCGATCTTCCTAGGAGGTCTGCTATGAACCTACCATTGACAATGTACAGACCCAGGTTTCGACAGAGCTGTAGTAGCTGTTTTCCGTTGGTATTTGACTGCTTGTCGCAGTTATGCCTGTATGGAAGGGAAGGGATGTCAAAGTGGTTATTCCCAAAAACGTAATTGTTTCCCTGATTATTGGTGAAGTCTGGTTCTTCGCCCGTTCTTGAATTGAGGTCCCCACAGATCAACACGTTCCCCTGGGCCTGGTATTGGATAATTTCCCCCTCCATGTTGGAGAAGGTGTCCTCTTTAAAGTACGGGGAATCGATTGGAGGGATATAAAGTGCGCAAATGTAAACATCTTGGGTGTTTGAGATAATCTCCCTCTCAAGTTTGAGCCACATATGGTTTTCGCCCTTTTTTATAAATTTGATGTAATTCTTAAGTTCTGTTTTAAACCAGATCAGTATGCCTCCGGAGTCTCTGCCTTGGGTTACACTTGGTAATTTATTGGAGGGGACCACCAGCTCAGTGTACCCTTGGGGACAGCCAGTGTGTCCTTTTCCTTTATACCAAGTTTCCTGTAAAATGATAATATCTAGGTCTTTAGTTTCATCTATGAACTCTGGGGTCCTACTTTTCACTTCTCGCAGTGAAGAGCGTAGACCTTGGATATTCCAGGTCTAAATATATAAGGATTTCATGTTAAGTTTGATCTTTTACTATGATAGGTTAAAGAGTGGTACGTGTTTGTCGTGTCTAAGTGTGGGGAAAAAAAGATCACATCAGTTGTCTACAAAAGTTAATACAATTTGGTTACAGTTCTTTCTATTAATTAGTCCTTGATCCATAAGGCAGAAGTAGATGCTGCTGCACATCTGCTTATTGTCTCTTAATGGATTGTTTCTGTCTGAGGTATTGCGTACGTCCTGTGCATCTCTCCCTCTGTCTGGCTGGGAGCAGTCCTATTCCCCTGTGGGACAGGAGTGGTGCAGGTCTGATATTGTTGTTTGGCATGGGGATCCTCTCTGGTCTCGGTTGGTGTGTTGGTGGTCCTTGTAGTGTTCCTGATATGTACCCCGCTGATCTCTGGTGGTCGGGGGGGGGTCCTCTTGGAGTCTGGGTATGGACCCGGTTAAAAGCGACGTCCTTCAGGGCTTTAGCAAAGATCGATATTCTTTGCCTTTGGATGTGGACGTGGTCGTAAAGACATTCCTCATCGAGGGTGGGGTGTTGGGCCAGGTGTACGTTGTGGTTTGATTCGCAGTCTCTTGCTATGCTGGCATTTATCTCATGAATTGTGTTGTTGTTGAAGTCTGTTCTCGGCAATATTGTGGAAACAGTGATTCTAGTGTTTGGAAATGTACTGCTTGCTTTCCTAATCATTGCTCTGAGCGATGTTGCTACTTCTTTCTGTTGGGTCTTTAGGTCATTTGTGCCCATGTGTATTATTATGTGTTGGGGGGAGCCTAATCTGGCTTTGGTCAGCCATCCCATGGCTCTGTTTGTTGTTGGGCACCAGATCTTTTCTACTTTACTTCTAGGGAATAGCTTTTTCTCCCATAGAAATTTCCCATTTGAGTCTATGAGTATTACGTCAGCCTTGTTTGTGTTTACTGTCTGGTGGCTTTCGCTTGGACTCATAGTGTGTGTGCTGGGCTGGGGTGTCTGGTGTGTGCGTACCTCTTGTGAGCGGCCCGCTTGAAGTTCCACGGTGGTGGGGGAAGATTGCGAATCAGTATGCTGGTCGGTCTGTGTGGCACCCCTTGTATTGTGTGTCTGTTGCTTTTGTTCCGTGTGGGAGTGCAGCCGTTCCGTCCGGCTCTGTCTTGTCTTATCTCTAGCCTCTGGTTGCCGGTCTAATGGTGTTATCTCTCCTCTATGGCTCTCTTTTTTTTCCTGCAGCTCTTTCACCTGATTCCTAAGTAGATTCACCTGGTTCTCAAGTAGCTTCAGCTCTCTCTTGTGTCTCTCCCTCTCCTGATTTTCATCGTCATTCATTTTGAGGAAGTCCTCTCTAAGTTTAACCATCTCTATCTCTAATTGATTAAATTTATCTTTTGGTTGTATCTGGCTGTGTGATCCCGGGGTATGTGTCTGGTCGGCCCTGGAAGGCTCACTCACTTCCTGGCTAGGCTGGTCGGCCCTGGAGGGCTCACTCACTTCCTGGCTATGCTGCTCTTCTCTTGGTGAGCTGGGAATGGTAGGGGGACTATGTGTGGCTTCCTCCCTGGTAGTTATGCTGGGGTTTGTCAGTTGTATCGTGTGGCTGTGGTTCCCCGGGGTTAGTGTCTGGTTTGAACTGTGTGGCTCGTTCACCTCCTGACCAGGCAGATTTTCTCCTGGTAAGTTGTCAATGTTGGGGGGAGTGCGGGCCACTCTGGGGCTGTTCCTTCCCCCCTTAGTTAATTTTTTCAGTGTCCTGAAGGCCGTTGCAAATTTGTCGAGGTTGCCTTGCACTAATATTGTTCCGGTATTGTACGCGTTGACCGTCATAGTTGAACTGTCTCCTGGTGTGTTAATTTTCATTATGGACCCATTTGCGGTATTTTCTAGCTTAACATTGGTATAGTGTGATTTTATTGCTGTGATCCAAGCCACTGGCTGATCTGAGTAGAAAATGAGGTTACTTTTTGTCCCATTGTTGTAACAGTCAGCAAAAAGTGTTTCTGGTTTTTCTCTCATCTGCTCATGCTTGATCGCTTTTATAGCTTTTTTTGTGGTGTTGGGGGGAATCTGGAAGCGGGGCTGTTGTGGATCTTCTGATTCGCTCATTTTTGGTAAAGTATTGTTGATCTTAGAATAAGCTTTTCTGGGGCCCCGGGTTTGGTGTTTCCCTCTCCCTGTTCGCGAACTTTCCCGGTCCCCCTCTCCGACCCCGTGGTCCCTGGGCCTCGGCTTCTGGGTTCACCCTTCTCAGGTCTGGGTCTGTGAGCCGCTGTTTCCCGGTGCCTTCGGGCTGTTCCCCTCCCCCTCAGAGGTCTCTGTGCCTCTGTCTCGGCCTGGCTCCTCGGGCCTTTCCCTGGCTTCAGTCTCCCTCCCTGGGCCCTGTACTCACAGTCTTGGTTTGCTTCTGGAAGACTTCTGGTTGCTCCCCTTCTCCTCAGAGGTCTCTGGGCCTGGCTCCTCGGGCCTTTCCCGGGCTTTCTAGCCCAGCCGCCGCTTGGGCTGTGCCTCGTTCGCCGTTCGGGTGCTGGACTGCGGTCGTCGCTCGGGTGCTGGACTGCGGCCGTCGCTTGGGTGCTGGACTGCGGTCGTCGCTCGGGTGCTGGACTGCGGCCGCCGATCGGGCCGTGTCTCGTTCGCCGCTCGGGCTCCCCGAGTCACCTTGTTCCGGCTGCCGCTGCGTCTCCGTGCGGCCTCCCCGATTCGCCTCGTTTCCCGAAGCGGCCTCCCCGAGTCTCCTCGCTCCGGCTGCCGCTGCGTCTCCGTGCGGCCTTCGCGCCTCAGTTCCCGATGCGGCCGAGTCACCTCGCTTCTGCTGCTGCTGTGGCCCCGTGCGGCCGCTGTTCTTTGGTTTGTATATTTTTTTTTTCCCTTATTTCTTTTTTTTCTTTGGCTTTTTTTTTCTAATTTCCTCTGTTTTTTTTTCCTTTGGTGGTCTCTTTGGTGGTCTTTTCCTTCCTTACTTAATCTAGACTAAACTAAACTTAAACTTAACTAAACAAACTAAACTAGCTTAACTAGAACTAAATTTAACTTTAAAACCTTTTTAAACTTGAAATGAACCTTATTTTCCCCCACTTTAAACACTAAAACCACTAAAAATTCAGCAGCCCATCTTCAGCGTGTGTATTCACTCAGTCTGGCTGTCTGGCTGTCCTCTGCCTGCTCTATTCTCACCCCCTGTCTGCTCTATTCATACCCTCTGCCTCCTCTATTCACACCCGCTGCCTGCTCTATTCTCACACACTGTCTGCTCTATTCACAACCCACTGTCTGCTCTATTCACAGCCTCTGCCTGCTCTATTCACCCCCACTGCGTGCTCTATTCACACCCACTGTCTGCTCTATTCACCCCACTGTCTGCTCTATTCACACCCTCTGCCTTCTCTATCCTCACCCACTTTCTGCTCTATTCACAACTCACTCTCTGCTCAATTGACAGCCTCTGCCTGCTCTATTCACCCCCACTGCGTGCTCTATTCACACCCACTGTCTGCTCTATTCACCCCACTGTCTGCTCTATTCACACCCTCTGTCTGCTCTACTCACCCACACTCTTGGCTCTATTCACACCCTCTGCCTGCTCTATTCACCCCCTCTGCCTGCTCTATTCACACCCTGTCTTCTCTATTGACACCCTCTGTCTGTTCTGTTCACACTTTCTGGCTGCTCTATTCACCCCACTGTCTGCTCTATTCACAGCCTCTGACTGCTCTATTCACACCCTCTGTCTGCTTTTTCACACCCTCTGTCTGCTCTATTCGCCCCCTCTGTCTGCTCTATTCGCCCCCTCTGTCTGCTCTATTCACACCTTCTGCCTGCTCTATTCACACCCCCTGTCTGCTCTTTCACACCCTCTGTCTGCTCTAATCGCCCCCTCTGTCTGCTCTATTCGCCCCCTCTGTCTGCTCTATTCACCCCCCCGTTGGCTCTATTCACACCATCTGTCTGCTCTATTCACCCCCTTCTGTCTGCTCTATTCACAGCCTCTGTCTGCTCTATTCACACCCTCTGTCTGCTCTATTCATGGCCTCTGTTTGCTCTATTCACAGCCATTGTCTGCTCTATTCACAGCCTCTGTCTGCTCTAGTCACCCCCTTATGTCTGCTCTATTCACAGCCTCTGTCTGCTCTATTCACAGCTTCTATCTGCTCTATTTACAGTCTCTGTCTGCTCTATTGACAGCCTCTGTCAGCTCTTTTCACAATCTCTGTCTGCTATATTCAACCCCTTCTGTCTGCTCTATTCACATCCTCTTTCTGCTCTATTCACCCCCTTCTGTCTGCTCTATTCACATCCTCTGTCTGCTCTATTCACCCCCTTCTGTCTGCTCTATTCACAGCCTCTGTCTGCTCTATTCGCCCCCTTCTGTCTGTTCTATTCACAGCCCCTGTCTGCTCTATTCACAGCCTCTGTCTGCTCTATTCACAACCGCTGTCTGCTCTATTCACACCCTCTGCCTGCTCTATCTACCCCCACTGTCTGCTCTATTCACGCCCTCTGTCTGCTCTATTTGCCCCCTCTGTCTGCTCTATGCACAACCTCTGTCTGCTCTATTCACACTCTCTGTCTGCTCTATACACTCACTCTGTCTGCTCTAGTCACCCACACTCTCTGCACTATTCACACCCTCTGCCTGCTCTATTCACACTCTCTGTCTGCTCTATTCACCCACACTGTTTTCTCTATTCGCTCCCTCTGTCTGCTCTATTTACCCACACTGTCTGCTCTATTCACACCCTGTCTTCTCTATTGACACCCTCTGTCTGTTCTGTTCACACTTTCTGGCTGCTCTATTCACCCCACTGTCTGCTCTATTCACACCCTCTGTCTGCTTTTTCACACCCTCTGTCTGCTCTATTCGCCCCCTCTGTCTGCTCTATTCGCCCCCTCTGTCTGCTCTATTCACACCCTCTGTCTGCTCTATTCACCCCCTCTGTTGTCTCTATTCACACCTTCTGCCTGCTCTATTCACACCCCCTGTCTGCTCTTTCACACCCTCTGTCTGCTCTACTCACCCACACTCTTGGCTCTATTCACACCCTCTGCCTGCTCTATTCACCCCCTCTGCCTGCTCTATTCACACCCTGTCTTCTCTATTGACACCCTCTGTCTGTTCTGTTCACACTTTCTGGCTGCTCTATTCACCCCACTGTCTGCTCTATTCACAGCCTCTGACTGCTCTATTCACACCCTCTGTCTGCTTTTTCACACCCTCTGTCTGCTCTATTCGCCCCCTCTGTCTGCTCTATTCGCCCCCTCTGTCTGCTCTATTCACACCTTCTGCCTGCTCTATTCACACCCCCTGTCTGCTCTTTCACACCCTCTGTCTGCTCTAATCGCCCCCTCTGTCTGCTCTATTCGCCCCCTCTGTCTGCTCTATTCACCCCCCCGTTGGCTCTATTCACACCATCTGTCTGCTCTATTCACCCCCTTCTGTCTGCTCTATTCACAGCCTCTGTCTGCTCTATTCACACCCTCTGTCTGCTCTATTCATGGCCTCTGTTTGCTCTATTCACAGCCACTGTCTGCTCTATTCACAGCCTCTGTCTGCTCTAGTCACCCCCTTATGTCTGCTCTATTCACAGCCTCTGTCTGCTCTATTCACAGCTTCTGTCTGCTCTATTTACAGTCTCTGTCTGCTCTATTGACAGCCTCTGTCAGCTCTTTTCACAATCTCTGTCTGCTATATTCAACCCCTTCTGTCTGCTCTATTCACATCCTCTTTCTGCTCTATTCACCCCCTTCTGTCTGCTCTATTCACATCCTCTGTCTGCTCTATTCACCCCCTTCTGTCTGCTCTATTCACAGCCTCTGTCTGCTCTATTCGCCCCCTTCTGTCTGCTCTATTCACAGCCCCTGTCTGCTCTATTCACAGCCTCTGTCTGCTCTATTCACAACCGCTGTCTGCTCTATTCACACCCTCTGCCTGCTCTATCTACCCCCACTGTCTGCTCTATTCACGCCCTCTGTCTGCTCTATTTGCCCCCTCTGTCTGCTCTATGCACAACCTCTGTCTGCTCTATTCACACTCTCTGTCTGCTCTATACACTCACTCTGTCTGCTCTAGTCACCCACACTCTCTGCTCTATTCACACCCTCTGCCTGCTCTATTCACACTCTCTGTCTGCTCTATTCACCCACACTGTTTTCTCTATTCGCTCCCTCTGTCTGCTCTATTTACCCACACTGTCTGCTCTATTCACACCCTGTCTTCTCTATTGACACCCTCTGTCTGTTCTGTTCACACTTTCTGGCTGCTCTATTCACCCCACTGTCTGCTCTATTCACAGCCTCTGACTGCTCTATTCACACCCTCTGTCTGCTTTTTCACACCCTCTGTCTGCTCTATTCGCCCCCTCTGTCTGCTCTATTCGCCCCCTCTGTCTGCTCTATTCACACCCTCTGTCTGCTCTATTCACCCCCTCTGTTGTCTCTATTCACACCTTCTGCCTGCTCTATTCACACCCCCTGTCTGCTCTTTCACACCCTCTGTCTGCTCTAATCGCCCCCTCTGTCTGCTCTATTCGCCCCCTCTGTCTGCTCTATTCACCCCCCCGTTGGCTCTATTCACACCATCTGTCTGCTCTATTCACCCCCTTCTGTCTGCTCTATTCACAGCCTCTGTCTGCTCTATTCACACCCTCTGTCTGCTCTATTCATGGCCTCTGTATGCTCTATTCACAGCCACTGTCTGCTCTATTCACAGCCTCTGTCTGCTCTAGTCACCCCCTTATGTCTGCTCTATTCACAGCCTCTGTCTGCTCTATTCACAGCTTCTGTCTGCTCTATTTACAGTCTCTGTCTGCTCTATTGACAGCCTCTGTCAGCTCTTTTCACAATCTCTGTCTGCTATATTCAACCCCTTCTGTCTGCTCTATTCACATCCTCTTTCTGCTCTATTCACCCCCTTCTGTCTGCTCTATTCACATCCTCTGTCTGCTCTATTCACCCCCTTCTGTCTGCTCTATTCACAGCCTCTGTCTGCTCTATTCGCCCCCTTCTGTCTGCTCTATTCACAGCCCCTGTCTGCTCTATTCACAGCCTCTGTCTGCTCTATTCACAACCGCTGTCTGCTCTATTCACACCCTCTGCCTGCTCTATCTATCCCCACTGTCTGCTCTATTCACGCCCTCAGTCTGCTCTATTTGCCCCCTCTGTCTGCTCTATGCACAACCTCTGTCTGCTCTATTCACCCCCACTGCCTGCTCTTTTCACCCCCACTGCCTGCTCTATTCGCACCCTGTCTGCTCTATTCACACCCTCTGCCTGCTCTATTCACCCACTCCGTCTGCTCTATTCACAGCCTCTGTCTCCTCTATTCCCTCCCTCTGTCTGCTCTATTCACCCCCACTGCCTGCTCTATTCACCCCCACTGCCTGCTCTATTCACACCCTGTCTGCTCTATTCACACACTCTGCCTGCTCTATTCACACCCTCTGTCTGCTCTATTCAGACCCTCTGTCTGCTCTATTGACACCATCTGTCTGCTCTATTCACACCCACTGTCTTCTCTATTCACCCCCACTGCCTGCTCTATTCACACTCCCTGTCTGCTCTAGTCACACCCTCTGTCTGCTCCATTCGCCCCCTCTGTCTGCTCTATTCAGACCCTCTGCCTGCTCTATGCGCCCCACTGTCTGCTCTCTTCAACCCCACTGCCTGCTCTGTTCACACCCTCTGCCTGCTCTATTCACCCCACTCTCTGCTCTATTCACAGCCTCTGTCTGCTCTATTCACACCCTCTGTCTGCTCTATTCACACCACTTTCTGCTCTATTCACACCCTGCATGCTCTATTCACACCCTCTGTCTGCTCTATTCACACACTGTATGCTCTATTCACACCCTCTGTCTGCTCTATTCACCCCACTGTCTGCTCTATTCACACCCTCTGTCTGCTCTATTCACACTTTCTGTCTGCTCTATTCACCCCACTGTCTGCTCTATTCACAGCCTCTGTCTGCTCTATTCACCTCCAATGTTGGTTCTATTCACACCCTCTGCCTGCTCTATTCACACTCTCTGTCTGCTCTATTCACCCCACTGTCTGCTCTATTCACCCGCTCTGTCTGCTCTATTCACCCCCTCTGTCTGCTCTATTCACACCCTCTCTCTGTTCTAATCCCCCCATCTGTTTGCTCTTTTCACCCCCTCTGTCTGCTCTATTCCCCCCCTCTGTTGGCTCTATTCACCCCCTCTGCCTGCTCTATTCACACTCTCTGCCTGCCCTATTCACACTCAATGTCTGCTCTATTCACACCCTCTGCCTGCTCTATTCACAACCTCTGCCTGCTCTACTCACACCCACTGTCTGCTCTATTCACACCCTCTGCCTGCTCTATTCTCACCCACTGTCTGCTCTATTCACACCCTCTGCCTGCTCTATTCACACCCTCTGCCTGCTCTATTCTCACCAACTGTCTGCTCTATTCACAACCCACAGTCTGCTCTATTCACAGCCTCTGCCTGCTCTATTCACCCTCACTGCCTGCTCTATTCACACCCGCTGTCTGCTCTATTCACACCCTCTGCCTTCTCTAATCTCACCCACTTTCTGCTCTATTCACAACCCACTGTCTGCTCTATTCACAGCCTCTGCCTGCTCTATTCACACCCTCTGTCTGCTTTTTCACACCCTCTGTCTGCTCTATTCGCCCCCTCTGTCTGCTCTACTCACCCCCTCTGTCTGCTCTATTCACACCCTCTGTCTGCTCTAATCACCCCCTCTGTTGTCTCTATTCTCACCCTCTGCCTGCTCTATTCACACCCTCTGTATGCTCTTTCACACCCAATTCACAATTCACAATTCAAATCGCTTTATTGGCATGATAAGTTACATCTTATGTTGCCAAAGCATCAAAATACATTTATGGTTTCGCACATAAACGCAGTTCTATTCATACAGTGTATAAACAGGTATATCCCTGAGTGTATAAATATACATTCGCATTGTTTATATATATTCTTTTCTTAGTTTATTGGTTGTCCCTCTGTTCATGGCAAGCTGTAACATAATGTGCCGCCAGTGTTATACAGCTTCTCTCCTCTCCCAGTAGGAATGGGAGTTTTTGGTTGTCATTCAGATTTCTGAAATCAGGGCATATTTGTGAGAATTTTTGGTAGAAATTCTCCCTGATGCCCTGATATTTTCCACAAGCTGTGAGGAAGTGCATCTCTGTCTCCACCACTCCCTGACTGCAGTGAGAGCATATCCTGTCCTCTCTTGGCAGCCTGGTCTGCCTGTGTCTGCCTTTTTCGATCGCTAGGCTATGTTCGCTAAGTCTGTACCTTGTCAAGGTTCTTCTCAGTTTGTTATCCTTTACCATGGTCAGGTAATCAGCTATGTTGTATTGTCTGTTTAGGGCCAAGTAGCAATTGAGTTTGCTTTGGGTTTTTGTTGTTTCTGCCCAATATGTCAGATATTTTTCCTTTTGCTTAGCGACGATTGTGTTGGGTCGAATTCTTTGTGTTACCCTGTCACTGTCCTGGGGCTGGTTATTGTTAGTATTGTTAGTAGTTACTTCACTGAGTCCCAGGACTAGTTGACTGAGGGTATTCTTCTTTATGGTCAGCTCTTGGCATTTCAGGGCGTCGTAGTGATAGCATTGGGGATTGCTCATTTGTCGGTGATTCCAAAATTTGGTGGCTCTTTTTTGGATAGTGATTATTAATGGATATTGGCCTAGTTCCGCCCTGCATGCATTGTTTACTGTTTTCCTTTGAGTCCGGAGGATACTTTTACAGAATTCTGCATGTAGGATCTCAACTGGGTGTTTGTCCCATTTTGCAAATTCTTGTTGAGTTAGCGGTCCCCATACCTCACTGCCATAGAGTGCAATTGGTTCAATTACTGATTTGAAAATTTTGAGCCAAATGCTAATTGGGATTTCTATTTGGATTGATTTTTTGATGGCATAGAAAGCCCTTCTTGCTTTCTCTTTCAGTTCATTCACAGCCAGTTTGAAGTTTCCCGTAGAACTGATTTTTAAGCCCAAGTATGTGTAGTTAGTGGTTTGTTCAATTTTGGTTGTTCCTACTGTGAAATTTATTTTGGGTCCCTGATGTTTGGATCTTTGCTGGAACACAAGGACTTTGGTTTTTTGGGGATTTATTGTCAGGGCCCAAGTCTGGCAGTACGACTCCAGCAGGTCCAGGTTTTGCTGTAGCCCCTCTTTAGTAGGTGACAGCAGAACCAGGTCGTCTGCATAGAGGAGGAATTTAACCTTGGATTCATATAGGGTGAGGCCGGGTGCTGTAGATTGTTCAAGTAGTTTTGCCAATCCATTTATGTAAATATTAAAGAGTGTCGGTGAGATTGGCAAGCCCTGCGTCACCCCCCGCCCCTGTGGGAAGTATTTTGTTTGTTTGTCTCCAATTTTAACTGCACATTTGTTGTTTGTATACATTGATTTAATTACATCATATGTTTTCCCTCCTACCCCGCTTTCGATAAGTTTCAGGAATAAACCGTCATGCCAGATGGAGTCGAAAGCCTTCTGGAAATCTACAAAGCATGCGTAGATTTTGCTTTTGTTATGGTGAACGTGTTTGTCAATTAGGGTCTGTAGGGTGAAGATATGATCGGATGTTCTATAGTTTGGCAGGAATCCAATTTGGCTTTTACTCAAGACATTGTGCTCCTCAAGGAAGTTTATAAGTCTTTTGTTTATGATGCTACAGAATACCTTCCCCAGGTTACTGTTTACACAGATGCCTCGATAGTTGTTTGGGTCGATTTTGTCCCCACTTTTGTAGATGGGCGTTATGAGTCCTTTGTTCCAGATATCAGGAAAATAACCGACACTCAGAACCGAGTTGAAGAGTTTTAGGATAGCCAGTTTCATTTTGTTGTCTGTGTGTTTAATCATCTCGTTTAGTATGCCGTCTGTCCCGCAGGCTTTTCCTGGTCGCAGGTCCTTGAGTTTTTCAAGAAGTTCTTTTTCTGTTATTATGGCGTCCAGCGGGTTTTGGTTATCTTTTATGGCCATTTCTAGCTTTTCCAGTTTTTTGCATATTTGGTGTTGCTCTGGTCTTAGTGTGTTTTTCTGGTATAATTTTTCAAAGTGGTTTACCCATGTGTCCCCATTTTGAATGGCCAAATCGTCGTGTTGTTTTTTGTGTAGTGTTTTCAAGTTTTCCCAGAAACAATTGGAATCAATGGATTCCTCCATGGAGCTGAGTGTATTCTTAATATATTGCTCTTTTTTGGTTCTGAGTGTGTTTCTGTATTGTGTTAGTGTCTGACAATAAGTAAGGCGTAGTTCCGCATTTTCTGGATGTCTGTGTTTTTGGTTTGATATTTTTCTAAGTTTTTTCCTCATGTTATGGCAATCTCGGTCAAACCATTTTTCATAGTTTTTTGTTTTGGGTTTGTTCTTGCGAGCTTTTAAGTTTGCATTTGTTGCCAAATTATCAAAAATATTGTTTAGTTTACTAACTGCCCGGTTTACACCTTCTTTATTGTGAGTGTATATGTTATCCAGAAAGGTGTCTAAGAGAGCTTGAGTTGATGCATTGCTAATTGTTTTCTGGTATTTTTCCGTGTCGTTTTTGGCCCATCTGTACGATTTTTTGGTGTTGTACAGTTTACTGGGTTGTGTTTCTATGTTGTTTGTTTCTGTCTTTTTGAGGAACATAGTAATTTGACTGTGATCTGACAGTGTTGTTTGTGGTTTGACTGTGAATGCTCTGAAAGAGGATGGGTCTAAGTCTGTAATCATATAGTCTACTGTGCTGCAGCCAAGAGGTGAGCAATAGGTCGATCTTCCTAGGAGGTCTCCTATGAACCTACCATTGACAATGTACAGACCCAGGTTTCGACAGAGCTGTAGTAGCTGTTTTCCGTTGGTATTTGACTGCTTGTCGCAGTTATGCCTGTATGGAAGGGAAGGGATGTCAAAGTGGTTATTCCCGAAAACGTAATTGTTTCCCTGATTATTGGTGAAGTCTGGTTCTTCGCCCGTTCTTGAATTGAGGTCCCCACAGATCAACACGTTCCCCTGGGCCTGGTATTGGATAATTTCCCCCTCCATGTTGGAGAAGGTGTCCTCTTTAAAGTATGGGGAATCGATTGGAGGGATATAAAGTGCGCAAATGTAAACATCTTGGGTGTTTGAGATAATCTCCCTCTCAAGTTTGAGCCACATATGGTTTTCGCCCTTTTTTATAAATTTGATGTAATTCTTAAGTTCTGTTTTAAACCAGATCAGTATGCCTCCGGAGTCTCTGCCTTGGGTTACACTTGGTAATTTATTGGAGGGGACCACCAGCTCAGCGTACCCTTGGGGACAGCCAGTGTGTCCTTTTCCTTTATACCAAGTTTCCTGTAAAATGATAATATCTAGGTCTTTAGTTTCATCTATGAACTCTGGGGTCCTACTTTTCACTTCTCGCAGTGAAGAGCATAGACCTTGGATATTCCAGGTCGAAATATATAAGGATTTCATGTTAAGTTTGATCTTTTACTATGATAGGTTAAAGAGTGGTACGTGTTTGTCGTGTCTAAGTGTGGGAAAAAAAAGATCACATCAGTTGTCTACAAAAGTTAATACAATTTGGTTACAGTTCTTTCTACTAATTAGTCCTTGATCCATAAGGTGGAAGTAGATGCTGCTGCACATCTGCTTATTGTCTCTTAATGGATTGTTTCTGTCTGAGGTATTGCGTACGTCCTGTGCATCTCTCCCTCTGTCTGGCTGGGAGCAGTCCTATTCCCCTGTGGGACAGGAGTGGTGCAGGTCTGATATTGTTGTTTTGCATGGGGATCCTCTCTGGTCTCGGTTGGTGTGTTGGTGGTCCTTGTAGTGTTCCTGATATGTACCCCGCTGATCTCTGGTGGTCGGGGGGTGGTCCTCTTGGAGTCTGGGTATGGACCCGGTTAAAAGCGACGTCCTTCAGGGCTTTAGCAAAGATCGATATTCTTTGCCTTTGGATGTGGACGTGGTCGTAAAGACATTCCTCATCGAGGGTGGGGTGTTGGGCCAGGTGTACGTTGTGGTTTGATTCGCAGTCTCTTGCTATGCTGGCATTTATCTCATGAATTGTGTTGTTGTTGAAGTCTGTTCTCGGCAATATTGTGGAAACAGTGATTCTAGTGTTTGGAAATGTACTGCTTGCTTTCCTAATCATTGCTCTGAGCGATGTTGCTACTTCTTTCTGTTGGGTCTTTAGGTCATTTGTGCCCGTGTGTATTATTATGTGTTGGGGGGAGCCTAATCTGGCTTTAGTCAGCCATCCCATGGCTCTGTTTGTTGTTGGGCACCAGATCTTTTCTACTTTACTTCTAGGGAATAGCTTTTTCTCCCATAGAAATTTCCCATTTGAGTCTATGAGTATTACGACGTCAGCCTTGTTTGTGTTTACTGTCTGGTGGCTTTCGCTTGGACTCATAGTGTGTGTGCTGGGCTGGGGTGTCTGGTGTGTGCGTACCTCTTGTGAGCGGCCCGCTTGAAGTTCCACGGTGGTGGGGGAAGATTGCGAATCAGTATGCTGGTCGGTCTGTGTGGCACCCCTTGTATTGTGTGTCTGTTGCTTTTGTTCCGTGTGGGAGTGCAGCCGTTCCGTCCGGCTCTGTCTTGTCTTATCTCTAGCCTCTGGTTGCCGGTCTAATGGTGTTATCTCTCCTCTATGGCTCTCTTTTTTTTCCTGCAGCTCTTTCACCTGATTCCTAAGTAGATTCACCTGGTTCTCAAGTAGCTTCAGCTCTCTCTTGTGTCTCTCCCTCTCCTGATTTTCATCGTCATTCATTTTGAGGAAGTCCTCTCTAAGTTTAACCATCTCTATCTCTAATTGATTAAATTTATCTTTTGGTTGTATCTGGCTGTGTGATCCCGGGGTATGTGTCTGGTCGGCCCTGGAAGGCTCACTCACTTCCTGGCTAGGCTGGTCGGCCCTGGAGGGCTCACTCACTTCCTGGCTATGCTGCTCTTCTCTTGGTGAGCTGGGAATGGTAGGGGGACTATGTGTGGCTTCCTCCCTGGTAGTTATGCTGGGGTTTGTCAGTTGTATCGTGTGGCTGTGGTTCCCCGGGGTTAGTGTCTGGTTTGAACTGTGTGGCTCGTTCACCTCCTGACCAGGCAGATTTTCTCCTGGTAAGTTGTCAATGTTGGGGGGAGTGCGGGCCACTCTGGGGCTGTTCCTTCCCCCCTTAGTTAATTTTTTCAGTGTCCTGAAGGCCGTTGCAAATTTGTCTATTCACACCCTCTGTCTGCTCTATTCGCCCCCTCTGTCTGCTCTATTCGCCCCCTCTGTCTGCTCTATTCACCCCCTCTGTTGGCTCTGTTCACACAATCTGTCTGCTCTGTTCACCACTTCTGTCTGCCCTATTCACAGCCTCTGTCTGCTCTATTCACCCCTTCTGTCTGCTCTACTCACAACCTCTGTCTGCTCTATTCGCCCCCTTCTGTCTGCTCTATTCACAGCCCCTGTCTGCTCTATTCACACCCTCTGTCTGCTCTATTCACATCCTCTGTCTGCTCTATTCACCCCTTCTGTCTGCTCTACTCACAACTTCTGTCTGCTCTATTCGCCCCCTTCTGTCTGCTCTATTCACAGCCCCTGTCTGCTCTATTCACACCCTCTGTCTGCTCTATTCACAGCCTCTGTCTGCTCTATTCACAGCCTCTGTCTGCTCTATTCACAACCTCTGTCTGCTATATTCACCCCTCTGTCTGCTCTAATCAGTCCCTCTGCCTGCCCTATTCATCCCCTCTGTCTGCTCTATTCACCCCCACTGTCTGCTCTATTCACACCCTCTGCCTGCTCTATCCACCCCCACTGTCTGCTCTATTCACCCCCCTGTCTGCTCAATTTGCCCCCTCTGTCTGCTCTATGTACAACCTCTGTCTGCTCTATTCACCCCACTGTCTGCACTATTCACAGCCTCTGACTGCTCTATTCACACCCTCTGTCTGCTTTTTCACACCCTCTGTCTGCTCTATTCGCCCCCACTGTCTGCTCTATTAACCCACTCTGTTGTCTCTATTCACACCCTCTGCCTGCTCTATTCACACCCTCTGTCTGCTCTATTCGCCCCCTCTGTCTGCTCTATTCACGCCCTCTGTTGGCTCTATTCACACCATCTGTCTGCTTTATTCACCCCTTCTGTCTGCCCTATTCACAGCCTCTGTCTGCTCTATTCACAGCCTCTGTCTGCTCTATTCACCCCCTCTGTCTGCTCTAATCATGGCCTCTGTTTGCTATATTCACAGCCACTGTCTGCTCTATTCACAGCCTCTGTCTGCTCTAGTCACCCCCTTATGTCTGCTCTATTCACAGCCTCTGTCTGCTCTATTCTCAGCTTCTGTCTGCTCTATTCACAGCCTCTGTCTGCTCTATTGACAGCCTCTGTCTGCTCTATTCACCCCCTTCTGTCTGCTCTATTCAAAGCCTCTGACTGCTCTATTCACAATCTCTGTCTGCTATAATCAACCCCTTCTGTCTGCTCTATTCACAGCCTCTGTCTGCTCTATTCGCCCCTTCTGTCTGCTCTATTCACAGCCCCTGTCTGCTCTATTCACACCCTCTGTCTGCTCTAATCACAGCCACAGTCTGCTCTATTCACAGCCTCTGTCTGCTCTATTCACCCCCTTCTGTGTGCCCTATTCACAGCCTCTGTCTGCTCTATTCACAGCCTCTGTCTGCTCTATTCACCCCCTTCTGTCTGCTCTATTCAAAGCCTCTGTCTGCTCTATTCACACCCTCTGTCTGCTCTATTCATGGCCTCTGTTTGCTCTATTCACAGCCACTGTCTGCTCTATTCACAGCCTCTGTCTGCTCTAGTCACCCCCTTATGTCTGCTCTATTCACAGCCTCTGTCTGCTCTATTCACACCATCTGTCTGCTCTATTCACCCCCTCTGTCTGCCCTATTCACAGCCTCTGTCTGCTCTATTCACAGCCTCTGTCTGCTCTATTCATCCCCTTCTGTCTGCTCTATTCACAGCCTCTGTCTGCTCTATTCACACCCTCTGTCTGCTCTATTCATGGCCTCTGTTTGCTCTATTCACAGCCACTGTCTGCTCTATTCACAGCCTCTGCCTGCTCTAGTCACCCCCTTATGTCTGCTCTATTCACAGCCTCTGTCTGCTCTATTCACAGCTTCTGTCTGCTCTATTCACAGCCTCTGTCTGCTCTATTGACAGCCTCTGTCTGCTCTATTCACCCCCTTCTGTCTGCTCTATTCAAAGCCTCTGTCTGCTCTATTCACAATCGCGGTCTGCTATATTCAACCCCTTCTGTCTGCTCTATTCACATCCACTTTCTGCTCTATTCACCCCCTTCTGTCTGCTCTACTCACATCCTCTGTCTGCTCTATTCACCCCCTTCTGTCTGCTCTACTCACAGCCTCTGTCTGCTCTATTCGCCCCCTTCTGTCTGCTCTATTCACAGCCCCTGTCTGCTCTATTCACACCCTCTGTCTGCTCTATTCACAGCCTCTGTCTGCTCTATTCACAGGCTCTGTCTGCTCTATTCACAACCTCTGTCTGCTCTATTCACCCCTCTGTCTGCTCTATTCACTCCCACTGCCTGCTCTATTCATCCCCTCTGTCTGCTCTATTCACCCCTGCTGTCTGCTCTATTCACACCCTCTGCCTGCTCTATCCACCCCCACTGTCTGCTCTATTCACCCCCTCTGTCTGCTCTATTTGCCCCCTCTGTCTGCTCTATGCACAACCTCTGTCTGCTCTGTTCACACTCTGTGTCTGCTCTATTCAATCACTCTGTCTGCTCTATTCACCCACTCTGTCTGCTCAATTCACAGCCTCTGTCTGCTCTATTCCCTCACTCTGTCTGCTCTGTTCGCCCCCTCTGTCTGCTCTATTCACCCACACTCTCTGCTCTATTCACACCCTCTGTCTGCTCTGTTCACACTTTCTGTCTGCTCTATTCACCCACACTGTTTTCTCTATTCGCTCCCTCTTTCTGCTCTATTTACCAACACTGTCTGCTCTATTCACACACTCTGTCTGCTCTATTCACCCACTCCATCTGCTCTATTCACAGCCTCTGCCTGCTCTATTCACACCCACTGCCTGCTCTATTCACACCCTGTCTGCTCTATTCACACACTCTGCCTGCTCTATTCACACCCTCTGTCTGCTCTATTCAGACCCTCTGTCTGCTCTATTGACACCATCTGTCTGCTCTATTCACACCCACTGTCTTCTCTATTCACCCCCACTGCCCGCTCTATTCACACTCTCTGTCTGCTCTAGTCACACACTCTGTCTGCTCTATTCGCCTCCTCTGTCTGCTCTATTCAGACCCTCTGCCTGCTCTATGCACCCCACTGTCAGCTCTCTTCAACCCCACTGCCTGCTCTGTTCACACCCTCTGCCTGCTCTATTCACCCCACTCTCTGCTCTATTCACAGCCTCTGTCTGCTCTATTCACACCCTCTGTCTGCTCTATTCACACCACTGTCTGCTCTATTCACACCCAGTATGCTCTATTCACACCCTGTATGCTCTATTCACACCCTCTCTCTGCTCTATTCACACCCTGTCTGCTCTAGTCACCCCACTGTCTGCTCTATTCACCCGCTCTGTCTGCTCTATTCACCCCCTCTGTCTGCTCTATTCACACCCTCTGTCTGTTCTAATCGCCCCCTCTGTTTGCTCTTTTCACCCCCTCTGTCTGCTCTATTCACCCCCTCTGTTGGCTCTATTCACCCCCTCTGCCTGCTCTATTCACACCCTCTGCCTGCCCTATTCACACTCAATGTCTGCTCTATTCACACCCTCTGCCTGCTCTATTCACAACCTCTGCCTGCTCTATTCACACCCACTGTCTGCTCTATTCACACCCTCTGCCTGCTCTATTCTCACCCCCTGTCTGCTCTATTCACACCCTCTGCCTCCTCTATTCACACCCTCTGCCTGCTCTATTCTCACCCACTGTCTGCTCTATTCACAACCCACTGTCTGCTCTATTCACAGCCTCTGCCTGCTCTATTCACCCCCACTGCGTGCTCTATTCACACCCACTGTCTGCTCTATTCACCCCACTGTCTGCTCTATTCACACCCTCTGCCTTCTCTATCCTCACCCACTTTCTGCTCTATTCACAACTCACTGTCTGCTCAATTGACAGCCTCTGCCTGCTCTATTCACCCCCACTGCGTGCTCTATTCACACCCACTGTCTGCTCTATTCACCCCACTGTCTGCTCTATTCACACCCTCTATCTGCTCTACTCACCCACACTCTTGGCTCTATTCACACCCTCTGCCTGCTCAATTCACCCCCTCTCCCTGCTCTATTCACTCCCACTGCCTGCACTATTCACACCCTCTGTCTGCTCTATTCACACCCTGTCTTCTCTATTGACACCCTCTGTCTGTTCTGTTCACACCTTCTGGCTGCTCTATTCACCCCACTGTCTGCCCTATACACAGCCTCTGTCTGCTCTATTCTCAGCTTCTGTCTGCTCTATTCACAGCCTCTGTCTGCTCTATTGACAGCCTCTGTCTGCTCTATTCACCCCCTTCTGTCTGCTCTATTCAAAGCCTCTGACTGCTCTATTCACCATCTCTGTCTGCTATAATCAACCCCTTCTGTCTGCTCTATTCACAGCCTCTGTCTGCTCTATTCGCCCCTTCTGTCTGCTCTATTCATGGCCTCTGTTTGCTCTATTCACAGCCACTGTCTGCTCTATTCACAGCCTCTGTCTGCTCTAGTCACCCCCTTATGTCTGCTCTATTCACAGCCTCTGTCTGCTCTATTCACAGCTTCTGTCTGCTCTAGTCACACACTCTGTCTGCTCCATTCGCCCCCTCTGTCTGCTCTATTCAAAGCCTCTGTCTGCTCTATTCACACCCTCTGTCTGCTCTATTCATGGCCTCTGTTTGCTCTATTCACACCGTCTGTCTGCTCTATTCACCCCCTCTGTCTGCCCTATTCACAGCCTCTGTCTGCTCTATTCACACCCTCTGTCTGCTCTATTCATGGCCTCTGTTTGCTCTATTCACAGCCACTGTCTACTCTATTCACAGCCTCTGTCTGCTCTAGTCACCCCCTTATGTCTGCTCTATTCACAGCCTCTGTCTGCTCTATTCACAGCTTCTGTCTTCTCTACTCACGCACTCTGTCTGCTCCATTCGCCCCCTCTGTCTGCTCTATTCAGACCCTCTGCCTGCTCTATGCACCCCACTGTCAGCTCTCTTCAACCCCACTGCCTGCTCTGTTCACACCCTCTGCCTGCTCTATTCACCCCACTCTTTGCTCTATTCACAGCCTCTGTCTGCTCTATTCACACCCTCTGTCTGCTCTATTCACACCACTGTCTGCTCTATTCACACCCTGTATGCTCTATTCACACCCTCTGTCTGCTGTATTCACACCCTGTCTGCTCTAGTCACCCCACTGTCGGCTCTATTCACACCCTGTATGCTCTATTCACACCCTCTGTCTGCTCTATTCACACCCTGTATGCTCTATTCACACCCTCTGTCTGCTCTATTCACCCCACTGTCTGCTCTATTCACACCCTCTGTCTGCTATATTCCCACTTCCTGTCTGCTCTATTCACCCCACTGTCTGCTCTATTCACAGCCTCTGTCTGCTTTATTCAAACACTCTGTCTGCTCTATTCACAGCCTCTGTCTGCTCTATTCACCCCACTGTCTGCTCTATTCACAGCCTCTGTCTGCTTTATTCAAACACTCTGTCTGCTCTATTCACAGCCTCTGTCTGCTCTATTCACCTCCACTGTTGGCTCTATTCACACCCTCTGCCTGCTCTATTCACACTCTCTGCCTGCTCTATTCACCCCACTGTCTGCTCTATTCACCCGCTCTGTCTGCTCTATTCACCCCCTCTGTCTGCTCTATTCACACCCTCTGTCTGTTCTAATCGCCCCCTCTGTTTGCTCTTTTCACCCCCTCTGTCTGCTCTATTCACCCCCTCTGTTGGCTCTATTCACCCCCTCTGCCTGCTCTATTCACACCCTCTGCCTGCCCTATTCACACTCAATGTCTGCTCTATTCACACCCTCTGCCTGCTCTATTCACAACCTCTGCCTGCTCTGTTCACACCCACTGTCTGCTCTATTCACACCCTCTGCCTGCTCTATTCTCACCCCCTGTCTGCTCTATTCACACCCTCTGCCTCCTCTATTCACACCCTCTGCCTGCTCTATCCTCACCCACTTTCTGCTCTATTCACAACTCACTGTCTGCTCAATTGACAGCCTCTGCCTGCTCTATTCACCCCCACTGCGTGCTCTATTCCCACCCACTGTCTGCTCTATTCACCCCACCGCCTGCTCTATTCACACCCTCTATCTGCTCTACTCACCCACACTCTTGGCTCTATTCACACCCTCTGCCTGCTCTATTCACACCCTCTGTCTGCTCTATTCGCCCCCTCTGTCTGCTCTATTCACGCCCTCTGTTGGCTCTATTCACACCATCTGTCTGCTTTATTCACCCCTTCTGTCTGCCCTATTCACAGCCTCTGTCTGCTCTATTCACACCCTCTGCCTGCTCTATTCACACCCTCTGTCTGCTCTATTCGCCCCCTCTGTCTGCTCTATTCACGCCCTCTGTTGGCTCTATTCACACCATCTGTCTGCTTTATTCACCCCTTCTGTCTGCCCTATTCACAGCCTCTGTCTGCTCTATTCACAGCCTCTGTCTGCTCTATTCACCCCCTCTGTCTGCTCTAATCATGGCCTCTGTTTGCTCTATTCACAGCCACTGTCTGCTCTATTCACAGCCTCTGTCTGCTCTAGTCACCCCCTTATGTCTGCTCTATTCACAGCCTCTGTCTGCTCTATTCTCAGCTTCTGTCTGCATTATTCACAGCCTCTGTCTGCTCTATTGACAGCCTCTGTCTGCTCTATTCACCCCCTTCTGTCTGCTCTATTCAAAGCCTCTGACTGCTCTATTCACAATCTCTGTCTGCTATAATCAACCCCTTCTGTCTGCTCTATTCACAGCCTCTGTCTGCTCTATTCGCCCCTTCTGTCTGCTCTATTCACAGCCCCTGTCTGCTCTATTCACACCCTCTGTCTGCTCTATTCACAGCCTCAGTCTGCTCTATTCACAGCCTCTGTCTGCTCTATTCACCCCCTTCTGTGTGCCCTATTCACAGCCTCTGTCTGCTCTATTCACAGCCTCTGTCTGCTCTATTCACCCCCTTCTGTCTGCTCTATTCAAAGCCTCTGTCTGCTCTATTCACACCCTCTGTCTGCTCTATTCATGGCCTCTGTTTGCTCTATTCACAGCCACTGTCTGCTCTATTCACAGCCTCTGTCTGCTCTAGTCACCCCCTTATGTCTGCTCTATTCACAGCCTCTGTCTGCTCTATTCACACCATCTGTCTGCTCTATTCACCCCCTCTGTCTGCCCTATTCACAGCCTCTGTCTGCTCTATTCACAGCCTCTGTCTGCTCTATTCATCCCCTTCTGTCTGCTCTATTCACAGCCTCTGTCTGCTCTATTCAAACCCTCTGTCTGCTCTATTCATGGCCTCTGTTTGCTCTATTCACAGCCACTGTCTGCTCTATTCACACCCTCTGCCTGCCCTATTCACACTCAATGTCTGCTCTATTCACACCCTCTGCCTGCTCTATTCACAACCTCTGCCTGCTCTATTCACACCCACTGTCTGCTCTATTCACACCCTCTGCCTGCTCTATTCTCACCCCCTGTCTGCTCTATTCACACCCTCTGCCTCCTCTATTCACACGCTCTGCCTGCTCTATTCTCACCCACTTTCTGCTCTATTCACAACCCACTGTCTGCTCTATTCACAGCCTCTGCCTGCTCTATTCACCCCCACTGCGTGCTCTATTCACACCCACTGTCTGCTCCATTCACCCCACTGTCTGCTCTATTCACACCCTCTGCCTTCTCTATCCTCACCCACTTTCTGCTCTATTCACAACTCACTGTCTGCTCAATTGACAGCCTCTGCCTGCTCTATTCACCCCCACTGCGTGCTCTATTCACACCCACTGTCTGCTCTATTCACCCCACTGTCTGCTCTATTCACACCCTCTATCTGCTCTACTCACCCACACTCTTGGCTCTATTCACACCCTCTGCCTGCTCTATCCACCCCCTCTCCCTGCTCTATTCACTCCCACTGCCTGCACTATTCACACCCTCTGTCTGCTCTATTCACACCCTGTCTTCTCTATTGACACCCTCTGTCTGTTCTGTTCACACCTTCTGGCTGCTCTATTCACCCCACTGTCTGCCCTATTCACAGCCTCTGTCTGCTCTATTCACAGCCTCTGTCTGCTCTATTCACCCCCTCTGTCTGCTCTAATCGTGGCCTCTGTTTGCTCTATTCACAGCCACTGTCTGCTCTATTCACAGCCTCTGTCTGCTCTAGTCACCCCCTTATGTCTGCTCTATTCACAGCCTCTGTCTGCTCTATTCTCAGCTTCTGTCTGCTCTATTCACAGCCTCTGTCTGCTCTATTGACAGCCTCTGTCTGCTCTATTCACCCCCTTCTGTCTGCTCTATTCAAAGCCTCTGACTGCTCTATTCACAATCTCTGTCTGCTATAATCAACCCCTTCTGTCTGCTCTATTCACAGCCTCTGTCTGCTCTATTCGCCCCTTCTGTCTGCTCTATTCATGGCCTCTGTGTGCTCTATTCACAGCCACTGTCTGCTCTATTCACAGCCTCTGTCTGCTCTAGTCACCCCCTTATGTCTGCTCTATTCACAGCCTCTGTCTGCTCTATTCACAGCTTCTGTCTGCTCTAGTCACACACTCTGTCTGCTCCATTCGCCCCCTCTGTCTGCTCTATTCAAAGCCTCTGTCTGCTCTATTCACACCCTCTGTCTGCTCTATTCATGACCTCTGTTTGCTCTATTCACAGCCACTGTCTGCTCTATTCACAGCCTCTGTCTGCTCTAGTCACCCCCTTATGTCTGCTCTATTCACAGCCTCTGTCTGCTCTATTCACACCATCTGTCTGCTCTATTCACCCCCTCTGTCTGCCCTATTCACAGCCTCTGTCTGCTCTATTCACACCCTCTGTCTGCTCTATTCATGGCCTCTGTTTGCTCTATTCACAGCCACTGTCTGCTCTATTCACAGCCTCTGTCTGCTCTAGTCACCCCCTTATGTCTGCTCTATTCACAGCCTCTGTCTGCTCTATTCACAGCTTCTGTCTGCTCTAGTCACGCACTCTGTCTGCTCCATTCGCCCCCTCTGTCTGCTCTATTCAGACCCTCTGCCTGCTCTATGCACCCCACTGTCAGCTCTCTTCAACCCCACTGCCTGCTCTGTTCACACCCTCTGCCTGCTCTATTCACCCCACTCTCTGCTCTATTCACAGCCTCTGTCTGCTCTATTCACACCCTCTGTCTGCTCTATTCACACCACTGTCTGCTCTATTCACACCCTGTATGCACTATTCACACCCTCTGTCTGCTGTATTCACACCCTGTCTGCTCTAGTCACCCCACTATCGGCTCTATTCACACCCTGTATGCTCTATTCACACCCTCTGTCTGCTCTATTCACACCCTGTATGCTCTATTCACACCCTCTGTCTGCTCTATTCACCCCACTGTCTGCTCTATTCACACCCTCTGTCTGCTATATTCCCACTTTCTGTCTGCTCTATTCACCCCACTGTCTGCTCTATTCACAGCCTCTGTCTGCTTTATTCAAACACTCTGTCTGCTCTATTCACAGCCTCTGTCTGCTCTATTCACCCCACTGTCTGCTCTATTCACAGCCTCTGTCTGCTTTATTCAAACACTCTGTCTGCTCTATTCACAGCCTCTGTCTGCTCTATTCACCTCCACTGTTGGCTCTATTCACACCCTCTGCCTGCTCTATTCACACTCTCTGCCTGCTCTATTCACCCCACTGTCTGCTCTATTCACCCGCTCTGTCTGCTCTATTCACCCCCTCTGTCTGCTCTATTCACACCCTCTGTCTGTTCTAATCGCCCCCTCTGTTTGCTCTTTTCACCCCCTCTGTCTGCTCTATTCACCCCCTCTGTTGGCTCTATTCACCCCCTCTGCCTGCTCTATTCACACCCTCTGCCTGCCCTATTCACACTCAATGTCTGCTCTATTCACACCCTCTGCCTGCTCTATTCACAACCTCTGCCTGCTCTATTCACACCCACTGTCTGCTCTATTCACACCCTCCGCCTGCTCTATTCTCACCCCCTGTCTGCTCTATTCACACCCTCTGCCTCCTCTATTCACACCCTCTGCCTGCTCAATCCTCACCCACTTTCTGCTCTATTCACAACTCACTGTCTGCTCAATTGACAGCCTCTGCCTGCTCTATTCACCCCCACTGCGTGCTCTATTCACACCCACTGTCTGCTCTATTCACCCCACCGTCTGCTCTATTCACACCCTCTATCTGCTCTACTCACCCACACTCTTGGCTCTATTCACACCCTCTGCCTGCTCTATTCACACCCTCTGTCTGCTCTATTCGCCCCCTCTGTCTGCTCTATTCACGCCCTCTGTTGGCTCTATTCACACCATCTGTCTGCTTTATTCACCCCTTCTGTCTGCCCTATTCACAGCCTCTGTCTGCTCTATTCACAGCCTCTGTCTGCTCTATTCACCCCCTCTGTCTGCTCTAATCATGGCCTCTGTTTGCTCTATTCACAGCCACTGTCTGCTCTATTCACAGCCTCTGTCTGCTCTAGTCACCCCCTTATGTCTGCTCTATTCACAGCCTCTGTCTGCTCTATTCTCAGCTTCTGTCTGCTCTATTCACAGCCTCTGTCTGCTCTATTGACAGCCTCTGTCTGCTCTATTCACCCCCTTCTGTCTGCTCTATTCAAAGCCTCTGACTGCTCTATTCACAATCTCTGTCTGCTATAATCAACCCCTTCTGTCTGCTCTATTCACAGCCTCTGTCTGCTCTATTCGCCCCTTCTGTCTGCTCTATTCACAGCCCCTGTCTGCTCTATTCACACCCTCTCTCTGCTCTATTCACAGCCTCAGTCTGCTCTATTCACAGCCTCTGTCTGCTCTATTCACCCCCTTCTGTGTGCCCTATTCACAGCCTCTGTCTGCTCTATTCACAGCCTCTGTCTGCTCTATTCACCCCCTTCTGTCTGCTCTATTCAAAGCCTCTGTCTGCTCTATTCACACCCTCTGTCTGCTCTATTCATGGCCTCTGTTTGCTCTATTCACAGCCACTGTCTGCTCTATTCACAGCCTCTGTCTGCTCTAGTCACCCCCTTATGTCTGCTCTATTCACAGCCTCTGTCTGCTCCATTCACACCATTTATCTGCTCTATTCACCCCCTCTGTCTGCCCTATTCACAGCCTCTGTCTGCTCTATTCACAGCCTCTGTCTGCTCTATTGACAGCCTCTGTCTGCTCTATTCACCCCCTTCTGTCTGCTCTATTCAAAGCCTCTGTCTGCTCTATTCACAATCGCGGTCTGCTATATTCAACCCCTTCTGTCTGCTCTATTCACATCCACTTTCTGCTCTATTCACCCCCTTCTGTCTGCTCTACTCACATCCTCTGTCTGCTCTATTCACCCCCTTCTGTCTGCTCTACTCACAGCCTCTGTCTGCTCTATTCGCCCCCTTCTGTCTGCTCTATTCACAGCCCCTGTCTGCTCTATTCACACCCTCTGTCTGCTCTATTCACAGCCTCTGTCTGCTCTATTCACAGCCTCTGTCTGCTCTATTCACAACCTCTGTCTGCTCTATTCACCCCTCTGTCTGCTCTATTCACACCCTCCGCCTGCTCTATTCTCACCCCCTGTCTGCTCTATTCACACCCTCTGCCTCCTCTATTCACACCCTCTGCCTGCTCAATCCTCACCCACTTTCTGCTCTATTCACAACTCACTGTCTGCTCAATTGACAGCCTCTGCCTGCTCTATTCACCCCCACTGCGTGCTCTATTCACACCCACTGTCTGCTCTATTCACCCCACCGTCTGCTCTATTCACACCCTCTATCTGCTCTACTCACCCACACTCTTGGCTCTATTCACACCCTCTGCCTGCTCTATTCACACCCTCTGTCTGCTCTATTCGCCCCCTCTGTCTGCTCTATTCACGCCCTCTGTTGGCTCTATTCACACCATCTGTCTGCTTTATTCACCCCTTCTGTCTGCCCTATTCACAGCCTCTGTCTGCTCTATTCACAGCCTCTGTCTGCTCTATTCACCCCCTCTGTCTGCTCTAATCATGGCCTCTGTTTGCTCTATTCACAGCCACTGTCTGCTCTATTCACAGCCTCTGTCTGCTCTAGTCACCCCCTTATGTCTGCTCTATTCACAGCCTCTGTCTGCTCTATTCTCAGCTTCTGTCTGCTCTATTCACAGCCTCTGTCTGCTCTATTGACAGCCTCTGTCTGCTCTATTCACCCCCTTCTGTCTGCTCTATTCAAAGCCTCTGACTGCTCTATTCACAATCTCTGTCTGCTATAATCAACCCCTTCTGTCTGCTCTATTCACAGCCTCTGTCTGCTCTATTCGCCCCTTCTGTCTGCTCTATTCACAGCCCCTGTCTGCTCTATTCACACCCTCTCTCTGCTCTATTCACAGCCTCAGTCTGCTCTATTCACAGCCTCTGTCTGCTCTATTCACCCCCTTCTGTGTGCCCTATTCACAGCCTCTGTCTGCTCTATTCACAGCCTCTGTCTGCTCTATTCACCCCCTTCTGTCTGCTCTATTCAAAGCCTCTGTCTGCTCTATTCACACCCTCTGTCTGCTCTATTCATGGCCTCTGTTTGCTCTATTCACAGCCACTGTCTGCTCTATTCACAGCCTCTGTCTGCTCTAGTCACCCCCTTATGTCTGCTCTATTCACAGCCTCTGTCTGCTCCATTCACACCATTTATCTGCTCTATTCACCCCCTCTGTCTGCCCTATTCACAGCCTCTGTCTGCTCTATTCACAGCCTCTGTCTGCTCTATTGACAGCCTCTGTCTGCTCTATTCACCCCCTTCTGTCTGCTCTATTCAAAGCCTCTGTCTGCTCTATTCACAATCGCGGTCTGCTATATTCAACCCCTTCTGTCTGCTCTATTCACATCCACTTTCTGCTCTATTCACCCCCTTCTGTCTGCTCTACTCACATCCTCTGTCTGCTCTATTCACCCCCTTCTGTCTGCTCTACTCACAGCCTCTGTCTGCTCTATTCGCCCCCTTCTGTCTGCTCTATTCACAGCCCCTGTCTGCTCTATTCACACCCTCTGTCTGCTCTATTCACAGCCTCTGTCTGCTCTATTCACAGCCTCTGTCTGCTCTATTCACAACCTCTGTCTGCTCTATTCACCCCTCTGTCTGCTCTATTCACTCCCACTGCCTGCTCTATTCATCCCCTCTGTCTGCTCTATTCACCCCTGCTGTCTGCTCTATTCACACCCTCTGCCTGCTCTATCCACCCCCACTGTCTGCTCTATTCACCCCCTCTGTCTGCTCTATTTGCCCCCTCTGTCTGCTCTATGCACAACCTCTGTCTGCTCTGTTCACACTCTGTGTCTACTCTATTCAATCACTCTGTCTGCTCTATTCACCCACTCTGTCTGCTCAATTCACAGCCTCTGTCTGCTCTATTCCCTCACTCTGTCTGCTCTGTTCGCCCCCTCTGTCTGCTCTATTCACCCACACTCTCTGCTCTATTCACACCCTCTGTCTGCTCTGTTCACACTTTCTGTCTGCTCTATTCACCCACACTGTTTTCTCTATTCGCTCCCTCTTTCTGCTCTATTTACCAACACTGTCTGCTCTATTCACACACTCTGTCTGCTCTATTCACCCACTCCATCTGCTCTATTCACAGCCTCTGCCTGCTCTATTCACACCCACTGCCTGCTCTATTCACACCCTGTCTGCTCTATTCACACACTCTGCCTGCTCTATTCACACCCTCTGTCTGCTCTATTCAGACCCTCTGTCTGCTCTATTGACACCATCTGTCTGCTCTATTCACACCCACTGTCTTCTCTATTCACCCCCACTGCCCGCTCTATTCACACTCTCTGTCTGCTCTAGTCACACACTCTGTCTGCTCCATTCGCCCCCTCTGTCTGCTCTATTCAGACCCTCTGCCTGCTCTATGCACCCCACTGTCAGCTCTCTTCAACCCCACTGCCTGCTCTGTTCACACCCTCTGCCTGCTCTATTCACCCCACTCTCTGCTCTATTCACAGCCTCTGCCTGCTCTATTCACACCCTCTGTCTGCTCTATTCACACCACTGTCTGCTCTATTCACACCCTGTATGCTCTATTCACACCCTGTATGCTCTATTCACACCCTCTCTCTGCTCTATTCACACCCTGTCTGCTCTAGTCACCCCACTGTCTGCTCTATTCACCCGCTCTGTCTGCTCTATTCACCCCCTCTGTCTGCTCTATTCACACCCTCTGTCTGTTCTAATCGCCCCCTCTGTTTGCTCTTTTCACCCCCTCTGTCTGCTCTATTCACCCCCTCTGTTGGCTCTATTCACCCCCTCTGCCTGCTCTATTCACACCCTCTGCCTGCCCTATTCACACTCAATGTCTGCTCTATTCACACCCTCTGCCTGCTCTATTCACAACCTCTGCCTGCTCTATTCACACCCACTGTCTGCTCTATTCACACCCTCTGCCTGCTCTATTCTCACCCCCTGTCTGCTCTATTCACACCCTCTGCCTCCTCTATTCACACCCTCTGCCTGCTCTATTCTCACCCACTGTCTGCTCTATTCACAACCCACTGTCTGCTCTATTCACAGCCTCTGCCTGCTCTATTCACCCCCACTGCGTGCTCTATTCACACCCACTGTCTGCTCTATTCACCCCACTGTCTGCTCTATTCACACCCTCTGCCTTCTCTATCCTCACCCACTTTCTGCTCTATTCACAACTCACTGTCTGCTCAATTGACAGCCTCTGCCTGCTCTATTCACCCCCACTGCTTGCTCTATTCACACCCACTGTCTGCTCTATTCACCCCACTGTCTGCTCTATTCACACCCTCTATCTGCTCTACTCACCCACACTCTTGGCTCTATTCACACCCTCTGCCTGCTCTATTCACACCCTCTCCCTGCTCTATTCACTGCCACTGCCTGCACTATTCACACCCTCTGTCTGCTCTATTCACACCCTGTCTTCTCTATTGACACCCTCTGTCTGTTCTGTTCACACCTTCTGGCTGCTCTATTCACCCCACTGTCTGCTCTAGTCACACACTCTGTCTGCTCCATTCGCCCCCTCTGTCTGCCCTATTCACAGCCTCTGTCTGCTCTATTCACACCCTCTGTCTGCTCTATTCATGGCCTCTGTTTGCTCTATTCACAGCCACTGTCTGCTCTATTCACAGCCTCTGTCTGCTCTAGTCACCCCCTTATGTCTGCTCTATTCACAGCCTCTGTCTGCTCTATTCACAGCTTCTGTCTGCTCTAGTCACGCACTCTGTCTGCTCCATTCGCCCCCTCTGTCTGCTCTATTCAGACCCTCTGCCTGCTCTATGCACCCCACTGTCAGCTCTCTTCAACCCCACTGCCTGCTCTGTTCACACCCTCTGCCTGCTCTATTCACCCCACTCTCTGCTCTATTCACAGCCTCTGTCTGCTCTATTCACACCCTCTGTCTGCTCTATTCACACCACTGTCTGCTCTATTCACACCCTGTATGCACTATTCACACCCTCTGTCTGCTGTATTCACACCCTGTCTGCTCTAGTCACCCCACTATCGGCTCTATTCACACCCTGTATGCTCTATTCACACCCTCTGTCTGCTCTATTCACACCCTGTATGCTCTATTCACACCCTCTGTCTGCTCTATTCACCCCACTGTCTGCTCTATTCACACCCTCTGTCTGCTATATTCCCACTTTCTGTCTGCTCTATTCACCCCACTGTCTGCTCTATTCACAGCCTCTGTCTGCTTTATTCAAACACTCTGTCTGCTCTATTCACAGCCTCTGTCTGCTCTATTCACCCCACTGTCTGCTCTATTCACAGCCTCTGTCTGCTTTATTCAAACACTCTGTCTGCTCTATTCACAGCCTCTGTCTGCTCTATTCACCTCCACTGTTGGCTCTATTCACACCCTCTGCCTGCTCTATTCACACTCTCTGCCTGCTCTATTCACCCCACTGTCTGCTCTATTCACCCGCTCTGTCTGCTCTATTCACCCCCTCTGTCTGCTCTATTCGCACCCTCTGTCTGTTCTAATCGCCCCCTCTGTTTGCTCTTTTCACCCCCTCTGTCTGCTCTATTCACCCCCTCTGTTGGCTCTATTCACCCCCTCTGCCTGCTCTATTCACACCCTCTGCCTGCCCTATTCACACTCAATGTCTGCTCTATTCACACCCTCTGCCTGCTCTATTCACAACCTCTGCCTGCTCTATTCACACCCACTGTCTGCTCTATTCACACCCTCCGCCTGCTCTATTCTCACCCCCTGTCTGCTCTATTCACACCCTCTGCCTCCTCTATTCACACCCTCTGCCTGCTCAATCCTCACCCACTTTCTGCTCTATTCACAACTCACTGTCTGCTCAATTGACAGCCTCTGCCTGCTCTATTCACCCCCACTGCGTGCTCTATTCACACCCACTGTCTGCTCTATTCACCCCACCGTCTGCTCTATTCACACCCTCTATCTGCTCTACTCACCCACACTCTTGGCTCTATTCACACCCTCTGCCTGCTCTATTCACACCCTCTGTCTGCTCTATTCGCCCCCTCTGTCTGCTCTATTCACGCCCTCTGTTGGCTCTATTCACACCATCTGTCTGCTTTATTCACCCCTTCTGTCTGCCCTATTCACAGCCTCTGTCTGCTCTATTCACAGCCTCTGTCTGCTCTATTCACCCCCTCTGTCTGCTCTAATCATGGCCTCTGTTTGCTCTATTCACAGCCACTGTCTGCTTTATTCACAGCCTCTGTCTGCTCTAGTCACCCCCTTATGTCTGCTCTATTCACAGCCTCTGTCTGCTCTATTCTCAGCTTCTGTCTGCTCTATTCACAGCCTCTGTCTGCTCTATTGACAGCCTCTGTCTGCTCTATTCACCCCCTTCTGTCTGCTCTATTCAAAGCCTCTGACTGCTCTATTCACAATCTCTGTCTGCTATAATCAACCCCTTCTGTCTGCTCTATTCACAGCCTCTGTCTGCTCTATTCGCCCCTTCTGTCTGCTCTATTCACAGCCCCTGTCTGCTCTATTCACACCCTCTCTCTGCTCTATTCACAGCCTCAGTCTGCTCTATTCACAGCCTCTGTCTGCTCTATTCACCCCCTTCTGTGTGCCCTATTCACAGCCTCTGTCTGCTCTATTCACAGCCTCTGTCTGCTCTATTCACCCCCTTCTGTCTGCTCTATTCAAAGCCTCTGTCTGCTCTATTCACACCCTCTGTCTGCTCTATTCATGGCCTCTGTTTGCTCTATTCACAGCCACTGTCTGCTCTATTCACAGCCTCTGTCTGCTCTAGTCACCCCCTTATGTCTGCTCTATTCACAGCCTCTGTCTGCTCTATTCACACCATTTATCTGCTCTATTCACCCCCTCTGTCTGCCCTATTCACAGCCTCTGTCTGCTCTATTCACAGCCTCTGTCTGCTCTATTGACAGCCTCTGTCTGCTCTATTCACCCCCTTCTGTCTGCTCTATTCAAAGCCTCTGTCTGCTCTATTCACAATCGCGGTCTGCTATATTCAACCCCTTCTGTCTGCTCTATTCACATCCACTTTCTGCTCTATTCACCCCCTTCTGTCTGCTCTACTCACATCCTCTGTCTGCTCTATTCACCCCCTTCTGTCTGCTCTACTCACAGCCTCTGTCTGCTCTATTCGCCCCCTTCTGTCTGCTCTATTCACAGCCCCTGTCTGCTCTATTCACACCCTCTGTCTGCTCTATTCACAGCCTCTGTCTGCTCTATTCACAGCCTCTGTCTGCTCTATTCACAACCTCTGTCTGCTCTATTCACCCCTCTGTCTGCTCTATTCACTCCCACTGCCTGCTCTATTCATCCCCTCTGTCTGCTCTATTCACCCCTGCTGTCTGCTCTATTCACACCCTCTGCCTGCTCTATCCACCCCCACTGTCTGCTCTATTCACCCCCTCTGTCTGCTCTATTTGCCCCCTCTGTCTGCTCTATGCACAACCTCTGTCTGCTCTGTTCACACTCTGTGTCTACTCTATTCAATCACTCTGTCTGCTCTATTCACCCACTCTGTCTGCTCAATTCACAGCCTCTGTCTGCTCTATTCCCTCACTCTGTCTGCTCTGTTCGCCCCCTCTGTCTGCTCTATTCACCCACACTCTCTGCTCTATTCACACCCTCTGTCTGCTCTGTTCACACTTTCTGTCTGCTCTATTCACCCACACTGTTTTCTCTATTCGCTCCCTCTTTCTGCTCTATTTACCAACACTGTCTGCTCTATTCACACACTCTGTCTGCTCTATTCACCCACTCCATCTGCTCTATTCACAGCCTCTGCCTGCTCTATTCACACCCACTGCCTGCTCTATTCACACCCTGTCTGCTCTATTCACACACTCTGCCTGCTCTATTCACACCCTCTGTCTGCTCTATTCAGACCCTCTGTCTGCTCTATTGACACCATCTGTCTGCTCTATTCACACCCACTGTCTTCTCTATTCACCCCCACTGCCCGCTCTATTCACACTCTCTGTCTGCTCTAGTCACACACTCTGTCTGCTCCATTCGCCCCCTCTGTCTGCTCTATTCAGACCCTCTGCCTGCTCTATGCACCCCACTGTCAGCTCTCTTCAACCCCACTGCCTGCTCTGTTCACACCCTCTGCCTGCTCTATTCACCCCACTCTCTGCTCTATTCACAGCCTCTGCCTGCTCTATTCACACCCTCTGTCTGCTCTATTCACACCACTGTCTGCTCTATTCACACCCTGTATGCTCTATTCACACCCTGTATGCTCTATTCACACCCTCTCTCTGCTCTATTCACACCCTGTCTGCTCTAGTCACCCCACTGTCTGCTCTATTCACCCGCTCTGTCTGCTCTATTCACCCCCTCTGTCTGCTCTATTCACACCCTCTGTCTGTTCTAATCGCCCCCTCTGTTTGCTCTTTTCACCCCCTCTGTCTGCTCTATTCACCCCCTCTGTTGGCTCTATTCACCCCCTCTGCCTGCTCTATTCACACCCTCTGCCTGCCCTATTCACACTCAATGTCTGCTCTATTCACACCCTCTGCCTGCTCTATTCACAACCTCTGCCTGCTCTATTCACACCCACTGTCTGCTCTATTCACACCCTCTGCCTGCTCTATTCTCACCCCCTGTCTGCTCTATTCACACCCTCTGCCTCCTCTATTCACACCCTCTGCCTGCTCTATTCTCACCCACTGTCTGCTCTATTCACAACCCACTGTCTGCTCTATTCACAGCCTCTGCCTGCTCTATTCACCCCCACTGCGTGCTCTATTCACACCCACTGTCTGCTCTATTCACCCCACTGTCTGCTCTATTCACACCCTCTGCCTTCTCTATCCTCACCCACTTTCTGCTCTATTCACAACTCACTGTCTGCTCAATTGACAGCCTCTGCCTGCTCTATTCACCCCCACTGCGTGCTCTATTCACACCCACTGTCTGCTCTATTCACCCCACTGTCTGCTCTATTCACACCCTCTATCTGCTCTACTCACCCACACTCTTGGCTCTATTCACACCCTCTGCCTGCTCTATTCACACCCTCTCCCTGCTCTATTCACTGCCACTGCCTGCACTATTCACACCCTCTGTCTGCTCTATTCACACCCTGTCTTCTCTATTGACACCCTCTGTCTGTTCTGTTCACACCTTCTGGCTGCTCTATTCACCCCACTGTCTGCTCTAGTCACACACTCTGTCTGCTCCATTCGCCCCCTCTGTCTGCTCTATTCAGACCCTCTGCCTGCTCTATGCACCCCACTGTCAGCTCTCTTCAACCCCACTGCCTGCTCTGTTCACACCCTCTGCCTGCTCTATTCACCCCACTCTCTGCTCTATTCACAGCCTCTGCCTGCTCTATTCACACCCTCTGTCTGCTCTATTCACACCACTGTCTGCTCTATTCACACCCTGTATGCTCTATTCACACCCTGTATGCTCTATTCACACCCTCTCTCTGCTCTATTCACACCCTGTCTGCTCTAGTCACCCCACTGTCTGCTCTATTCACCCGCTCTGTCTGCTCTATTCACCCCCTCTGTCTGCTCTATTCACACCTTCTGTCTGTTCTAATCGCCCCCTCTGTTTGCTCTTTTCACCCCCTCTGCCTGCTCTATTCACACCCTCTGCCTGCCCTATTCACACTCAATGTCTGCTCTATTCACACCCTCTGCCTGCTCTATTCACAACCTCTGCCTGCTCTATTCACACCCACTGTCTGCTCTATTCACACCCTCTGCCTGCTCTATTCTCACCCCCTGTCTGCTCTATTCACACCCTCTGCCTCCTCTATTCACACCCTCTGCCTGCTCTATTCTCACCCACTGTCTGCTCTATTCACAACCCACTGTCTGCTCTATTCACAGCCTCTGCCTGCTCTATTCACCCCCACTGCGTGCTCTATTCACACCCACTGTCTGCTCTATTCACCCCACTGTCTGCTCTATTCACACCCTCTGCCTTCTCTATCCTCACCCACTTTCTGCTCTATTCACAACTCACTGTCTGCTCAATTGACAGCCTCTGCCTGCTCTATTCACCCCCACTGCGTGCTCTATTCACACCCACTGTCTGCTCTATTCACCCCACTGTCTGCTCTATTCACACCCTCTATCTGCTCTACTCACCCACACTCTTGGCTCTATTCACACCCTCTGCCTGCTCTATTCACACCCTCTCCCTGCTCTATTCACTGCCACTGCCTGCACTATTCACACCCTCTGTCTGCTCTATTCACACCCTGTCTTCTCTATTGACACCCTCTGTCTGTTCTGTTCACACCTTCTGGCTGCTCTATTCACCCCACTGTCTGCTCTATTCACAGCCTCTGACTGCTCTATTCACACCCTCTGTCTGCTTTTTCACGCCCTCTGTCTGCTCTATTCGCCCCCTCTGTCTGCTCTATTCGCCCCCTCTGTCTGCTCTATTCACACCCTCTGTCTGCTCTATTCACCCACTCTGTTGTCTCTACTCACACCTTCTGCCTGCTCTATTCACACCCCCTGTCTGCTCTTTCACACCCTCTGTCTGCTCTAATCGCCCCCTCTGTCTGCTCTATTCGCCCCCTCTGTCTGCTCTATTCACCCCCCCCCCGTTGGCTCTATTCACACCATCTGTCTGCTCTATTCACAGCCTCTGTCTGCTCTATTCACACCCTCTGTCTGCTCTATTCATGGCCTCTGTTTGCTCTATTCACAGCCACTGTCTGCTCTATTCACAGCCTCTGTCTGCTCTAGTCACCCCCTTATGTCTGCTCAATTCACAGCCTCTGTCTGCTCTATTCACAGCTTCTGTCTGCTCTAGTCACACACTCTGTCTGCTCCATTCGCCCCCTCTGTCTGCTCTATTCAGACCCTCTGCCTGCTCTATGCACCCCACTGTCAGCTCTCTTCAACCCCACTGCCTGCTCTGTTCACACCCTCTGCCTGCTCTATTCACCCCACTCTCTGCTCTATTCACAGCCTCTGTCTGCTCTATTCACACCCTCTGTCTGCTCTATTCACACCATCTGTCTGCTCTATTCACCCCCTTCTGTCTGCTCTATTCACAGCCTCTGTCTGCTCTATTCACACCCTCTGTCTGCTCTATTCATGGCCTCTGTTTGCTCTATTCACAGCCACTGTCTGCTCTATTCACAGCCTCTGTCTGCTCTAGTCACCCCCTTATGTCTGCTCTATTCACAGCCTCTGTCTGCTCTATTCACAGCTTCTGTCTGCTCTAGTCACGCACTCTGTCTGCTCCATTCGCCCCCTCTGTCTGCTCTATTCAGACACTCTGCCTGCTCTATGCACCCCACTGTCAGCTCTCTTCAACCCCACTGCCTGCTCTGTTCACACCCTCTGCCTGCTCTATTCACCCCACTCTCTGCTCTATTCACAGCCTCTGTCTGCTCTATTCACACCCTCAGTCTGCTCTATTCACACCATCTGTCTGCTCTATTCACCCCCTTCTGTCTGCTCTATTCACAGCCTCTGTCTGCTCTATTCACACCCTCTGTCTGCTCTATTCATGGCCTCTGTTTGCTCTATTCACAGCCACTGTCTGCTCTATTCACAGCCTCTGTCTGCTCTAGTCACCCCCTTATGTCTGCTCTATTCACAGCCTCTGTCTGCTCTATTCACAGCTTCTGTCTGCTCTAGTCACGCACTCTGTCTGCTCCATTCGCCCCCTCTGTCTGCTCTATTCAGACACTCTGCCAGCTCTATGCACCCCACTGTCAGCTCTCTTCAACCCCACTGCCTGCTCTGTTCACACCCTCTGCCTGCTCTATTCACCCCACTCTCTGCTCTATTCACAGCCTCTGTCTGCTCTATTCACACCCTCTGTCTGCTCTATTCACACCACTGTCTGCTCTATTCACACCCTGTATGCTCTATTCACACCCTCTGTCTGCTGTATTCACACCCTGTCTGCTCTAGTCACCCCACTGTCGGCTCTATTCACACCCTGTATGCTCTATTCACACCCTCTGTCTGCTCTATTCACACCCTGTATGCTCTATTCACACCCTCTGTCTGCTCTATTCACCCCACTGTCTGCTCTATTCACACCCTCTGTCTGCTATATTCCCACTTTCTGTCTGCTCTATTCACCCCACTGTCTGCTCTATTCACAGCCTCTGTCTGCTTTATTCAAACACTCTGTCTGCTCTATTCACAGCCTCTGTCTGCTCTATTCACCCCACTGTCTGCTCTATTCACAGCCTCTGTCTGCTTTATTCAAACACTCTGTCTGCTCTATTCACAGCCTCTGTCTGCTCTATTCACCTCCACTGTTGGCTCTATTCACACCCTCTGCCTGCTCTATTCACACTCTCTGCCTGCTCTATTCACCCCACTGTCTGCTCTATTCACCCGCTCTGTCTGCTCTATTCACCCCCTCTGTCTGCTCTATTCACACCCTCTGTCTGTTCTAATCGCTCCCTCTGTTTGCTCTTTTCACCCCCTCTGTCTGCTCTATTCACCCCCTCTGTTGGCTCTATTCACCCCCTCTGCCTGCTCTATTCACACCCTCTGCCTGCCCTATTCACACTCAATGTCTGCTCTATTCACACCCTCTGCCTGCTCTATTCACAAACTCTGCCTGCTCTATTCACACCCACTGTCTGCTCTGTTCACACCCTCTGCCTGCTCTATTCTCACCCCCTGTCTGCTCTATTCACACCCTCTGCCTCCTCTATTCACACCCTCTGCCTGCTCTATCCTCACCCACTTTCTGCTCTATTCACAACTCACTGTCTGCTCAATTGACAGCCTCTGCCTGCTCTATTCACCCCCACTGCGTGCTCTATTCACACCCACTGTCTGCTCTATTCACCCCACCGTCTGCTCTATTCACACCCTCTATCTGCTCTACTCACCCACACTCTTGGCTCTATTCACACCCTCTGCCTGCTCTATTCACCCCCTCTGCCTGCTCTATTCACTCCCACTGCCTGCACTATTCACACCCTCTGTCTGCTCTATTCACACCCTGTCTTCTCTATTGACACCCTCTTTCTGTTCTGTTCACACTTTCTGGCTGCTCTATTCACCCCACTGTCTGCTCTATTCACAGCCTCTGACTGCTCTATTCACACCCTCTGTCTGCTTTTTCACACCCTCTGTTGTCTCTATTCACACCTTCTGCCTGCTCTAGTCACACCCCCTGTCTGCTCTTTCACACCCTCTGTCTGCTCTAATCGCCCCCTCTGTCTGCTCTATTCGCCCCCTCTGTCTGCTCTATTCACCCCCCCGTTGGCTCTATTCACACCATCTGTCTGCTCTATTCACCCCCTTCTGTCTGCTCTATTCACCCCCTCTGTTGTCTCTATTCACACCTTCTGCCTGCTCTAGTCACACCCCCTCTCTGCTCTTTCACACCCTCTGTCTGCTCTAATCGCCCCCTCTGTCTGCTCTATTCGGCCCCTCTGTCTGCTCTATTCACCCCCCCGTTGGCTCTATTCACACCATCTGTCTGCTCTATTCACCCCCTTCTGTCTGCTTTATTCACAGCCTCTGTCTGCACTATTCACACCCTCTGTCTGATCAATTCATGGCCTCTGTTTGCTCTATTCACAGCCACTGTCTGCTCTATTCACAGCCTCTGTCTGCTCTAGTCACCCCGTTATGTCTGCTCTATTCACAGCCTCTGTCTGCTCTATTCACAGCTTCTGTCTGCTCTATTTACAGTCTCTGTCTGCTCTATTCACATCCTCTGTCTGCTCTATTCTCCCCCTTCTGTCTGCTCTATTCACATCCTCTGTCTGCTCTATTCACCCCCTTCTGTCTGCTCTATTCACAGCCTCTATCTGCTCTATTCACAGCCTCTGTCTGCTCTATTCACAACCGCTGTCTGCTCTATTCACACCCTCTGCCTGCTCTATCTACCCCCACTGTCTGCTCTATTCACGCCCTCTGTCTGCTCTATTTGCCCCCTCTGTCTGCTCTATGCACAACCTCTGTCTGCTCTATTCACACTCTCTGTCTGCTCTATACACTCACTCTGTCTGCTCTATTCACCCACACTCTCTGCTCTATTCACACCCTCTGTCTGCTCTATTCACACTCTCTGTCTGCTCTATTCACCCACACTGTTTTCTCTATTCGCTCCCTCTGTCTGCTCTATTTACCCACACTGTCTGCTCTATTCACACCCTCTGTCTGCTCTATTCACCCACTCCATCTGCTCTATTCACAGCCTCTGTCTGCTCCATTCCCTCACTCTGTCTGCTCTATTCACCCCCACTGCCTGCTCTATTCACCCCCACTGCCTGCTCTATTCACACCCTGTCTGCTCTATTCACACACTCTGCCTGCTCTATTAACACCCTCTGTCTGCTCTATTCAGAGCCTCTGTCTGCTCTATTGACACCATCTGTCTGCTCTATTCACACCCACTGTCTTCTCTGTTCACCCCCACTGCCTGCTCTATTCACACTCTCTGTCTGCTCTAGTCACACCCTCTGTCTGCTCAATTCGCCCCCTCTGTCTGCTCTATTCAGACCCTCTGCCTGCTCTATGCGCCCCACTGTCTGCTCTCTTCAACCCCACTGCCTGCTCTGTTCAAACCCACTGCCTGCTCTATTCACCCCACTCTCTGCTCTATTCACAGCCTCTGTCTGCTCTATTCACACCATCTGTCTGCTCTATTCACACCACTGTCTGCTCTATTCACACCCTGTATGCTCTATTCACACCCTCTGTCTGCTCTATTCACACCCTGTATGCTCTATTCACACCCTCTGTCTGCTCTATTCACCCCACTGTCTGCTCTATTCACACCCTCTGTCTGCTCTATTCACACTTTCTGTCTGCTCTATTCACCCCACTGTCTGCTCTATTCACCCCCACTGCCTGCTCTATTCACACCCTGTCTGCTCTATTCACACACTCTGCCTGCTCTATTAACACCCTCTGTCTGCTCTATTCAGAGCCTCTGTCTGCTCTATTGACACCATCTGTCTGCTCTATTCACACCCACTGTCTTCTCTGTTCACCCCCACTGCCTGCTCTATTCACACTCTCTGTCTGCTCTAGTCACACCCTCTGTCTGCTCAATTCGCCCCCTCTGTCTGCTCTATTCAGACCCTCTGCCTGCTCTATGCGCCCCACTGTCTGCTCTCTTCAACCCCACTGCCTGCTCTGTTCAAACCCACTGCCTGCTCTATTCACCCCACTCTCTGCTCTATTCACAGCCTCTGTCTGCTCTATTCACACCATCTGTCTGCTCTATTCACACCACTGTCTGCTCTATTCACACCCTGTATGCTCTATTCACACCCTCTGTCTGCTCTATTCACACCCTGTATGCTCTATTCACACCCTCTGTCTGCTCTATTCACCCCACTGGCAGCTCTCTTCAACCCCACTGCCTGCTCTGTTCACACCCTCTGCCTGCTCTATTCACCCCACTCTCTGCTCTATTCACAGCCTCTGTCTGCTCTATTCACACCCTCTGTCTGCTCTATTCACACCACTGTCTGCTCTATTCACACCCTGTATGCTCTATTCACACCCTCTGTCTGCTCTATTCAAACCCTGTCTGCTCTAGTCACCCCACTGTCGGCTCTATTCACACCATGTATGCTCTATTCACACCCTCTGTCTGCTCTATTCACACCCTGTATGCTCTATTCACACGCTCTGTCTGCTCTATTCACCCCACTGTCTGCTCTATTCACAACCTCTGTCTGCTATATTCACAGTTGCTGTCTGCTCTATTCACCCCACTGTCTGCTCTATTCACAGCCTCTGTCTGCTTTTTTCAAACACTCTGTCTGCTCTATTCACAGCCTCTGTCTGCTCTATTCACCTCCACTGTTGGCTCCATTCACACCCTCTGCCTGCTCTATTCACACTCTCTGCCTGCTCTATTCACCCCACTGTCTGCTCTATTCACCCGCTCTGTCTGCTCTATACATCCCCTCTGTCTGCTCTATTCACACCCTCTGTCTGTTCTAATCGCCCCCTCTGTTTGCTCTTTTCAACCCCTCTGTCTGCTCTATTCACCCCCTCTGTTGGCTCTATTCACCCCCTCTGCCTGCTCTATTCACACCCTCTGCCTGCCCTATTCACACTCAATGTCTGCTCTATTCACACCCTCTGCCTGCTCTATTCACAACCTCTGCCTGCTCTATTCACACCCACTGTCTGCTCTATTCACACCCTCTGCCTGCTCTATTCTCACCCCCTGTCTGCTCTATTCACACCCTCTGCCTCCTCTATTCACACCCTCTGCCTGCTCTATTCTCACCCACTGTCTGCTCTATTCACATCCCACTGTCTGCTCTATTCACAGCCTCTGCCTGCTCTATTCACCCCCACTGCATGCTCTATTCACACCCACTGTCTGCTCTATTCACCCCACTGTCTGCTCTATTCACACCCTCTGCCTTCTCTATTCACAACCTCTGCCTGCTCTATTCACACCCTCTGCCTGCCCTATTCACACTCAATGTCTGCTCTATTCACACCCTCTCTTGGCTCTATTCACCCCCTCTGCCTGCTCTATTCACACCCTCTGCCTGCCCTATTCACACTCAATGTCTGCTCTATTCACACCCTCTGCCTGCTCTATTCACAACCTCTGCCTGCTCTATTCACACCCACTGTCTGCTCTATTCACACCCTCTGCCTGCTCTATTCTCACCCCCTGTCTGCTCTATTCACACCCTCTGCCTCCTCTATTCACACCCTCTGCCTGCTCTATTCTCACCGACTGTCTGCTCTATTCACAACCCACTGTCTGCTCTATTCACAGCCTCTGCCTGCCCTATTCACCCCCACTGCGTGCTCTATTCACACCCACTGTCTGCTCTATTCACCCCACTGTCTGCTCTATTCACACCCTCTGCCTTCTCTATTCACAACCTCTGCCTGCTCTATTCACACCCTCTGCCTGCCCTATTCACACTCAATGTCTGCTCTATTCACACCCTCTGCCTGCTCTATTCATAACCTCTGCCTGCTCTATTCACACCCACTGTCTGCTCTATTCACAACCTCTGCCTGCTCTATTCACACCCACTGTCTGCTCTATTCACACCCTCTGCCTGCTCTATTCTCACCCCCTGTCTGCTCTATTCATACCCTCTGCCTCCTCTATTCACACCCTCTGCCTGCTCTATTCTCACCCACTGTCTGCTCTATTCACAACCCACTGTCTGCTCTATTCACAGCCTCTGCCTGCTCTATTCACCCCCACTGCGTGCTCTATTCACACCCACTGTCTGCTCTATTCACCCCACTGTCTGCTTTATTCACACCCTCTGCCTTCTCTATTCACAACCTCTGCCTGCTCTATTCACACCCTCTGCCTGCCCTATTCACACTCAATGTCTGCTCTATTCACACCCTCTGCCTGCTCTATTCATAACCTCTGCCTGCTCTATTCACACCCACTGTCTGCTCTATTCACACCCTCTGCCTGCTCTATTCTCACCCACTGTCTGCTCTATTCACACCCTCTGCCTGCTCTATTCACACCCTCTGCCTGCTCTATTCTCACCCACTGCCTGCTCTATTCGCAACCCACTGTCTGCTCTATTCACAGCCTCTGCCTGCTCTATTCACCCCCACTGCGTGCTCTATTCACACCCACTGTCTGCTCTATTCACCCCACTGTCTGCTCTATTCACACCCTCTGCCTTCTCTATTCACAACCTCTGCCTGCTCTATTCACACCCTCTGCCTGCCCTATTCACACTCAATGTCTGCTCTATTCACACCCTCTGCCTGCTCTATTCATAACCTCTGCCTGCTCTATTCACACCCACTGTCTGCTCTATTCACACCCTCTGCCTGCTCTATTCTCACCCACTGTCTGCTCTATTCACACCCTCTGCCTGCTCTATTCACACCCTCTGCCTGCTCTATTCTCACCCACTGCCTGCTCTATTCGCAACCCACTGTCTGCTCTATTCACACCCTCTGCCTGCTCTATTCACACCCTCTGCCTGCTCTATTCTCACCCACTGTCTGCTCTATTCACAACCCACTGTCTGCTCTATTCACAGCCTCTGCCTGCTCTATTCACCCCCACTGCCTGCTCTATTCACACCCACTCTCTGCTCTATTCACACCATCTGCCTTCCCTATTCTCACCCACTTTCTGCTCTATTCACAACCCACTGTCTGCTCTATTCACAGCCTCTGCCTGCCCTATTCACCCCCACTGCGTGCTCTATTCACACCCGCTGTCTGCTCTATTCACCCCACTGTCTGCTCTATTCACACCCTCTGTCTGCTCCATTCACCCACACTGTTGGCTCTATTTACCCCCTCTGCCTGCTCTATTCACTCCCACTGCCTGCACTATTCACACCCTCTGTCTGCTCTATTCACACCCTGTCTTCTCTATTGATACCCTCTGTTTGTTCTCTTCACACCCTCTGGCTGCTCTATTCACCCCACTGTCTGCTCTATTCACCCCCTCTGCCTGCTCTATTCACTCCCACTGCCTGCACTATTCACACCCTCTGTCTGCTCTATTCACACCCTGTCTTCTCTATTGATACCCTCTGTTTGTTCTCTTCACACCCTCTGGCTGCTCTATTCACCCCACTGTCTGCTCTATTCACAGCCTCTGACTGCTCTATTCACACACTCTGTCTGCTTTTTCACACCCTCTGTCTGCTCTATTCGCCCCCTCTGTCTGCTCTACTCACACCCTCTGTCTGCTCTATTCACCCCTTCTGTCTGCCCTATTCACAGCCTCTGTCTGCTCTATTCACACCCTCTGTCTGCTCTATTCACCCCCTCTGTTGTCTCCATTCACACCCTCTGCCTGCTCTATTCACACCCTCTGTCTGCTCTTTCACACCCTCTGTCTGCTTTTATTCGCCGCCTCTGTCTGCTCTATTCGCCCCCTCTGTCTGCTCTATTGACCCCCTCTGTTGGCTCTATTCACACCATCTGTCTGCTCTATTCACCCCTTCTGTCTGCCCTATTCACAGCCTCTGTCTGCTCTATTCACAACCTCTGCCTGCTCTATTCACCCCCTTCTGTCGGCTCTATTCACAGCCGCTGTCTGCTCTATTCGCCCCCTCTGTCTGCTCTACTCACCCCCTCTGTCTGCTCTATTCACACCCTCTGTCTGCTCTATTCACCCCCTCTGTTGTCTCCATTCACACCCTCTGCCTGCTCTATTCACACCCTCTGTCTGCTCTATTCACACCCTCTGTCTGCTCCATTCGCCCCCTCTGTCTGCTCTATTCGCCCCCTCTGCCTGCTCTATTCACCCCCTCTGTTGGCTCTATTCACACCATCTGTCTGCTCTATTCACCCCTTCTGTCTGGCCAATTCACAGCCTCTGTCTGCTCTATTCACAGCCTCTGTCTTCTCTATTCACTCCCTTCTGTCTGCTCTATTCACAGCCTCTGTCTGCTCTATTCACACCCTCTGTCTGCTCTATTCATGGCCTCTGTTTGCTCTATTCACAGCCACTGTCTGCTCTATTCACAGCCTCTGTCTGCTCTAGTCACCCCCTTATGTCTGCTCTATTCACAGCCTCTGTCTGCTCTATTCACAGCTTCTGTCTGCTCTATTCACAGCCTCTGTCTGCTCTATTGACAGCCTCTGTCTGCTCTATTCACCCCCTTCTGTCTGCTCTATTCAAAGCCTCTGTCTGCTCTATTCACAATTGCGGTCTGCTATATTCAACCCCTTCTGTCTGCTCTATTCACATCCACTTTCTGCTCTATTCACCCCCTTCTGTCTGCTCTATTCACATCCTCTGTCTGCTCTATTCACCCCTTCTGTCTGCTCTACTCACAGCCTCTGTCTGCTCTATTCGCCCCCTTCTGTCTGCTCTATTCACAGCCCCGTCTGATCTATTCACACCCTCTGTCTGCTCTATTCACAGCCTCTGTCTGCTCTATTCACAATTGCGGTCTGCTATATTCAACCCCTTCTGTCTGCTCTATTCACATCCACTTTCTGCTCTATTCACCCCCTTCTGTCTGCTCTATTCACATCCTCTGTCTGCTCTATTCACCCCCTTCTGTCTGCTCTACTCACAGCCTCTGTCTGCTCTATTCGCCCCCTTCTGTCTGCTCTATTCACAGCCCCGTCTGCTCTATTCACACCCTCTGTCTGCTCTATTCACAGCCTCTGTCTGCTCTATTCACAGCCTCTGTCTGCTCTATTCACTCCCACTGCCTGCTCTATTCATCCCCTCTGTCTGCTCTATTCACCCCCGCTGTCCGCTCTGTTCAGACTCTGTGTCTGCTCTATTCACCCACTCTGTCTGCTCTATTCACCCACTCTGTCTGCTCTATTCACAGCCTCTGTCTGCTCTATTCCCTCACTCTGTCTGCTCTATTCACCCACACTCTCTGCTCTATTCACACCCTCTGTCTGCTCTGTTCACACTTTCTGTCTGCTCTATTCACCCACACTGTTTTCTCTATTCGCTCCCTCTTTCTGCTCTATTTACCCACACTGTCTGCTCTATTCACACACTCTGTCTGCTCTATTCACCCACTCCATCTGCTCTATTCACAGCCTCTGCCTGCTCTATTCACACCCACTGCCTGCTCTATTCACACCCTGTCTGCTCTATTCACACACTCTGCCTGCTCTATTCACACCCTCTGTCTGCTCTATTCAGACCCTCTGTCTGCTCTATTGACACCATCTGTCTGCTCTATTCACACCCACTATCTTCTCTATTCACCCCCACTGCCCGCTCTATTCACAATCTCTGTCTGCTCTAGTCACACACTCTGTCTGCTCCATTCGCCCCCTCTGTCTGCTCTATTCAGACCCTCTGCCTGCTCTATGCACCCCACTGTCAGCTCTCTTCAACCCCACTGCCTGCTCTGTTCACACCCTCTGCCTGCTCTATTCACCCCACTCTCTGCTCTATTCACAGCCTCTGTCTGCTCTATTCACACCCTCTGTCTGCTCTATTCACACCACTGTCTGCTCTATTCACACCCTGTATGCTCTATTCACACCCTCTGTCTGATCTATTCACACCCTGTCTGCTCTAGTCACCCCACTGTCGGCTCTATTCACACCCTGTATGCTCTATTCACACCCTCTGTCTGCTCTATTCACACCCTGTATGCTCTATTCACACCCTCTGTCTGCTCTATTCACACCCTCTGTCTGCTCTATTCACACCACTGTCTGCTCTATTCACACCCTGTATGCTCTATTCACACCCTCTGTCTGCTCTATTCACACCCTCTGCCTGCTCTATTCACACCCTCTGTCTGCTCTATTCACCCCACTGTCTGCTCTATTCACACCCTCTGTCTGCTCTATTCACACTTTCTGTCTGCTCTATTCACCCCACTGTCTGCTCTATTCACACCCACTGTCTTCTCTATTCACCCCCACTGCCCGCTCTATTCACACTCTCTGTCTGCTCTAGTCACACACTCTGTCTGCTCCATTCGCCCCCTCTGTCTGCTCTATTCAGACCATCTGCCTGCTCTATGCACCCCACTGTCAGCTCTCTTCAACCCCACTGCCTGCTCTGTTCACACCCTCTGCCTGCTCTATTCACCCCACTCTCTGCTCTATTCACAGCCTCTGTCTGCTCAATTCACACCCTCTGTCTGCTCTATTCACACCACTGCCTGCTCTATTCACACCCTGTATGCTCTATTCACACCCTCTGTCTGCTCTATTCACACCCTGTCTGCTCTATTCACCCCACTGTCTGCTCTATTCACACCCTCTGTCTGCTATATTCACACTTTCTGTCTGCTCTATTCACCCCACTGTCTGCTCTATTCACCCCCTTCTGTCTGCTCTATTCAAAGCCTCTGTCTGCTCTATTCACAATTGCAGTCTGCTATATTCAACCCCTTCCGTCTGCTCTATTCACATCCACTTTCTGCTCTATTCACCCCTTTCTGTCTGCTCTATTCACATCCTCTGTCTGCTCTATTCACCCCCTTCTGTCTGCTCTACTCACAGCCTCTGTCTGCTCTATTCGCCCCCTTCTGTCTGCTCTATTCACAGCCCCGTCTGCTCTATTCACACCCTCTGTCTGCTCTATTCACAGCCTCTGTCTGCTCTATTCACAGCCTCTGTCTGCTCTATTCACTCCCACTGCCTGCTCTATTCATCCCCTCTGTCTGCTCTATTCACCCCCGCTGTCTGCTCTGTTCACACTCTGTGTCTGCTCTATTCACCCACTCTGTCTGCTCTATTCACCCACTCTGTCTGCTCTATTCACAGCCTCTGTCTGCTCTATTCCCTCACTCTGTCTGCTCTATTCGCCCCCTCTGTCTGCTCTATTCACCCACACTCTCTGCTCTATTCACACCCTCTGTCTGCTCTATTCACACCACTGTCTGCTCTATTCACACCCTGTATGCTCTATTCACACCCTCTGTCTGATCTATTCACACCCTGTCTGCTCTAGTCACCCCACTGTCGGCTCTATTCACACCCTGTATGCTCTATTCACACCCTCTGTCTGCTCTATTCACACCCTGTATGCTCTATTCACACCCTCTGTCTGCTCTATTCACACCCTCTGTCTGCTCTATTCACACCACTGACTGCTCTATTCACACCCTGTATGCTCTATTCACACCCTCTGTCTGCTCTATTCACACCCTCTGCCTGCTCTATTCACACCCTCTGTCTGCTCTATTCACCCCACTGTCTGCTCTATTCACACCCTCTGTCTGCTCTATTCACACTTTCTGTCTGCTCTATTCACCCCACTGTCTGCTCTATTCACACCCACTGTCTTCTCTATTCACCCCCACTGCCCGCTCTATTCACACTCTCTGTCTGCTCTAGTCACACACTCTGTCTGCTCCATTCGCCCCCTCTGTCTGCTCTATTCAGACCATCTGCCTGCTCTATGCACCCCACTGTCAGCTCTCTTCAACCCCACTGCCTGCTCTGTTCACACCCTCTGCCTGCTCTATTCACCCCACTCTCTGCTCTATTCACAGCCTCTGTCTGCTCTATTCACACCCTCTGTCTGCTCTATTCACACCACTGCCTGCTCTATTCACACCCTGTATGCTCTATTCACACCCTCTGTCTGCTCTATTCACACCCTGTCTGCTCTATTCACCCCACTGTCTGCTCTATTCACACCCTCTGTCTGCTATATTCACACTTTCTGTCTGCTCTATTCACCCCACTGTCTGCTCTATTCACCCCCTTCTGTCTGCTCTATTCAAAGCCTCTGTCTGCTCTATTCACAATTGCAGTCTGCTATATTCAACCCCTTCCGTCTGCTCTATTCACATCCACTTTCTGCTCTATTCACCCCTTTCTGTCTGCTCTATTCACATCCTCTGTCTGCTCTATTCACCCCCTTCTGTCTGCTCTACTCACAGCCTCTGTCTGCTCTATTCGCCCCCTTCTGTCTGCTCTATTCACAGCCCCGTCTGCTCTATTCACACCCTCTGTCTGCTCTATTCACAGCCTCTGTCTGCTCTATTCACAGCCTCTGTCTGCTCTATTCACTCCCACTGCCTGCTCTATTCATCCCCTCTGTCTGCTCTATTCACCCCCGCTGTCTGCTCTGTTCACACTCTGTGTCTGCTCTATTCACCCACTCTGTCTGCTCTATTCACCCACTCTGTCTGCTCTATTCACAGCCTCTGTCTGCTCTATTCCCTCACTCTGTCTGCTCTATTCGCCCCCTCTGTCTGCTCTATTCACCCACACTCTCTGCTCTATTCACACCCTCTGTCTGCTCTGTTCACACTTTCTGTCTGCTCTATTCACCCACACTGTTTTCTCTATTCGCTCCCTCTTTCTGCTCTATTTACCCACACTGTCTGCTCTATTCACACACTCTGTCTGCTCTATTCACCCACTCCATCTGCTCTATTCACAGCCTCTGCCTGCTCTATTCACACCCACTGCCTGCTCTATTCAAACCCTGTCTGCTCTATTCACACACTCTGCCTGCTCTATTCACACCCTCTGTCTGCTCTATTCAGACCCTCTGTCTGCTCTATTGACACCATCTGTCTGCTCTATTCACACCCACTGTCTTCTCTATTCACCCCCACTGCCCGCTCTATTCACACTCTCTGTCTGCTCTAGTCACACACTCTGTCTGCTCCATTCGCCCCCCCTGTCTGCTCTATTCAGACCCTCTGCCTGCTCTATGCACCCCACTGTCAGCTCTCTTCAACCCCACTGCCTGCTCTGTTCACACCCTCTGCCTGCTCTATTCACCCCACTCTCTGCTCTATTCACAGCATCTGTCTGCTCTATTCACACTCTCTGTCTGCTCTATTCACACCACTGTCTGCTCTATTCACACCCTGTATGCTCTATTCACACCCTCTGTCTGCTCTATTCACACCCTGTCTGCTCTAGTCACCCCACTGTCGGCTCTATTCACACCCTGTATGCTCTATTCACACCCTCTGTCTGCTCTATTCACACCCTGTATGCTCTATTCACACCCTCTGTCTGCTCTATTCACACCCTCTGTCTGCTCTATTCACACCACTGTCTGCTCTATTCACACCCTGTATGCTCTATTCACACCCTCTGTCTGCTCTATTCACACCCTGTATGCTCTATTCACACCCTCTGTCTGCTCTATTCACCCCACTGTCTGCTCTATTCACACCCTCTGTCTGCTCTATTCACACTTTCTGTCTGCTCTATTCACCCCACTGTCTGCTCTATTCACACCCACTGTCTTCTCTATTCACCCCCACTGCCCGCTCTATTCACACTCTCTGTCTGCTCTAGTCACACACTCTGTCTGCTCCATTCGCCCCCTCTGTCTGCTCTATTCAGACCATCTGCCTGCTCTATGCACCCCACTGTCAGCTCTCTTCAACCCCACTGCCTGCTCTGTTCACACCCTCTGCCTGCTCTATTCACCCCACTCTCTGCTCTATTCACAGCCTCTGTCTGCTCTATTCACACCCTCTGTCTGCTCTATTCACACCACTGCCTGCTCTATTCACACCCTGTATGCTCTATTCACACCCTCTGTCTGCTCTATTCACACCCTGTCTGCTCTAGTCACCCCACTGTCGGCTCTATTCACACCCTGTATGCTCTATTCACACCCTCTGTCTGCTCTATTCACACCCTGTATGCTCTATTCACACCCTCTGTCTGCTCTATTCACCCCACTGTCTGCTCTATTCACACCCTCTGTCTGCTATATTCGCCCCCTTCTGTCTGCTCTATTCACATACTCTGTCTGCTCTATTCACCCCCTTCTGTCTGCTCTATTCACAGCCTCTGTCTGCTCTATTCGCCCCTTCTGTCTGCTCTATTCACAGCCCCTGTCTGCTCTATTCACACCCTCTGTCTGCTCTATTCACAGCCTCAGTCTGCTCTATTCACAGCCTCTGTCTGCTCTATTCACCCCCTTCTGTGTGCCCTATTCACAGCCTCTGTCTGCTCTATTCACAGCCTCTGTCTGCTCTATTCACCCCCTTCTGTCTGCTCTATTCAAAGCCTCTGTCTGCTCTATTCACACCCTCTGTCTGCTCTATTCATGGCCTCTGTTTGCTCTATTCACAGCCACTGTCTGCTCTATTCACAGCCTCTGTCTGCTCTAGTCACCCCCTTATGTCTGCTCTATTCACAGCCTCTGTCTGCTCTATTCACACCATTTGTCTGCTCTATTCACCCCCTCTGTCTGCCCTATTCACAGCCTCTGTCTGCTCTATTCACAGCCTCTGTCTGCTCTATTCACCCCCTTCTGTCTGCTCTATTCACAGCCTCTGTCTGCTCTATTCACATCCACTTTCTGCTCTATTCATGGCCTCTGTTTGCTCTATTCACAGCCACTGTCTGCTCTATTCACAGCCTCTGCCTGCTCTAGTCACCCCCTTATGTCTGCTCTATTCACAGCCTCTGTCTGCTCTATTCACAGCTTCTGTCTGCTCTATTCACAGCCTCTGTCTGCTCTATTGACAGCCTCTGTCTGCTCTATTCACCCCCTTCTGTCTGCTCTATTCAAAGCCTCTGTCTGCTCTATTCACAATCGCGGTCTGCTATATTCAACCCCTTCTGTCTGCTCTATTCACATCCACTTTCTGCTCTATTCACCCCCTTCTGTCTGCTCTACTCACATCCTCTGTCTGCTCTATTCACCCCCTTCTGTCTGCTCTACTCACAGCCTCTGTCTGCTCTATTCGCCCCCTTCTGTCTGCTCTATTCACAGCCCCTGTCTGCTCTATTCACACCCTCTGTCTGCTCTATTCACAGCCTCTGTCTGCTCTATTCACAGCCTCTGTCTGCTCTATTCACAACCTCTGTCTGCTCTATTCACCCCTCTGTCTGCTCTATTCACTCCCACTGCCTGCTCTATTCATCCCCTCTGTCTGCTCTATTCGCCCCCTCTGTCTGCTCTATTTGCCCCCTCTGTCTGCTCTATGCACAACCTCTGTCTGCTCTGTTCACACTCTGTGTCTGCTCTATTCAATCACTCTGTCTGCTCTATTCACCCACTCTGTCTGCTCAATTCACAGCCTCTGTCTGCTCTATTCCCTCACTCTGTCTGCTCTGTTCGCCCCCTCTGTCTGCTCTATTCACCCACACTCTCTGCTCTATTCACACCCTCTGTCTGCTCTGTTCACACTTTCTGTCTGCTCTATTCACCCACACTGTTTTCTCTATTCGCTCCCTCTTTCTGCTCTATTTACCAACACTGTCTGCTCTATTCACACACTCTGTCTGCTCTATTCACCCACTCCATCTGCTCTATTCACAGCCTCTGCCTGCTCTATTCACACCCACTGCCTGCTCTATTCACACCCTGTCTGCTCTATTCACACACTCTGCCTGCTCTATTCACACCCTCTGTCTGCTCTATTCAGACCCTCTGTCTGCTCTATTGACACCATCTGTCTGCTCTATTCACACCCACTGTCTTCTCTATTCACCCCCACTGCCCGCTCTATTCACACTCTCTGTCTGCTCTAGTCACACACTCTGTCTGCTCCATTCGCCCCCTCTGTCTGCTCTATTCAGACCCTCTGCCTGCTCTATGCACCCCACTGTCAGCTCTCTTCAACCCCACTGCCTGCTCTGTTCACACCCTCTGCCTGCTCTATTCACCCCACTCTCTGCTCTATTCACAGCCTCTGTCTGCTCTATTCACACCCTCTGTCTGCTCTATTCACACCACTGTCTGCTCTATTCACACCCTGTATGCTCTATTCACACCCTGTATGCTCTATTCACACCCTCTGCCTGCTCTATTCACACTCTCTGCCTGCTCTATTCACCCCACTGTCTGCTCTATTCACCCGCTCTGTCTGCTCTATTCACACCCTCTGTCTGTTCTAATCGCCCCCTCTGTTTGCTCTTTTCACCCCCTCTGTCTGCTCTATTCACCCCCTCTGTTGGCTCTATTCACCCCCTCTGCCTGCTCTATTCACACCCTCTGCCTGCCCTATTCACACTCAATGTCTGCTCTATTCACACCCTCTGCCTGCTCTATTCACAACCTCTGCCTGCTCTATTCACACCCACTGTCTGCTCTATTCACACCCTCTGCCTGCTCTATTCTCACCCCCTGTCTGCTCTATTCACACCCTCTGCCTCCTCTATTCACACCCTCTGCCTGCTCTATTCTCACCCACTGTCTGCTCTATTCACAACCCACTGTCTGCTCTATTCACAGCCTCTGCCTGCTCTATTCACCCCCACTGCATGCTCTATTCACACCCACTGTCTGCTCTATTCACCCCACTGTCTGCTCTATTTACACCCTCTGCCTTCTCTATCCTCACCCACTTTCTGCTCTATTCACAACTCACTGTCTGCTCAATTGACAGCCTCTGCCTGCTCTATTCACCCCCACTGCGTGCTCTATTCACACCCACTGTCTGCTCTATTCACCCCACTGTCTGCTCTATTCACACCCTCTATCTGCTCTACTCACCCACACTCTTGGCTCTATTCACACCCTCTGCCTGCTCTATTCACACCCTCTCCCTGCTCTATTCACTCCCACTGCCTGCACTATTCACACCCTCTGTCTGCTCTATTCACACCCTGTCTTCTCTATTGACACCCTCTGTCTGTTCTGTTCACACCTTCTGGCTGCTCTATTCACCCCACTGTCTGCTCTATTCACAGCCTCTGACTGCTCTATTCACACCCTCTGTCTGCTTTTTCACGCCCTCTGTCTGCTCTATTCGCCCCCTCTGTCTGCTCTATTCGCCCCCTCTGTCTGCTCTATTCACACCCTCTGTCTGCTCTATTCACCCACTCTGTTGTCTCTACTCACACCTTCTGCCTGCTCTATTCACACCCCCTGTCTGCTCTTTCACACCCTCTGTCTGCTCTAATCGCCCCCTCTGTCTGCTCTATTCGCCCCCTCTGTCTGCTCTATTCACCCCCCCCCCGTTGGCTCTATTCACACCATCTGTCTGCTCTATTCACCCCCTTCTGTCTGCTCTATTCACAGCCTCTGTCTGCTCTATTCACACCCTCTGTCTGCTCTATTTATGGCCTCTGTTTGCTCTATTCACAGCCACTGTCTGCTCTATTCACAGCCTCTGTCTGCTCTAGTCACCCCCTTATGTCTGCTCTATTCACAGCCTCTGTCTGCTCTATTCACAGCTTCTGTCTGCTCTAGTCACACACTCTGTCTGCTCCATTCGCCCCCTCTGTCTGCTCTATTCAGACCCTCTGCCTGCTCTATGCACCCCACTGTCAGCTCTCTTCAACCCCACTGCCTGCTCTGTTCACACCCTCTGCCTGCTCTATTCACCCCACTCTCTGCTCTATTCACAGCCTCTGTCTGCTCTATTCACACCCTCTGTCTGCTCTATTCACACCATCTGTCTGCTCTATTCACCCCCTTCTGTCTGCTCTATTCACAGCCTCTGTCTGCTCTATTCACACCCTCTGTCTGCTCTATTCATGGCCTCTGTTTGCTCTATTCACAGCCACTGTCTGCTCTATTCACAGCCTCTGTCTGCTCTAGTCACCCCCTTATGTCTGCTCTATTCACAGCCTCTGTCTGCTCTATTCACAGCTTCTGTCTGCTCTAGTCACGCACTCTGTCTGCTCCATTCGCCCCCTCTGTCTGCTCTATTCAGACACTCTGCCTGCTCTATGCACCCCACTGTCAGCTCTCTTCAACCCCACTGCCTGCTCTGTTCACACCCTCTGCCTGCTCTATTCACCCCACTCTCTGCTCTATTCACAGCCTCTGTCTGCTCTATTCACACCCTCAGTCTGCTCTATTCACACCATCTGTCTGCTCTATTCACCCCCTTCTGTCTGCTCTATTCACAGCCTCTGTCTGCTCTATTCACACCCTCTGTCTGCTCTATTCATGGCCTCTGTTTGCTCTATTCACAGCCACTGTCTGCTCTATTCACAGCCTCTGTCTGCTCTAGTCACCCCCTTATGTCTGCTCTATTCACAGCCTCTGTCTGCTCTATTCACAGCTTCTGTCTGCTCTAGTCACGCACTCTGTCTGCTCCATTCGCCCCCTCTGTCTGCTCTATTCAGACACTCTGCCTGCTCTATGCACCCCACTGTCAGCTCTCTTCAACCCCACTGCCTGCTCTGTTCACACCCTCTGCCTGCTCTATTCACCCCACTCTCTGCTCTATTCACAGCCTCTGTCTGCTATATTCACACCCTCTGTCTGCTCTATTCACACCACTGTCTGCTCTATTCACACCCTGTATGCTCTATTCACACCCTCTGTCTGCTGTATTCACACCCTGTCTGCTCTAGTCACCCCACTGTCTGCTCTATTCACCTCCACTGTTGGCTCTATTCACACCCTCTGCCTGCTCTATTCACACTCTCTGCCTGCTCTATTCACCCCACTGTCTGCTCTATTCACCCGCTCTGTCTGCTCTATTCACACCCTCTGTCTGCTATATTCCCACTTTCTGTCTGCTCTATTCACCCCACTGTTTGCTCTTTTCACCCCCTCTGTCTGCTCTATTCACCCCCTCTGTTGGCTCTATTCACCCCCTCTGCCTGCTCTATTCACACCCTCTGCCTGCCCTATTCACACTCAATGTCTGCTCTATTCACACCCTCTGCCTGCTCTATTCACAAACTCTGCCTGCTCTATTCACACCCACTGTCTGCTCTGTTCACACCCTCTGCCTGCTCTATTCTCACCCCCTGTCTGCTCTATTCACACCCTCTGCCTCCTCTATTCACACCCTCTGCCTGCTCTATCCTCACCCACTTTCTGCTCTATTCACAACTCACTGTCTGCTCAATTGACAGCCTCTGCCTGCTCTATTCACCCCCACTGCGTGCTCTATTCACACCCACTGTCTGCTCTATTCACCCCACCGTCTGCTCTATTCACACCCTCTATCTGCTCTACTCACCCACACTCTTGGCTCTATTCACACCCTCTGCCTGCTCTATTCACCCCCTCTGCCTGCTCTATTCACTCCCACTGCCTGCACTATTCACACCCTCTGTCTGCTCTATTCACACCTGTCTTCTCTATTGACACCCTCTTTCTGTTCTGTTCACACTTTCTGGCTGCTCTATTCACCCCACTGTCTGCTCTATTCACAGCCTCTGACTGCTCTATTCACACCCTCTGTCTGCTTTTTCACACCCTCTGTTGTCTCTATTCACACCTTCTGCCTGCTCTAGTCACACCCCCTGTCTGCTCTTTCACACCCTCTGTCTGCTCTAATCGCCCCCTCTGTCTGCTCTATTCGCCCCCTCTGTCTGCTCTATTCACCCCCCCGTTGGCTCTATTCACACCATCTGTCTGCTCTATTCACCCCCTTCTGTCTGCTCTATTCACCCCCTCTGTTGTCTCTATTCACACCTTCTGCCTGCTCTAGTCACACCCCCTGTCTGCTCTTTCACACCCTCTGTCTGCTCTAATCGCCCCCTCTGTCTGCTCTATTCGGCCCCTCTGTCTGCTCTATTCACCCCCCCGTTGGCTCTATTCACACCATCTGTCTGCTCTATTCACCCCCTTCTGTCTGCTTTATTCACAGCCTCTGTCTGCACTATTCACACCCTCTGTCTGATCAATTCATGGCCTCTGTTTGCTCTATTCACAGCCACTGTCTGCTCTATTCACAGCCTCTGTCTGCTCTAGTCACCCCGTTATGTCTGCTCTATTCACAGCCTCTGTCTGCTCTATTCACAGCTTCTGTCTGCTCTATTTACAGTCTCTGTCAGCTCTATTCACATCATCTGTCTGCTCTATTCTCCCCCTTCTGTCTGCTCTATTCACATCCTCTGTCTGCTCTATTCACCCCCTTCTGTCTGCTCTATTCACAGCCTCTATCTGCTCTATTCACAGCCTCTGTCTGCTCTATTCACAACCGCTGTCTGCTCTATTCACACCCTCTGCCTGCTCTATCTACCCCCACTGTCTGCTCTATTCACGCCCTCTGTCTGCTCTATTTGCCCCCTCTGTCTGCTCTATGCACAACCTCTGTCTGCTCTATTCACACTCTCTGTCTGCTCTATACACTCACTCTGTCTGCTCTATTCACCCACACTCTCTGCTCTATTCACACCCTCTGTCTGCTCTACTCACACTCTCTGTCTGCTCTATTCACCCACACTGTTTTCTCTATTCGCTCCCTCTGTCTGCTCTATTTACCCACACTGTCTGCTCTATTCACACCCTCTGTCTGCTCTATTCACCCACTCCATCTGCTCTATTCACAGCCTCTGTCTGCTCCATTCCCTCACTCTGTCTGCTCTATTCACCCCCACTGCCTGCTCTATTCACCCCCACTGCCTGCTCTATTCACACCCTGTCTGCTCTATTCACACACTCTGCCTGCTCTATTAACACCCTCTGTCTGCTCTATTCAGAGCCTCAGTCTGCTCTATTGACACCATCTGTCTGCTCTATTCACACCCACTGTCTTCTCTGTTCACCCCCACTGCCTGCTCTATTCACACTCTCTGTCTGCTCTAGTCACACCCTCTGTCTGCTCAATTCGCCCCCTCTGTCTGCTCTATTCAGACCCTCTGCCTGCTCTATGCGCCCCACTGTCTGCTCTCTTCAACCCCACTGCCTGCTCTGTTCACACCCACTGCCTGCTCTATTCACCCCACTCTCTGCTCTATTCACAGCCTCTGTCTGCTCTATTCACACCCTCTGTCTGCTCTATTCACACCACTGTCTGCTCTATTCACACCCTGTATGCTCTATTCACACCCTCTGTCTGCTCTATTCACACCCTGTATGCTCTATTCACACCCTCTGTCTGCTCTATTCACCCCACTGTCTGCTCTATTCACACCCTCTGTCTGCTCTATTCACACTTTCTGTCTGCTCTATTCACCCCACTGTCTGCTCTATTCACACCCACTGTCTTCTCTATTCACCCCCACTGCCCGCTCTATTCACACTCTCTGTCTGCTCTAGTCACACATTCTGTCTGCTCCATTCGCCCCCTCTGTCTGCTCTATTCAGACCATCTGCCTGCTTTATGCACCCCACTGGCAGCTCTCTTCAACCCCACTGCCTGCTCTGTTCACACCCTCTGCCTGCTCTATTCACCCCACTGTCTGCTCTATTCACACCCTCTGCCTTCTCTATTCACAACCTCTGCCTGCTCTATTCACACCCTCTGCCTGCCCTATTCACACTCAATGTCTGCTCTATTCACACCCTCTCTTGGCTCTATTCACCCCCTCTGCCTGCTCTATTCACACCCTCTGCCTGCCCTATTCACACTCAATGTCTGCTCTATTCACACCCTCTGCCTGCTCTATTCACAACCTCTGCCTGCTCTATTCACACCCACTGTCTGCTCTATTCACACCCTCTGCCTGCTCTATTCTCACCCCCTGTCTGCTCTATTCACACCCTCTGCCTCCTCTATTCACACCCTCTGCCTGCTCTATTCTCACCCACTGTCTGCTCTATTCACAACCCACTGTCTGCTCTATTCACAGCCTCTGCCTGCCCTATTCACCCCCACTGCGTGCTCTATTCACACCCACTGTCTGCTCTATTCACCCCACTGTCTGCTCTATTCACACCCTCTGTCTGCTCCATTCACCCACACTGTTGGCTCTATTTACACCCTCTGCCTGCTCTATTCACCCCCTCTGCCTGCTCTATTCACTCCCACTGCCTGCACTATTCACACCCTCTGTCTGCTCTATTCACACCCTGTCTTCTCTATTGATACCCTCTGTTTGTTCTCTTCACACCCTCTGGCTGCTCTATTCACCCCACTGTCTGCTCTATTCACAGCCTCTGACTGCTCTATTCACACCCTCTGTCTGCTTTTTCACACCCTCTGTCTGCTCTATTCGCCCCCTCTCTCTGCTCTACTCACCCCCTCTGTCTGCTCTATTCACACCCTCTGTCTGCTCTATTCACCCCCTCTGTTGTCTCCATTCACACCCTCTGCCTGCTCTATTCACACCCTCTGTCTGCTCTTTCACACCCTCTGTCTGCTCAATTCGCCGCCTCTGTCTGCTCTATTCGCCCCCTCTGTCTGCTCTATTCACCCCCTCTGTTGGCTCTATTCACACCATCTGTCTGCTCTATTCACCCCTTCTGTCTGCCCTATTCACAGCCTCTGTCTGCTCTATTCACACCCTCTGTCTGCTCTATTCACCCCCTCTGTTGTCTCCATTCACACCCTCTGCCTGCTCTATTCACACCCTCTGTCTGATCTTTCACACCCTTTGTCTGCTCTATTCGCCGCCTCTCTCTGCTCTATTCGCCCCCTCTGTCTGCTCTATTGACCCCCCTCTGTTGGCTCTATTCACACCATCTGTCTGCTCTATTCACCCCTTCTGTCTGCCCTATTCACAGCCTCTGTCTGCTCTATTCACAACCTCTGCCTGCTCTATTCACCCCCTTCTGTCGGCTCGATTCACAGCCGCTGTCTGCTCTATTCGCCCCCTCTGTCTGCTCTACTCACCCCCTCTGTCTGCTCTATTCCCTCACTCTGTCTGCTCTATTCACCCCCACTGCCTGCTCTATTCACCCCCACTGCCTGCTCTATTCACACCCTGTCTGCTCTATTCACACACTCTGCCTGCTCTATTAACACCCTCTGTCTGCTCTATTCAGAGCCTCTGTCTGCTCTATTGACACCATCTGTCTGCTCTATTCACACCCACTGTCTTCTCTGTTCACCCCCACTGCCTGCTCTATTCACACTCTCTGTCTGCTCTAGTCACACCCTCTGTCTGCTCAGTTCGCCCCCTCTGTCTGCTCTATTCAGACCCCCTGCCTGCTCTATGCGCCCCACTGTCTGCTCTCTTCAACCCCACTGCCTGCTCTGTTCACACCCACTGCCTGCTCTATTCACCCCACTCTCTGCTCTATTCACAGCCTCTGTCTGCTCTATTCACACCCTCTGTCTGCTCTATTCACACCACTTTCTGCTCTATTCACACCCTGTATGCTCTATTCACACCCTCTGTCTGCTCTATTCACACCCTGTATGCTCTATTCACACCCTCTGTCTGCTCTATTCACCCCACTGTCTGCTCTATTCACACCCTCTGTCTGCTCTATTCACACTTTCTGTCTGCTCTATTCACCCCACTGTCTGCTCTATTCACACCCACTGTCTTCTCTATTCACCCCCACTGCCCGCTCTATTCACACTCTCTGTCTGCTCTAGTCACACACTCTGTCTGCTCCATTCGCCCCCTCTGTCTGCTCTATTCAGACCATCTGCCTGCTCTATGCACCCCACTGTCAGCTCTCTTCAACCCCACTGCCTGCTCTGTTCACACCCTCTGCCTGCTCTATTCACACCACTCTCTGCTCTATTCACAGCCTCTGTCTGCTCTATTCACGCCCTCTGTCTGCTCTATTCACACCACTGTCTGCTCTATTCACACCCTGTATGCTCTATTCACACCCTCTGTCTGCTTTATTCAAACCCTGTCTGCTCTAGTCACCCCACTGTCGGCTCTATTCACACCCTGTATGCTCTATTCACACCCTCTGTCTGCTCTATTCACACCCTGTATGCTCTATTCACACGCTCTGTCTGCTCTATTCACCCCACTATCTGCTCTATTCACAACCTCTGTCTGCTATATTCACACTTGCTGTCTGCTCTATTCACCCCACTGTCTGCTCTATTCACAGCCTCTGTCTGCTTTATTCAAACACTCTGTCTGCTCTATTCACAGCCTCTGTCTGCTCTATTCACCTCCACTGTTGGCTCCATTCACACCCTCTGTCTGCTCTATTCACACTCTCTGCCTGCTCTATTCACCCCACTGTCTGCTCTATTCACCCGCTCTGTCTGCTCTATTCACCCCCTCTGTCTGCTCTATTCACACCCTCTGTCTGTTCTAATCGCCCCCCCCTGTTTGCTCTTTTCAACCCCTCTGTCTGCTCTATTCACCCCCTCTGTTGGCTCTATTCACCCCCTCTGCCTGCTCTATTCACACCCTCTGCCTGCTCTATTCACAACCTCTGCCTGCTCTATTCACACCCACTGTCTGCTCTATTCACACCCTCTGCCTGCTCTATTCTCACCCCCTGTCTGCTCTATTCACACCCTCTGCCTCCTCTATTCACACCCTCTGCCTGCTCTATTCTCAACCACTGTCTGCTCTATTCACAACCCACTGTCTGCTCTATTCACAGCCTCTGCCTGCTCTATTCACCCCCACTGCGTGCTCTATTCACACCCACTGTCTGCTCTATTCACCCCACTGTCTGCTCTATTCACACCCTCTGCCTTCTCTATTCACAACCTCTGCCTGCTCTATTCACACCCTCTGCCTGCCCTATTCACACTCAATGTCTGCTCTATTCACACCCTCTGCCTGCTCTATTCATAACCTCTGCCTGCTCTATTCACACCCACTGTCTGCTCTATTCACAACCTCTGCCTGCTCTATTCACACCCACTGTCTGCTCTATTCACACCCTCTGCCTGCTCTATTCTCACCCCCTGTCTGCTCTATTCACACCCTCTGCCTCCTCTATTCACACCCTCTGCCTGCTCTATTCTCACCCACTGTCTGCTCTATTCACAACCCACTGTCTGCTCTATTCACAGCCTCTGCCTGCTCTATTCACCCCCACTGCGTGCTCTATTCACACCCACTGTCTGCTCTATTCACCCCACTGTCTGCTTTATTCACACCCTCTGCCTTCTCTATTCACAACCTCTGCCTGCTCTATTCACACCCTCTGCCTGCCCTATTCACACTCAATGTCTGCTCTATTCACACCCTCTGCCTGCTCTATTCATAACCTCTGCCTGCTCTATTCACACCCACTGCCTGCTCTGTTCACACCCTCTGCCTGCTCTATTCACCCCACTCTCTGCTCTATTCACAGCCTCTGTCTGCTCTATTCACACCCTCTGTCTGCTCTATTCACACCACTGTCTGCTCTATTCACACCCTGTATGCTCTATTCACACCCTCTGTCTGCTCTATTCAAACCCTGTCTGCTCTAGTCACCCCACTGTCGGCTCTATTCACACCCTGTATGCTCTATTCACACCCTCTGTCTGCTCTATTCACACCCTGTATGCTCTATTCACACGCTCTGTCTGCTCTATTCACCCCACTGTCTGCTCTATTCACAACCTCTGTCTGCTATATTCACACTTGCTGTCTGCTCTATTCACCCCACTGTCTGCTCTATTCACAGCCTCTGTCTGCTTTATTCAAACACTCTGTCTGCTCTATTCACAGCCTCTGTCTGCTCTATTCACCTCCACTGTTGGCTCCATTCACACCCTCTGCCTGCTCTATTCACACTCTCTGCCTGCTCTATTCACCCCACTGTCTGCTCTATTCACCCGCTCTGTCTGCTCTATACATCCCCTCTGTCTGCTCTATTCACATCCTCTGTCTGTTCTAATCGCCCCTCTGTTTGCTCTTTTCAACCCCTCTGTCTGCTCTATTCACCCCCTCTGTTGGCTCTATTCACCCCCTCTGCCTGCTCTATTCACACCCTCTGCCTGCCCTATTCACACTCAATGTCTGCTCTATTCACACCCTCTGCCTGCTCTATTCACAACCTCTGCCTGCTCTATACACACCCACTGTCTGCTCTATTCACACCCTCTGCCTGCTCTATTCTCACCCCCTGTCTGCTCTATTCACACCCTCTGCCTCCTCTATTCACACCTCTGCCTGCTCTATTCTCACCACTGTCTGCTCTATTCACAAACCCACTGTCTGCTCTATTCACAGCCTCTGCCTGCTCCACTGCATGACTCTATTCACACCCACTGTCTGCTCTATTCACCCCACTGTCTGCTCTATTCACACCCTCTGCCTTCTCTATTCACAACCTCTGCCTGCTCTATTCACACCCTCTGCCTGCCCTATTCACACTCAATGTCTGCTCTATTCACACCTCTCTTGGCTCTATTCACCCCCTCTGCCTGCTCTATTCACACCTCTGCCTGCCCTATTCACACTCAATGTCTGCTCTATTCACACCCTCTGCCTGCTCTATTCACAACCTCTGCCTGCTCTATTCACACCCACTGTCTGCTCTATTCACACCCTCTGCCTGCTCTATTCTCACCCCCTGTCTGCTCTATTCACACCCTCTGCCTCCTCTATTCACACCCTCTGCCTGCTCTATTCTCACCCACTGTCTGCTCTATTCACAACCCACTGTCTGCTCTATTCACAGCCTCTGCCTGCCCTATTCACCCCACTGCGTGCTCTATTCACACCACTGTCTGCTCTATTCACCCCACTGTCTGCTCTAATCACACCTCTGTCTGCTCCCATTCACCCACACTGTTGGCTCTATTTACACCCTCTGCCTGCTCTATTCACCCCCTCTGCCTGCTCTATTCACTACCCACTGCCTGCACTATTCACACCCTCTGTCTGCTCTATTCTCACACCCCTGTCTTCTCTATCTGATACCCTCTGTTTGTTCTCTTCACACCCTCTGGCTGCTCTATTCACCCCACTGTCCTTGCTCTATTCACAGCCTCTGACTGCTCTATTCACACCCTCTGTCTGCTTTTCACACCCTCTGTCTGCCTCTATTCGCCCCTCTCTCTGCTCTACTCACCCCCTCTGTCTGCTCTATTCACACCCTCTGTCTGCTCTATTCACCCCTCTGTTGTCTCCATTCACACCCTCTGCCTGCTCTATTCACACCTCTGTCTGCTCTTTCACACCCTCTGTCTGCTCAATTCGCCGCCTCTGTCTGCTCTATTCGCCCCCTCTGTCTGCTCTATTCACCCCCTCTGTTGGCTCTATTCACACCATCTGTCTGCTCTATTCACCCTTCTGTCTGCCCTATTCACAGCCTCTGTCTGCTCTATTCACACCCTCTGTCTGCTCTATTCACCCCTCTGTTGTCTCCATTCACACCCTCTGCCTGCTCTATTCACACCCTCTGTCTGATCTTTCACACCCTCTGTCTGCTCTATTCGCCGCCTCTCTCTGCTCTATTCGCCCCCTCTGTCTGCTCTATTGACCCCCTCTGTTGGCTCTATTCACACCATCTGTCTGCTCTATTCACCCCTTCTGTCTGCCCTATTCACAGCCTCTGTCTGCTCTATTCACAACCTCTGCCTGCTCTATTCACCCCCTCTCTGTCGGCTCGATTCACAGCCGCTGTCTGCTCTATTCGCCCCCTCTGTCTGCTCTACTCACCCCCTCTGTCTGCTCTATTCCCTCACTCTGTCTGCTCTATTCACCCCCACTGCCTGCTCTATTCACCCCCACTGCCTGCTCTATTCACACCCTGTCTGCTCTATTCACACACTCTGCCTGCTCTATTAACACCCTCTGTCTGCTCTATTCAGAGCCTCTGTCTGCTCTATTGACACCATCTGTCTGCTCTATTCACACCCACTGTCTTCTCTGTTCACCCCCACTGCCTGCTCTATTCACACTCTCTGTCTGCTCTAGTCACACCCTCTGTCTGCTCAATTCGCCCCCTCTGTCTGCTCTATTCAGACCCCCTGCCTGCTCTATGCGCCCCACTGTCTGCTCTCTTCAACCCCACTGCCTGCTCTGTTCACACCCACTGCCTGCTCTATTCACCCCACTCTCTGCTCTATTCGCAGCCTCTGTCTGCTCTATTCACACCCTCTGTCTGCTCTATTCACACCACTTTCTGCTCTATTCACACCCTGTATGCTCTATTCACACCCTCTGTCTGCTCTATTCACACCCTGTATGCTCTATTCACACCCTCTGTCTGCTCTATTCACCCCACTGTCTGCTCTATTCACACCCTCTGTCTGCTCTATTCACACTTTCTGTCTGCTCTATTCACCCCACTGTCTGCTCTATTCACACCCACTGTCTTCTCTATTCACCCCCACTGCCCGCTCTATTCACACTCTCTGTCTGCTCTAGTCACACACTCTGTCTGCTCCATTCGCCCCCTCTGTCTGCTCTATTCAGACCATCTGCCTGCTCTATGCACCCCACTGTCAGCTCTCTTCAACCCCACTGCCTGCTCTGTTCACACCCTCTGCCTGCTCTATTCACACCACTCTCTGCTCTATTCACAGCCTCTGTCTGCTCTATTCACGCCCTCTGTCTGCTCTATTCACACCACTGTCTGCTCTATTCACACCCTGTATGCTCTATTCACACCCTCTGTCTGCTCTATTCAAACCCTGTCTGCTCTAGTCACCCCACTGTCGGCTCTATTCACACCCTGTATGCTCTATTCACACCCTCTGTCTGCTCTATTCACACCCTGTATGCTCTATTCACACGCTCTGTCTGCTCTATTCACCCCACTATCTGCTCTATTCACAACCTCTGTCTGCTATATTCACACTTGCTGTCTGCTCTATTCACCCCACTGTCTGCTCTATTCACAGCCTCTGTCTGCTTTATTCAAACACTCTGTCTGCTCTATTCACAGCCTCTGTCTGCTCTATTCACCTCCACTGTTGGCTCCATTCACACCCTCTGCCTGCTCTATTCACACTCTCTGCCTGCTCTATTCACCCCACTGTCTGCTCTATTCACCCGCTCTGTCTGCTCTATTCACCCCCTCTGTCTGCTCTATTCACACCCTCTGTCTGTTCTAATCGCCCCCCCTGTTTGCTCTTTTCAACCCCTCTGTCTGCTCTATTCACCCCCTCTGTTGGCTCTATTCACCCCCTCTGCCTGCTCTATTCACACCCTCTGCCTGCTCTATTCACAACCTCTGCCTGCTCTATTCACACCCACTGTCTGCTCTATTCACAACCCACTGTCTGCTCTATTCACAGCCTCTGCCTGCTCTATTCACCCCCACTGCGTGCTCTATTCACACCCACTGTCTGCTCTATTCACCCCACTGTCTGCTCTATTCACACCCTCTGCCTTCTCTATTCACAACCTCTGCCTGCTCTATTCACACCCTCTGCCTGCCCTATTCACACTCAATGTCTGCTCTATTCACACCCTCTGCCTGCTCTATTCATAACCTCTGCCTGCTCTATTCACACCCACTGTCTGCTCTATTCACAACCTCTGCCTGCTCTATTCACACCCACTGTCTGCTCTATTCACACCCTCTGCCTGCTCTATTCTCACCCCCTGTCTGCTCTATTCACACCCTCTGCCTCCTCTATTCACACCCTCTGCCTGCTCTATTCTCACCCACTGTCTGCTCTATTCACAACCCACTGTCTGCTCTATTCACAGCCTCTGCCTGCTCTTTTCACCCCCACTGCGTGCTCTATTCACACCCACTGTCTGCTCTATTCACCCCACTGTCTGCTTTATTCACACCCTCTGCCTTCTCTATTCACAACCTCTGCCTGCTCTATTCACACCCTCTGCCTGCCCTATTCAGACTCAATGTCTGCTCTATTCACACCCTCTGCCTGCTCTATTCATAACCTCTGCCTGCTCTATTCACACCCACTGTCTGCTCTATTCACACCCTCTGCCTGCTCTATTCTCACCCACTGTCTGCTCTATTCACACCCTCTGCCTGCTCTATTCACACCCTCTGCCTGCTCTATTCTCACCCACTGCCTGCTCTATTCGCAACCCACTGTCTGCTCTATTCACAGCCTCTGCCTGCTCTATTCACCCCCACTGCGTGCTCTATTCACACCCACTGTCTGCTCTATTCACCCCACTGTCTGCTCTATTCACACCCTCTGCCTTCTCTATTCACAACCTCTGCCTGCTCTATTCACACCCTCTGCCTGCCCTATTCACACTCAATGTCTGCTCTATTCACACCCTCTGCCTGCTCTATTCATAACCTCTGCCTGCTCTATTCACACCCACTGTCTGCTCTATTCACACCCTCTGCCTGCTCTATTCTCACCCACTGTCTGCTCTATTCACACCCTCTGCCTGCTCTATTCACACCCTCTGCCTGCTCTATTCTCACCCACTGCCAGCTCTATTCGCAACCCACTGTCTGCTTTTTCACACCCTCTGCCTGCTCTATTCACACCCTCTGCCTGCTCTATTCTCACCCACTGTCTGCTCTATTCACAACCCACTGTCTGCTCTATTCACAGCCTCTGCCTGCTCTATTCACCCCCACTGCCTGCTCTATTCACACCCACTCTCTGCTCTATTCACACCATCTGCCTTCCCTATTCTCACCCACTTTCTGCTCTATTCACAACCCACTGTCTGCTCTATTCACAGCCTCTGCCTGCCCTATTCACCCCCACTGCGTGCTCTATTCACACCCACTGTCTGCTCTATTCACCCCACTGTCTGCTCTATTGATACCCTCTGTTTGTTCTCTTCACACCCTCTGGCTGCTCTATTCACCCCACTGTCTGCTCTATTCACCCCCTCTGCCTGCTCTATTCACTCCCACTGCCTGCACTATTCACACCCTCTGTCTGCTCTATTCACACCCTGTCTTCTCTATTGATACCCTCTGTTTGTTCTCTTCACACCCTCTGGCTGCTCTATTCACCCCACTGTCTGCTCTATTCACAGCCTCTGACTGCTCTATTCACACCCTCTGTCTGCTTTTTCACACCCTCTGTCTGCTCTATTCGCCCCCTCTGTCTGCTCTACTCACACCCTCTGTCTGCTCTATTCACCCCTTCTGTCTGCCCTATTCACAGCCTCTGTCTGCTCTATTCACACCCTCTGTCTGCTCTATTCACCCCCTCTGTTGTCTCCATTCACACCCTCTGCCTGCTCTATTCACACCCTCTGTCTGCTCTTTCACACCCTCTGTCTGCTTTTATTCGCCGCCTCTGTCTGCTCTATTCGCCCCCTCTGTCTGCTCTAGTGACCCCCTCTGTTGGCTCTATTCACACCATCTGTCTGCTCTATTCACCCCTTCTGTCTGCCCTATTCACAGCCTCTGTCTGCTCTATTCACAACCTCTGCCTGCTCTATTCACCCCCTTCTGTCGGCTCTATTCACAGCCGCTGTCTGCTCTATTCGCCCCCTCTGTCTGCTCTACTCACCCCCTCTGTCTGCTCTATTCACACCCTCTGTCTGCTCTATTCACCCCCTCTGTTGTCTCCATTCACACCCTCTGCCTGCTCTATTCACAACCTCTGTCTGCTCTATTCACACCCTCTGTCTGCTCCATTCGCCCCCTCTGTCTGCTCTATTCGCCCCCTCTGCCTGCTCTATTCACCCCCTCTGTTGGCTCTATTCACACCATCTGTCTGCTCTATTCACCCCTTCTGTCTGGCCAATTCACAGCCTCTGTCTGCTCTATTCACAGCCTCTGTCTTCTCTATTCACTCCCTTCTGTCTGCTCTATTCACAGCCTCTGTCTGCTCTATTCACACCCTCTGTCTGCTCTATTCATGGCCTCTGTTTGCTCTATTCACAGCCACTGTCTGCTCTATTCACAGCCTCTGTCTGCTCTAGTCACCCCCTTATGTCTGCTCTATTCACAGCCTCTGTCTGCTCTATTCACAGCTTCTGTCTGCTCTATTCACAGCCTCTGTCTGCTCTATTGACAGCCTCTGTCTGCTCTATTCACCCCCTTCTGTCTGCTCTATTCAAAGCCTCTGTCTGCTCTATTCACAATTGCGGTCTGCTATATTCAACCCCTTCTGTCTGCTCTATTCACATCCACTTTCTGCTCTATTCACCCCCTTCTGTCTGCTCTATTCACATCCTCTGTCTGCTCTATTCACCCCTTCTGTCTGCTCTACTCACAGCCTCTGTCTGCTCTATTCGCCCCCTTCTGTCTGCTCTATTCACAGCCCCGTCTGCTCTATTCACACCCTCTGTCTGCTCTATTCACAGCCTCTGTCTGCTCTATTCACAATTGCGGTCTGCTATATTCAACCCCTTCTGTCTGCTCTATTCACATCCACTTTCTGCTCTATTCACCCACTTCTGTCTGCTCTATTCACATCCTCTGTCTGCTCTATTCACCCCCTTCTGTCTGCTCTACTCACAGCCTCTGTCTGCTCTATTCGCCCCCTTCTGTCTGCTCTATTCACAGCCCCGTCTGCTCTATTCACACCCTCTGTCTGCTCTATTCACAGCCTCTGTCTGCTCTATTCACAGCCTCTGTCTGCTCTATTCACCCCCGCTGTCCGCTCTGTTCAGACTCTGTGTCTGCTCTATTCACCCACTCTGTCTGCTCTATTCACCCACTCTGTCTGCTCTATTCACAGCCTCTGTCTGCTCTATTCCCTCACTCTGTCTGCTCTATTCGCCCCCTCTGTCTGCTCTATTCACCCACACTCTCTGCTCTATTCACACCCTCTGTCTGCTCTGTTCACACTTTCTGTCTGCTCTATTCACCCACACTGTTTTCTCTATTCGCTCCCTCTTTCTGCTCTATTTACCCACACTGTCTGCTCTATTCACACACTCTGTCTGCTCTATTCACCCACTCCATCTGCTCTATTCACAGCCTCTGCCTGCTCTATTCACACCCACTGCCTGCTCTATTCACACCCTGTCTGCTCTATTCACACACTCTGCCTGCTCTATTCACACCCTCTGTCTGCTCTATTCAGACCCTCTGTCTGCTCTATTGACACCATCTGTCTGCTCTATTCACACCCACTATCTTCTCTATTCACCCCCACTGCCCGCTCTATTCACACTCTCTGTCTGCTCTAGTCACACACTCTGTCTGCTCCATTCGCCCCCTCTGTCTGCTCTATTCAGACCCTCTGCCTGCTCTATGCACCCCACTGTCAGCTCTCTTCAACCCCACTGCCTGCTCTGTTCACACCCTCTGCCTGCTCTATTCACCCCACTCTCTGCTCTATTCACAGCCTCTGTCTGCTCTATTCACACCCTCTGTCTGCTCTATTCACACCACTGTCTGCTCTATTCACACCCTCTGTCTGCTCTATTCACACCCTGTCTGCTCTAGTCACCCCACTGTCGGCTCTATTCACACCCTGTATGCTCTATTCACACCCTCTGTCTGCTCTATTCACACCCTGTATGCTCTATTCACACCCTCTGTCTGCTCTATTCATACCCTCTGTCTGCTCTATTCACACCACTGTCTGCTCTATTCACACCCTGTATGCTCTATTCACACCCTCTGTCTGCTCTATTCACAGCCTCTGCCTGCTCTATTCACACCCTCTGTCTGCTCTATTCACCCCACTGTCTGCTCTATTCACACCCTCTGTCTGCTCTATTCACACTTTCTGTCTGCTCTATTCACCCCACTGTCTGCTCTATTCACACCCACTGTCTTCTCTATTCACCCCCACTGCCCGCTCTATTCACACTCTCTGTCTGCTCTAGTCACACACTCTGTCTGCTCCATTCGCCCCCTCTGTCTGCTCTATTCAGACCATCTGCCTGCTCTATGCACCCCACTGTCAGCTCTCTTCAACCCCACTGCCTGCTCTGTTCACACCCTCTGCCTGCTCTATTCACCCCACTCTCTGCTCTATTCACAGCCTCTGTCTGCTCTATTCACACCCTCTGTCTGCTCTATTCACACCACTGCCTGCTCTATTCACACCCTGTATGCTCTATTCACACCCTCTGTCTGCTCTATTCACACCCTGTCTGCTCTAGTCACCCCACTGTCGGCTCTATTCACACCCTGTATGCTCTATTCACACCCTCTGTCTGCTCTATTCACACCCCGTATGCTCTATTCACACCCTCTGTCTGCTCTATTCACCCCACTGTCTGCTCTATTCACACCCTCTGTCTGCTATATTCACACTTTCTGTCTGCTCTATTCACCCCACTGTCTGCTCTATTCACCCCCTTCTGTCTGCTCTATTCAAAGCCTCTGTCTGCTCTATTCACAATTGCAGTCTGCTATATTCAACCCCTTCCGTCTGCTCTATTCACATCCACTTTCTGCTCTATTCACCCCTTTCTGTCTGCTCTATTCACATCCTCTGTCTGCTCTATTCACCCCCTTCTGTCTGCTCTACTCACAGCCTCTGTCTGCTCTATTCGCCCCCTTCTGTCTGCTCTATTCACAGCCCCGTCTGCTCTATTCACACCCTCTGTCTGCTCTATTCACACTCTCTGTCTGCTCTATTCACACCACTGTCTGCTCTATTCACACCCTGTATGCTCTATTCACACCCTCTGTCTGCTCTATTCACACCCTGTCTGCTCTAGTCACCCCACTGTCGGCTCTATTCACACCCTGTATGCTCTATTCACACCCTCTGTCTGCTCTATTCACACCCTGTATGCTCTATTCACACCCTCTGTCTGCTCTATTCACACCCTCTGTCTGCTCTATTCACACCACTGTCTGCTCTATTCACACCCTGTATGCTCTATTCACACCCTCTGTCTGCTCTATTCACACCCTGTATGCTCTATTCACACCCTCTGTCTGCTCTATTCACCCCACTGTCTGCTCTATTCACACCCTCTGTCTGCTCTATTCACACTTTCTGTCTGCTCTATTCACCCCACTGTCTGCTCTATTCACACCCACTGTCTTCTCTATTCACCCCCACTGCCCGCTCTATTCACACTCTCTGTCTGCTCTAGTCACACACTCTGTCT
>NC_140998.1:4262397-4323604 GCF_052327205.1 Somniosus microcephalus | reverse complement strand
AACAAACAGTGTGGGTGAATAGAGCAGACAGAGGGGGCGAATATAGCAGACAGTGGGGGTGAATAGAGCAGGCAGTGGGGTGAATAGAGCAGACAGATTGAGGAAATAGAGCAGACAGAGGCTGTGAATAGAGCAGGCAGAGGATTTGAATAGAGCCAGCAGAGAATGTGAATTGGGCAGACAGAGTAGGCGAATAGAGCAGACAGAGGGTGTGAATAGAGCAGACAGAGGGTGTGAATAGAGCAGACAGAGGGTGTGAATAGAGCAAACATTGTGGGTGAATAGAGCAGACAGAGGGGGCGAATAGCGCAGACAGAAGGGGTGAATAGAGCTGACAGAGGCTGTGAATAGAGCAGACAGAGTGTGTGAATAGAGCAGACAGAGGGAGTGAATAGAGCAGACAGTGGGTGTGAATAGAGCAGGCAGAGGGTGTGAATAGAGCCAACAGAGGGGTTGAATAGAGCAGACAGAGGGGGCGAATAGAGCAGACAGAGGGGGCAAATAGAGCAGACAGAGGGTGTGAAAGAGCAGACAGAGGGTGTGAATAGAGCCAACAGAGGGGGTGAATAGAGCAGACAGAGGGGGCGAATAGAGCAGACAGAGGGGGCGAATAGAGCAGACAGAGGGTGTGAAAGAGCAGACAGAGGGTGTGAATTGAGCAGACAGAGGCTGTGAATAGAGCAGGCAGTGGGGAGAATAGAGCTGACAGAGTGTGTGAATAGAGCAGACAAAGTGTGTGAATGGAGCAGACAGAGGGGGTGAGTAGAGCCAACAGAGGGGGTGAATAGAGCAGACAGGGGGTGTGAATAGCGCAGGCAGAGGGGGTGAATAGAGCAGACAGAGTGTGTGAATAGAGCAGACAGAGGGAGTGAATAGAGCAGACAGTGGGTGTGAATAGAGCAGGCAGAGGGTGTGAATAGAGCCAACAGAGGGGGTGAATAGAGCAGACAGAGGGTGTGAATAGCGCAGGCAGAGGGGGTGAATAGAGCAGGCAGTGGGGGTGAATAGAGCAGACAGAGGGTGCGAAAAGCGCAAACACAGGAGGCGATTAGAGCAGACAGAGGGGGCGAATAGAGCAGACAGAGGGGGCGAATAGAGCAGACAGAGGGGGTGAATAGAGCAGACAGAGGTTGTGAAAGAGCAGACAGACGGTGTGAATAGTGCAGACAGAGGCTGTGAATAGAGCAGTCAGTGGGGTGATTAGAGCAGACAGAGTGTGTGAATAGAGCAGACATAGTGTGTTAATAGAGCAGACAGAGGGTGTGAATAGCGCAGGCAGTGGGAGTGAATAGAGCAGGCAGGGGGTGAATAGAGCAGGCAGAGGGTGTGAATAGAGCCAACAGTGGGGGTGAATAGAGCTGGCAGAGGCTGTGAATAGAGCAGGCAGAGTGGGTGAATAGAGCAGACAGAGTGAGTGAATAGAGCAGACAGAGAGTGTGAATGGAGCAGACAGAGGGGGTGAATAGAGCAGGCAGTGGGAGTGAATAGAGCAGGCAGTGGGAGTGAATAGAGCAGACAGAGTGAGGGAATAGAGCAGACAGAGGCTGTGAATAGAGCAGACAGAGTGGGTGAATAGAGCAGACAGAGTGAGTGAATAGAGCAGACAGAGAGTGTGAATGGAGCAGACAGAGGGGGTGAATAGAGCAGACAGAGGGGGTGAATAGAGCAGGCAGTGGAGTGAATAGCGCAGGCAGTGGGAGTGAATAGAGCAGACAGAGGGGTGAATGGAGCAGACAGAGGTTGTGAATGGAGCAGACAGAGGGGGTGAGTAGAGAAGACAGAGGAGGTGAAAGAGCAGACAGAGGAGGTGAATAGAGCAGACAGTGGGGGTGAATAGAGCAGACAGTGGGTGTGAATAGAGCAGACAGTGGGTGTGAATAGAGCAGGCAGAGGGGGTGAATAGAGCAGACAGTGGGGGTGGATAGAGCAGACAGAGGCTGTGAATAGAGCAGGCAGAGGCTGTGAATAGAGCATACAGGGTGTGAATAGAGCAGACAGTGTGGTGAATAGAGCAGACGGAGGGTGTGAATAGAGCAGACAGAGGCTGTGAATAGAGCAGGCAGAGGGGGTGAATAGAGCAGGCAGAGGGTGTGAATAGAGCCAACAGTAGGGGTGAATAGAGCAGACACAGGCTGTGAATGGAGCAGACAGTGGGTGAATAGAGCAGACAGAGGGTGTGAATAGAGCAGACAGTGGGGTGAATAGAGCAGACAGAGGGTGTGGATAGAGCATACGGTGTGTGAATAGACTAGACAGGGGGTGAATAGAGCAGACAGAGGGTGTGAATAGAGCAGACAGAGGCTGTGAATAGAGCAGAGAGTGGGGTGAATAGAGCAGACAGAGGCTGTGAAGAGAGCAGGCAGTGGGGTTGAAGAGAGCAGACAGTGGGGTGAATAGAGCAGGCAGAGGGTCTGAATAGAGCAGACAGAGGAGGCGTATGGAGCAGACAGAGGGTGTGACTAGATCAGACAGAGAGTGTGAATAGAGCAGGCAGTGGGGGTGAATAGAGCAGACAGTGTGTGTGAATAGAGCAGACAGATGGTGTCAATAGAGCAGACAGAGGGTCTGAATAGAGCAGACAGAGGGCGTGAATAGAGCAGGCAGAGGGTGTGAATAGAGCAGGCAGTGGGGCTGAATAGAGCAGGCAGTGGGGGTGAATAGAGCAGACACAGGGTGTGAATAGAGCAGACAGTGTGGGTAAATAGAGCAGACAGAGGGGGCGAATAGAGCAGACAGAGGGGGTAAATAGAGGGTGTGAATAGAGCAGGCATAGGGGTGAATAGAACAGAGAGAGTGAGGGAATAGAGCAGACAGAGGCTGTGAATAGAGCAGACAGAGTGGGTGAATAGAGCAGACAGAATGAGTGAATAGAGCAGGCAGAGTGTGTGAATAGAGCAGACAGAGGGTGTGAATAGAGCAGAGAGTGTGGATGAATAGAGCAGACAGAGGAGGCGAATAGAGCAGACAGAGGGGGAAATAGAGCAGACAGTGGGTGTGAATAGAGCAGGCAGAGGGTGTGAATAGAGCAGACAGAGGGGGTGAGTAGAGCAGGCAGTGGGGTTGAATAGAGCAGACAGGATGTGAATAGAGCAGAGAGATGGTGTAAATAGAGCAGACAGAGGTTGAGAATAGAGCAGACAGAGGGTGTGAATAGAGCAGACAGAGGCTGTGAATAGAGGAGACAGTGGGATGTGAATAGAGCAGACAGTGGGTGAGAATAGAGCAGGCAGAGGGTGTGAATAGAGCAGACAGTGTGGTTGAATGGAGCAGAGAGAGGGGGCGAATATAGCAGACAGAGGGGCTGAATAGAGCAGACAGTGGGTGTGAATAGAACAAACAGTGTGGGTGAATAGAGCAGACAGAGGGGGCGAATATAGCAGACAGTGGGGGTGAATAGAGCAGGCAGTGGGGTGAATAGAGCAGACAGATTGAGGAAATAGAGCAGACAGAGGCTGTGAATAGAGCAGGCAGAGGATTTGAATAGAGCCAGCAGAGAATGTGAATTGGGCAGACAGAGTAGGCGAATAGAGCAGACAGAGGGTGTGAATAGAGCAGACAGAGGGTGTGAATAGAGCAGACAGAGGGTGTGAATAGAGCAAACATTGTGGGTGAATAGAGCAGACAGAGGGGGCGAATAGCGCAGACAGAAGGGGTGAATAGAGCTGACAGTGGGGGTGAATAGAGCAGGCATAGGGGTGAATAGAACAGACAGAGTGAGGGAATAGAGCAGACAGAGGCTGTGAATAGAGCAGACAGAGTGGGTGAATAGAGCAGACAGAATGAGTGAATAGAGCAGGCAGAGTGTGTGAATAGAGCAGACAGAGGGTGTGAATAGAGCAGAGAGTGTGGATGAATAGAGCAGACAGAGGAGGCGAATAGAGCAGACAGAGGGGAAATAGAGCAGACAGTGGGTGTGAATAGAGCAGGCAGAGGCTGTGAATAGAGCAGGCAGAGGCTGTGAATAGAGGAGACAGTGGGTTGTGAATAGAGCAGACAGTGGGTGAGAATAGAGCAGGCAGAGGGTGTGAATAGAGCAGACAGTGGGTGTGAATAGAGCAGACAGTGGGGGTGAATAGAGCAGGCAGAGGCTGTGAATAGAGCAGACAGTGGGTGTGAATAGAGCAGTCAGTGGGTGTGAATAGAGCAGGCAGAGGCTGTGAATAGAGCAGACAGTGGGTTGTGAATAGAGCAGACAGTGGGTGAGAATAGAGCAGGTAGAGGGTGTGAATAGAGCAGTCATTGAGTGTGAATAGAGCAGGCAGAGGGTGTGAATAGAGCAGGCAGAGGGGGTGAATAGAGCAGGCAGTGGGGGTGAATAGAGCAGACAGAGGGGGCGAAAAGAGCAAACAGAGGGGTCGATTAGAGCAGACAGAGGGTGTGAATAGAGCAGGCAGAGGGTGTGAATAGAGCAGGCAGAGGGAGTGAATAGAGCAGACAGTGGGTTGTGAATAGAGCAGACTGTGGGTGAGAATAGAGCAGGCAGAGGGTGTGAATTGAGCAGTCATTGAGTGTGAATAGAGCAGGCAGAGGGTGTGAATAGAGCAGGCAGAGGGGGTGAATAGAGCAGGCAGTGGGGGTGAAGAGAGCAGACAGAGGGGGCGAAAAGAGCAAACAGAGGGGGCGATTAGAGCAGACAGAGGGTGTGAATAGAGCAGACAGAGGGGGTGAATAGAGCAGACAGAGGGAGTGAATAGAGCAGACAGAGGGGGTGAATAGAGCAGACAGAGGGGGTGAAAAGAGCAAACAGAGGGGGCGATTAGAGCAGAGAGAGGGTGTGAATAGAGCAGACAGAGGGGGTGAATAGAGCAGACAGTGGGGTGAATAGAGCAGACAGAGTGTGTGAATAGAGCAGACAAAGTGTGTGAATAGAGCAGACAGAGGGTGTGAATAGCGCAGGCAGTGGGAGTGAATAGAGCAGGCAGAGGGGGTGAATAGAGCAGGCAGAGGCTGTGAATAGAGCAGGCAGAGGGTGTCAATAGAGCAGACAGAGGGTGTGAATAGAGCAGAGAGTGGGGGTGAATAGAGCAGGCAGAGGATGTGAATAGAGCTAGCAGAGGGTGTGAATAGAGCAGACAGTGGGGTGAGTAGAGCAGAGACTGGGGTGAATAGAGCAGACAGAGAGTGTGATTGGAGCAGACAGAGTGGGTGAATAGATCAGACAGAGAGTGTGAATAGAGCAGACAGTGGGGTGAATAGAGCAGATAGAGTGTTTGAATAGAGCAGTCAGTGGGTTGTGAATAGAGCAGACAGTGGGTGAGAATAGAGCAGGCAGAGGGTGTGAATAGAGCAGACAGTGGGTGTGAATAGAGCAATCAGTGGGGGTGAATAGAGCAGGCAGAGGCTGTGAATAGAGCAGACAGTGGGTTGTGAATAGAGCAGACAGTGGGTGAGAATAGAGCAGGCAGAGGGTGTGAATAGAGCAGTCATTGAGTGTGAATAGTGCAGGCAGAGGGTGTGAATAGAGCAGGCAGAGGGGGTGAATAGAACAGGCAGTGGGGGTGAATAGAGCAGACAGAGGGGGCGAAAAGAGCAAACAGAGGGGGCGATTGGAGCAGACAGAAGGTGTGAATAGAGCAGGCAGAGGGTGTGAATAGAGCAGACAGAGGGTGTGAATAGAGCAGAGAGTGGGGATGAATAGAGCAGGCAGAGGATGTGAATAGAGCTAGCAGAGGGTGTGAATAGAGCAGACAGTGGGGTGAGTAGAGCAGAGACTGGGGTGAATAGAGCAGACAGAGAGTGTGATTGGAGAAGACAGAGTGGGTGAATAGATCAGACAGAGAGTGTGAATAGAGCAGACAGTGGGGTGAATAGATCAGACAGAGTGTTTGAATAGAGCAGACAGAGGCTGTGAATAGAGCAGACTGGGTTGAATAGAGCAGACAGAGAGTGTGAATAGAGCAGACAGAGGTGTGAATAGAGCAGACACAGGCTGTGAATGGAGCAGACTGGGTTGTATAGAGCAGACAGTGGGGTGAATAGAGCAGACAGTGGGTGTGAATAGAGCAGACAGTGGGTGTGAATAGAGCAGGCAGAGGGGGTGAATAGAGCAGACAGTGGGGGTGGATAGAGCAGGCAGAGGCTGTGAATAGAGCAGGCAGAGGCTGTGAATAGAGCATACAGGGTGTGAATAGAGCAGACAGTGGGGTGAATAGAGCAGACAGAGGGTGTGAATAGAGCATACAATGTGTGAATAGACTAGACAGTGGGGTGAATAGAGCAGACAGAGGGTGTGAATGGAGCAGACAGAGGCTGTGAATAGAGCAGAGAGTGGGGTGAATAGAGCAGACAGAGGGGTGAATAGAGCAGGCAGTGGGAGTGAATAGAGCAGGCAGTGGGAGTGAATAGAGCAGACAGAGGGGTGAATAGAGCAGACAGAGGTTGTGAATGGAGCAGACAGAGGGGGTGAATAGAGCAGACAGTGGGTGTGAATAGAGCAGACAGTGGGTGTGAATAGAGCAGGCAGAGGGGGTGAATAGAGCAGACAGTGGGGGTGGATAGAGCAGGCAGAGGCTGTGTATAGAGCAGGCAGAGGCTGTGAATAGAGCATACAGGGAGTGAATAGAGCAGACAGTGGGGTGAATAGAGCAGGCAGAGGGTGTGAATAGAGCCAACAGTAGGGGTGAATAGAGCAGACGCAGGCTGTGAATGGAGCAGACAGTGGGTGAATAGAGCAGACAGAGTGTTTGAATAGAGCAGACAGAGGCTGTGAATAGAGCAGACAGTGGGGTGAATAGAGCAGACAGAGAGTGTGAATAGAGCAGAAAGAGGGTGTGAATAGAGCAGACAGAGGGTGTGAATAGAGCAGACAGAGGCTGTGAATAGAGCAGAGAGTGGGGTGAATAGAGCAGGCAGAGGCTGTGAAGAGAGCAGGCAGTGTGGTTGAAGAGAGCAGACAGTGGGTGTGAATAGAGCAGGCAGAGGGTGTGAATAGAGCAGACAGAGGGGGTGAATAGAGCAGGCAGTGGGGGTGAGTAGAGCAGACAGGATGTGAATAGAGCAGACAAAGTGTGTGAATCAAGCAGACAGAGGGTGTGAATGGCGCAGGCAGTGGGAGTGAATAGAGCAGGCAGAGGGGGTGAATAGAGCAGGCAGAGGGTGTGAATACAGCAGACAGTGGGGTGAGTAGAGCAGAGAGAGGGGTGAATAGAGCAGACAGAGTGTGTGAATAGAGCAGACAGAGGGGGTGAATAGAGCAGACAGAGAGGGTGAATAGAGCAGGCAGTGGGAGTGAATAGAGCCGACAGAGGGGGGAATAGAGCTGGCAGTGGGGGTGAATAGTGCAGGCAGAGGCTGTGAATAGAGCAGACAGTGGGCTGTGAATAGAGCAGAGAGTAGGTGAGAATAGAGCAGGCAGAGGGTGTGAATAGAGCAGGCAGAGGATGTGAATAGAGCAGACAGTGGGTGAGAATAGAGCAGGCAGAGGGTGTGAATAGAGCAGGCAGAGGCTGTGAATAGAGCAGGCAGAGGCTGTGAATAGAGCAGACAGTGGGTTGTGAATAGAGCAGACAGTGGGTGAGAATAGAGCAGGCAGAGGGTGTGAATAGAGCAGACAGTGGGTGTGAATAGAGCAGGCAGTGGGGGTGAATAGAGCAGGCAGAGGCTGTGAATAGGGCAGACATTGGGTTGTGAATAGAGCAGACAGTGGGTGAGAATAGAGCAGGCAGAGGGTGTGAATAGAGCAGGCAGTGGGAGTGAATAGAGCCGACAGAGGGGGGAATAGAGCAGGCAGTGGGGGTGAATAGTGCAGGCAGAGGTTGTGAATAGAGCAGACAGTGGGGGTGAGTAGAGCAGACAGAGGGTGTGAATAGAGCAGACAGAGGGGGTGAATAGAGCAGACAGAGAGGGTGAATAGAGCAGGCAGTGGGAGTGAATAGAGTAGGCAGAGGCTGTGAATAGAGCAGGCAGAGGCTGTGAATAGAGCAGACAGTGGGTTGTGAATAGAGCAGACAGTGGGTGAGAATAGAGCAGACAGAGGGTGTGAATAGAGCAGACAGAGTGTGTGAATAGAGCAGACAGAGGGGGTGAATAGAGCAGACAGAGAGGGTGAATAGAGCAGGCAGTGGGAGTGAATAGAGTAGGCAGAGGCTGTGAATAGAGCAGGCAGAGGCTGTGAATAGAGCAGACAGTGGGTTGTGAATAGAGCAGACAGAGGGGGTGAATAGAGCAGACAGAGAGGGTGAATAGAGCAGGCAGTGGGAGTGAATAGAGTAGGCAGAGGCTGTGAATAGAGCAGGCAGAGGCTGTGAATAGAGCAGACAGTGGGTTGTGAATAGAGCAGACAGAGAGTGTAAATAGAGCAGGCAGAGGGTGTGAATAGAGCCAACAGTGGGGTTGAATAGAGCAGACAGAGGCTGTGAATAGAGCAGACAGTGGGGTGAATAGAGCAGACAGAGAGTGTGAATAGAGCAGACAGAGGGTGTGAATAGAGCATTCAGGGTGTGAATAGAGCAGACAGTGGGATGAATAGAGCAGACAGAGGGTGTGAATAGAGCAGACAGAGGCGGTGAATAGAGCAGGCAGAGGGGTGAATAGAGCAGGCAGAGGGTGTGAATACAGCCAAAGGTAGGGGTGAATAGAGCAGACACAGGCTGTGAATGGAGCAGACAGTGGGGTCAATAGAGCAGACAGAGTGTTTGAATAGAGCAGACAGAGGCTGTGAATAGAGCAGACAGTGGGGTGAATAGAGCAGACAGAGAGTGTGAATAGAGCAGACAGAGGGGTGAATAGAGCAAACAGAGGGTGTGAATAGGGCATACAGAGTGTGAATAGAGCAGACAGTGGGGTGAATAGAGCAGAAAGAGGGTGTGAATAGATCAGGCAGTGGGGGTGAATAGAGCAGGCAGTGGGGGTGAATAGAGCAGGCAGTGGGGGTGAATAGAGCAGACACAGGGTGTGAATAGAGCAGACAGTGTGGGTAAATAGAGCAGACAGAGGGGGCGAATAGAGCAGACAGAGGGGGTGAATAGAGCAGACAGAGGGTGTGAATAGAGAAAACAGTGCGGGTGAATAGAGCAGACAGAGAGTGTGAATAGAGCAGACAGAGGGTGTGAATAGAGCAGAGAGTGTGGGTGAATAGAGCAGACAGAGGGGGCGAATAGAGCAGAAAGAGCGGGTGAATTGAGCAGACAGTGGGGGTTAATAGAGCAGGCAGAGAGTGTGATTAGAGCAGACAGAGTGAGGTAATAGAGCAGACAGAGGCTGTGAATAGAGCAGACAGAGTGGGTGAATAGAACAGACAGAGTGAGTGAATAGAGCAGACAGAGAGTGTGAATGGAGCAGACAGAGGGGGTGAATAGAGCAGACAGAGGGGGTGGATAGAGCAGGCAGTGGGAGTGAATAGAGCAGGCAGTGGGAGTGAATGGAACAGACAGAGGGGTGAATAGAGCAGACAGAGGTTGTGAAAGGAGCAGACAGAGGGGGTGAATAGAGCAGACAGGGGAGGTGAATAGAGCAGACAGTGGGGGTGAATAGAGCAGACAGTGGGTGTGAATAGAGCAGACAGTGGGTGTGAATAGAGCAGGCAGAGGGGGTGAATAGAGCAGACAGTGGGGGTGGATGGAGCAGGCAGAGGCTGTGAATAGAGCAGGCAGAGGCTGTGAATAGAGCATACAGGGTGTGAATAGAGCAGACAGTGGGGTGAATAGAGCAGACAGAGGGTGTGAATAGAGCAGACAGAGGCTGTGAATACAGCATGCAGAGGGGGTGAATAGAGCAGGCAGAGGGTGTGAATAGAGCCAACAGTAGGGGTGAATAGAGCAGACGCAGGCTGTGAATGGAGCAGACAGTGGGTGAATAGAGCAGACAGAGTGTTTGAATAGAGCAGACAGAGGCTGTGAATAGAGCAGACAGTGGGGTGAATAGAGCAGACAGAGAGTGTGAATAGAGCAGAAAGAGGGTGTGAATAGAGCAGACAGAGGGTGTGAATAGAGCAGACAGAGGCTGTGAATAGAGCAGAGAGTGGGGTGAATAGAGCAGGCAGAGGCTGTGAAGAGAGCAGGCAGTGTGGTTGAAGAGAGCAGACAGTGGGTGTGAATAGAGCAGGCAGAGGGTGTGAATAGAGCAGACAGAGGGGGTGAATAGAGCAGGAAGTGGGGGTGAGTAGAGCAGACAGGATGTGAATAGAGCAGACAAAGTGTGTGAATCGAGCAGACAGAGGGTGTGAATGGCGCAGGCAGTGAGAGTGAATAGAGCAGGCAGAGGGGGTGAATAGAGCAGGCAGAGGGTGTGAATACAGCAGACAGTGGGGTGAGTAGAGCAGAGAGAGGGGTGAATAGAGCAGACAGAGTGTGTGAATAGAGCAGACAGAGAGGGTGAATAGAGCAGGCAGTGGGAGTGAATAGAGCCGACAGAGGGGGGCATAGAGCAGGCAGTGGGGGTGAATAGTGCAGGCAGAGGCTGTGAATAGAGCAGACAGTGGGCTGTGAATAGAGCCGAGAGTAGGTGAGAATAGAGCAGGCAGAGGGTGTGAATAGAGCAGGCAGAGGATGTGAATAGAGCAGACAGTGGGTGAGAATAGAGCAGGCAGAGGGTGTGAATAGAGCAGGCAGATGCTGTGAATAGAGCAGGCAGAGGCTGTGAATAGAGCAGACAGTGGGTTGTGAATAGAGCAGACAGTGGGTGAGAATAGAGCAGGCAGAGGGTGTGAATAGAGCAGACAGTGGGTGTGAATAGAGCAGGCAGTGGGGGTGAATAGAGCAGGCAGAGGCTGTGAATAGGGCAGACATTGGGTTGTGAATAGAGCAGACAGTGGTGAGAATAGAGCAGGCAGAGGGTGTGAATAGAGCAGGCAGTGGGAGTGAATAGAGCCGACAGAGGGGGGAATAGAGCAGGCAGTGGGGGTGAAAGTGCAGGCAGAGGCTGTGAATAGAGCAGACAGTGGGCTGTGAATAGAGCAGAGAGTAGGTGAGAATAGAGCAGGCAGAGGGTGTGAATAGAGCAGGCAGAGGATGTGAATAGAGCAGACAGTGGGTGAGAATAGAGCAGGCAGAGGGTGTGAATAGAGCAGGCAGAGGCTGTGAATAGAGCAGGCAGAGGCTGTGAATAGAGCAGACAGTGGGTTGTGAATAGAGCAGACAGTGGGTGAGAATAGAGCAGGCAGAGGGTGTGAACAGAGCAGGCAGAGGCTGTGAATAGGGCAGACAGTGGTTTGTGAATAGAGCAGACAGTGGGTGAGAATAGAGCAGGCAGAGGGTGTGAATAGAGCAGGCAGTGGGGGTGAGTAGAGCAGACAGGATGTGAATAGAGGAGACAAAGTGTGTGAATAGAGCAGACAGAGGGTGTGGATAGCGCAGGCAGTGGGAGTGAATAGAGTAGGCAGAGGCTGTGAATAGAGCAGGCAGAGGGTTGTGAATAGAGCAGACAGAGGGTTGTGAATAGAGCAGACAGTGGGTGAGAATAGAGCAGGCAGAGGGTGTGAATAGAGCAGACAGTGGGTGTGAATAGAGCAGGCAGTGGGGGTGAATAGAGCAGGCAGAGGCTGTGAATAGGGCAGACAGTGGGTTGTGAATAGAGCAGACAGTGGGTGAGAATAGAGCAGGCAGAGGGTGTGAATAGAGCAGGCAGTGGGGGTGAGTAGAGCAGACAGGATGTGAATAGAGCAGACAAAGTGTGTGAGTAGAGCAGACAGAGGGTGTGAATAGCGCAGGCAGTGGGATTGAATAGAGTAGGCAGAGGGGGTGAATAGAGCAGGCAGAGGGTGTGAATACAGCAGACAGTGGGGTGAGTAGAGCAGAGAGTGGGGTGAATAGAGCAGACAGAGTGTGTGAATAGAGCAGACAGAGGGGGTGAATAGAGCAGACAGAGAGGGTGAATAGAGCAGGCAGTGGGAGTGAATAGAGCTGTCAGAGGGGGGAATAGAGCAGACAGTGGGGGTGAATAGTGCAGGCAGAGGCTGTGAATAGAGCAGACAGTGGGCTGTGAATAGAGCAGACAGTGGGTTGTGAATAGAGCAGACAGTGGGTGAGAATAGAGCAGGCAGAGGGTGTGAATAGAGCAGTCATTGAGTGTGAATAGAGCAGGCAGAGGGTGTGAATAGAGCAGGCAGAGGGGGTGAATAGAGCAGGCGGTGGGGGTGAATAGAGCAGACAGAGGGGGCGAAAAGAGCAAACAGAGGGGGCGATTAGAGCAGACAGAGGGTGTGAATAGAGCAGACAGAGGGGGTGAATAGAGCAGACAGAGGATGTGAATAGAGCAGACAGAGTGTGTGAATAGAGCAGACAGAGGGGGTGAATAGAGCAGACAGAGAGGGTGAATAGAGCAGGCAGTGGGAGTGAATAGAGTAGGCAGAGGCTGTGAATAGAGCAGGCAGAGGCTGTGAATAGAGCAGACAGTGGGTTGTGAATAGAGCAGACAGTGGGTGAGAATAGAGCAGGCAGAGGGTGTGAATAGAGCAGTCATTGAGTGTGAATAGAGCAGGTAGAGGGTGTGAATAGAGCAGGCAGAGGGTGTGAATAGAGCAGGCAGAGGGGGTGAATAGAGCAGGCAGTGGGGGTGAATAGAGCAGACAGAGGGGGCGAAAAGAGCAAACAGAGGGGGCGATTAGAGCAGACAGAGGGTGTGAATAGAGCAGACAGAGGGGGTGAATAGAGCAGACAGAGGAGGTGAATAGAGCAGACAGAGTGTGTGAATAGAGTAGACAGGGGGAGTGAATAGAGCAGACAGTGGGTGTGAATAGAGCAGGCAGAGGGTGTGAATAGAGCCAACAGAGGGGGTGAATAGAGCAGACAGAGGGGGCGAATAGAGCAGACAGAGGGGGCGAATAGAGCAGACAGAGGGTGTGAAAGAGCAGACAGAGGGTGTGAATTGAGCAGACAGAGGCTGTGAATAGAGCAGGCTGTGGGGTGAATAGAGCTGACAGAGTGTGTGAATAGAGCAGACAAAATGTGTGAATAGAGCAGACAGAGGGTGTGAATAGCGCAGGCAGAGGGGGTGAATAGAGCAGGCAGTGGGGGTGAATAGAGCAGACAGAGGGGGCGAAAAGAGCAAACACAGGGGGCGATTAGAGCAGACAGAGGCTGTGAATAGAGCAGGCAGAGGGTGTGAATAGAGCAGACAGTGGGTGTGAATAGAGCAGGCAGAGGGGGTGAATAGAGCAGGTAGAGGGTGTGAATAGAGCCAACAGTGGGGGTGAATAGTGCAGACAGCGGCTGTGAATAGAGCAGACAGTGGGTTGAATAGAGCAGAGAGAGAGTGCGAATAGAGCAGGCAGAGGGTGTGAATAGAGCCAACAGCGGGGGTGAATAGAGCAGACAGAGGCTGTGAATAGAGCAGACAGTGGGGCGAATAGAGCAGACAGAGTGTTTGTATAGAGCAGACAGAGGCTGTGAATAGAGCAGACAGTGGGGTGAATAGAGCAGACAGAGAGTGTGAATAGAGCAGACAGAGGGTGTGAATAGAGCAGACAGTGGGGTGAATAGAGCAGACAGAGGGTGTGAATAGAGCAGGCAGAGGGTGTGAATAGAGCCAACAGTGGGGGTGAATAGTGCAGACAGCGGCTGTGAATAGAGCAGACAGTGGGTTGAATAGAGCAGAGAGAGAGTGTGAATAGAGCAGGCAGAGGGTGTGAATAGAGCCAACAGCGGGGGTGAATAGAGCAGACAGAGGCTGTGAATAGAGCAGACAGTGGGGCGAATAGAGCAGACAGAGTGTTTGTATAGAGCAGACAGAGGCTGTGAATAGAGCAGACAGTGGCGTGAATAGAGCAGACAGAGAGTGTGAATAGAGCAGACAGAGGGTGTGAATAGAGCAGACAGTGGGGTGAATAGAGCAGACAGAGTGTGTGAATAGAGCATACAGGGTGTGAATAGAGCGGACAGGGTGTGAATAGAGCAGGCAGTGGGGGTGAATAGAGCAGGCAGTGGGGGTGAATAGAGCAGACAGAGCGGGTGAGTAGAGCAGACAGAGGCTGTGAATAGAGCAGGCAGAGGGGGTGAATAGAGCAGGTAGAGGGTGTGAATAGAGCCAACAGTGGGGGTGAATAGTGCAGACAGCGGCTGTGAATAGAGCAGAAAGTGGGTTGAATAGAGCAGACAGAGAGTGTAAATAGAGCAGGCAGAGGGTGTGAATAGAGCCAACAGTGGGGGTGAATAGAGCAGACAGAGGCTGTGAATAGAGCAGACAGTGGGGTGAATAGAGCAGACAGAGTGTTTGTATAGAGCAGACAGAGGCTGTGAATAGAGCAGACAGTGGGGTGAATAGAGCAGACAGAGAGTGTGAATAGAGCAGACAGAGGGTGTGAATAGAGCATTCAGGGTGTGAATAGAGCAGACAGTGGGTTGAATAGAGCAGACAGAGGGTGTGAATAGAGCAGAGAGAGGCGGTGAATAGAGCAGGCAGAGGGGTGAATAGAGCAGGCAGAGGGTGTGAATACAGCCAAAGGTAGGGGTGAATAGAGCAGACACAGGCTGTGAATGGAGCAGACAGTGGGGTCAATAGAGCAGACAGAGTGTTTGAATAGAGCAGACAGAGGCTGTGAATAGAGCAGACAGTGGGGTGAATAGAGCAGACAGAGAGTGTGAATAGAGCAGACAGAGGGGTGAATAGAGCAAACAGAGGGTGTGAATAGAGCATACAGAGTGTGAATAGAGCAGACAGTGGGGTGAATAGAGCAGAAAGAGGGTGTGAATAGATCAGGCAGTGGGGGTGAATAGAGCAGGCAGTGGGGGTGAATAGAGCAGGCAGTGGGGGTGAATAGAGCAGACACAGGGTGTGAATAGAGCAGACAGTGTGGGTAAATAGAGCAGACAGAGGGGGCGAATAGAGCAGACAGAGGGGGTGAATAGAGCAGACAGAGGGTGTGAATAGAGAAAACATTGTGGGTGAATAGAGCAGACAGAGAGTGTGAACAGAGCAGACAGAGGGTGTGAATAGAGCAGAGAGTGTGGGTGAATAGAGCAGACAGAGGGGGCGAATAAAGCAGACAGAGCAGGTGAATTGAGCAGTCAGTGGGGGTGAATAGAGCAGGCAGAGGGTGTGAATAGAGCAGACAGAGTGAGGGAATAGAGCAGACAGAGGCTGTGAATAAAGCAGACAGAGAGTGTGAATAGAACAGACAGAGGGGGTGAATAGAGCAGACAGAGGGGGTGAATAGAGCAGGCAGTGGGAGTGAATAGAGCAGGCAGTGGGAGTGAATAGAGCAGACAGAGAGGTGAATAGAGCAGACAGAGGTTGTGAATGGAGCCGACAGAGGGGTTGAATAGAGAAGACAGAGGAGGTGAATAGCGCAGACAGAGGAGGTGAATAGAGCAGACAGTGGGGGTGAATAGAGCAGACAGTGGGTGTGAATAGAGCAGACAGTGGGTGTGAATAGAGCAGGCAGAGTGTGGGAATAGAGCAGACAGAGGCTGTGAATAGAGCAGACAGTGGGGTGAATAGAGCAGACAGAGAGTGTGAATAGAGCAGACAGAGGGTGTGAATAGAGCAGACAGTGGGGTGAATAGAGCAGACAGAAGATGTGAATAGAGCATACAGTGTGTGAATAGACTAGACAGTTGGGTGAATAGAGCAGACAGAGGGTGTGAATAGAGCAGACAGAGGCTGTGAATAGAGCAGAGAGTGGGGTGAATAGAGCAGGCAGAGGCTGTGAAGAGAGCAGGCAGTGTGGTTGAAGAGAGCAGACAGTGGGTGTGAATAGAGCAGGCAGAGGGTGTGAATAGAGCAGACAGAGGGGGTGAATAGAGCAGGCAGTGGGGGTGAATAGAGCAGACAGGATGTGAATAGAGCAGACAAAGTGTGTGAATAGAGCAGACAGAGGGTGTGAATAGCGCAGGCAGTGGGAGTGAATAGAGCAGGCAGAGGGGGTGAATAGAGCAGGCAGAGGGTGTGAATAGAGCAGACAGTGGGGTGAGTAGAGCAGAGAGTGGGGTGAATAGAGCAGACAGAGTGTGTGAATAGAGCAGACAGAGGGGGTGAATAGAGCAGACAGAGAGGGTGAATAGAGCAGGCAGTGGGAGTGAATAGAGCCAACAGAGGGGGGAATAGAGGAGGCAGTGGGGGTGAATAGAGCAGGCAGAGGCTGTGAATAGAGCAGACAGTGGGATGTGAATAGAGCAGACAGTAGGTGAGAATAGAGCAGGCAGAGGGTGTGAATAGAGCAGGCAGAGGATGTGAATAGAGCAGACTGTGGGTTGTGAATAGAGCAGACAGTAGTTGAGAATAGAGCAGGCAGAGGGTGTGAATAGAGCAGTCATTGAGTGTGACTAGAGCAGGCAGAGGGTGTGAATAGAGCAGTCAGAGGGGGTGAATAGAGCAGACAGAGGCTGTGAATAGAGCAGACAGAGTGTGTGAATAGAGCAGACAGAGGGAGTGAATAGAGCCAACAGAGGGGGTGAATAGCGCAGACAGAGGGTGTGAATAGCGCAGGCAGAGGGGGTGAATAGAGCAGGCAGTGGGGGTGAATAGAGCAGACAGAGGGTGCGAAAAGCGCAAACACAGGAGGCGATTAGAGCAGACAGAGGGGGCGAATAGAGCAGACAGAGGGGGCGAATAGAGCAGACAGAGGGGGTGAATAGAGCAGACAGAGGTTGTGAAAGAGCAGACAGACGGTGTGAATAGTGCAGACAGAGGCTGTGAATAGAGCAGTCAGTGGGGTGATTAGAGCAGACAGAGTGTGTGAATAGAGCAGACATAGTGTGTTAATAGAGCAGACAGAGGGTGTGAATAGCGCAGGCAGTGGGAGTGAATAGAGCAGGCAGGGGGGTGAATAGAGCAGGCAGAGGGTGTGAATAGAGCCAACAGTGGGGGTGAATAGAGCTGGCAGAGGCTGTGAATAGAGCAGGCAGAGTGGGTGAATAGAGCAGACAGAGTGAGTGAATAGAGCAGACAGAGAGTGTGAATGGAGCAGACAGAGGGGGTGAATAGAGCAGGCAGTGGGAGTGAATAGAGCAGGCAGTGGGAGTGAATAGAGCAGACAGAGTGAGGGAATAGAGCAGACAGAGGCTGTGAATAGAGCAGACAGAGTGGGTGAATAGAGCAGACAGAGTGAGTGAATAGAGCAGACAGAGAGTGTGAATGGAGCAGACAGAGGGGGTGAATAGAGCAGACAGAGGGGGTGAATAGAGCAGGCAGTGGGAGTGAATAGCGCAGGCAGTGGGAGTGAATAGAGCAGACAGAGGGGTGAATGGAGCAGACAGAGGTTGTGAATGGAGCAGACAGAGGGGGTGAGTAGAGAAGACAGAGGAGGTGAAAGAGCAGACAGAGGAGGTGAATAGAGCAGACAGTGGGGGTGAATAGAGCAGACAGTGGGTGTGAATAGAGCAGACAGTGGGTGTGAATAGAGCAGGCAGAGGGGGTGAATAGAGCAGACAGTGGGGGTGGATAGAGCAGACAGAGGCTGTGAATAGAGCAGGCAGAGGCTGTGAATAGAGCATACAGGGTGTGAATAGAGCAGACAGTGTGGTGAATAGAGCAGACGGAGGGTGTGAATAGAGCAGACAGAGGCTGTGAATAGAGCAGACAGAGGGGGTGAATAGAGCAGGCAGTGGGGGTGAATAGAGCAGACAGGATGTGAATAGAGCAGACAAAGTGTGTGAATAGAGCAGACAGAGGGTGTGAATAGCGCAGGCAGTGGGAGTGAATAGAGCAGGCAGAGGGGGTGAATAGAGCAGGCAGAGGGTGTGAATAGAGCAGACAGTGGGGTGAGTAGAGCAGAGAGTGGGGTGAATAGAGCAGACAGAGTGTGTGAATAGAGCAGACAGAGGGGGTGAATAGAGCAGACAGAGAGGGTGAATAGAGCAGGCAGTGGGAGTGAATAGAGCCAACAGAGGGGGGAATAGAGGAGGCAGTGGGGGTGAATAGAGCAGGCAGAGGCTGTGAATAGAGCAGACAGTGGGATGTGAATAGAGCAGACAGTAGGTGAGAATAGAGCAGGCAGAGGGTGTGAATAGAGCAGGCAGAGGATGTGAATAGAGCAGACTGTGGGTTGTGAATAGAGCAGACAGTAGTTGAGAATAGAGCAGGCAGAGGGTGTGAATAGAGCAGTCATTGAGTGTGACTAGAGCAGGCAGAGGGTGTGAATAGAGCAGTCAGAGGGGGTGAATAGAGCAGACAGAGGCTGTGAATAGAGCAGACAGAGTGTGTGAATAGAGCAGACAGAGGGAGTGAATAGAGCCAACAGAGGGGGTGAATAGCGCAGACAGAGGGTGTGAATAGCGCAGGCAGAGGGGGTGAATAGAGCAGGCAGTGGGGGTGAATAGAGCAGACAGAGGGTGCGAAAAGCGCAAACACAGGAGGCGATTAGAGCAGACAGAGGGGGCGAATAGAGCAGACAGAGGGGGCGAATAGAGCAGACAGAGGGGGTGAATAGAGCAGACAGAGGTTGTGAAAGAGCAGACAGACGGTGTGAATAGTGCAGACAGAGGCTGTGAATAGAGCAGTCAGTGGGGTGATTAGAGCAGACAGAGTGTGTGAATAGAGCAGACATAGTGTGTTAATAGAGCAGACAGAGGGTGTGAATAGCGCAGGCAGTGGGAGTGAATAGAGCAGGCAGGGGGGTGAATAGAGCAGGCAGAGGGTGTGAATAGAGCCAACAGTGGGGGTGAATAGAGCTGGCAGAGGCTGTGAATAGAGCAGGCAGAGTGGGTGAATAGAGCAGACAGAGTGAGTGAATAGAGCAGACAGAGAGTGTGAATGGAGCAGACAGAGGGGGTGAATAGAGCAGGCAGTGGGAGTGAATAGAGCAGGCAGTGGGAGTGAATAGAGCAGACAGAGTGAGGGAATAGAGCAGACAGAGGCTGTGAATAGAGCAGACAGAGTGGGTGAATAGAGCAGACAGAGTGAGTGAATAGAGCAGACAGAGAGTGTGAATGGAGCAGACAGAGGGGGTGAATAGAGCAGACAGAGGGGGTGAATAGAGCAGGCAGTGGGAGTGAATAGCGCAGGCAGTGGGAGTGAATAGAGCAGACAGAGGGGTGAATGGAGCAGACAGAGGTTGTGAATGGAGCAGACAGAGGGGGTGAGTAGAGAAGACAGAGGAGGTGAAAGAGCAGACAGAGGAGGTGAATAGAGCAGACAGTGGGGGTGAATAGAGCAGACAGTGGGTGTGAATAGAGCAGACAGTGGGTGTGAATAGAGCAGGCAGAGGGGGTGAATAGAGCAGACAGTGGGGGTGGATAGAGCAGACAGAGGCTGTGAATAGAGCAGGCAGAGGCTGTGAATAGAGCATACAGGGTGTGAATAGAGCAGACAGTGTGGTGAATAGAGCAGACGGAGGGTGTGAATAGAGCAGACAGAGGCTGTGAATAGAGCAGGCAGAGGGGGTGAATAGAGCAGGCAGAGGGTGTGAATAGAGCCAACAGTAGGGGTGAATAGAGCAGACACAGGCTGTGAATGGAGCAGACAGTGGGTGAATAGAGCAGACAGAGGGTGTGAATAGAGCAGACAGTGGGGTGAATAGAGCAGACAGAGGGTGTGGATAGAGCATACGGTGTGTGAATAGACTAGACAGGGGGTGAATAGAGCAGACAGAGGGTGTGAATAGAGCAGACAGAGGCTGTGAATAGAGCAGAGAGTGGGGTGAATAGAGCAGACAGAGGCTGTGAAGAGAGCAGGCAGTGGGGTTGAAGAGAGCAGACAGTGGGGTGAATAGAGCAGGCAGAGGGTCTGAATAGAGCAGACAGAGGAGGCGTATGGAGCAGACAGAGGGTGTGACTAGATCAGACAGAGAGTGTGAATAGAGCAGGCAGTGGGGGTGAATAGAGCAGACAGTGTGTGTGAATAGAGCAGACAGATGGTGTCAATAGAGCAGACAGAGGGTCTGAATAGAGCAGACAGAGGGCGTGAATAGAGCAGGCAGAGGGTGTGAATAGAGCAGGCAGTGGGGCTGAATAGAGCAGGCAGTGGGGGTGAATAGAGCAGACACAGGGTGTGAATAGAGCAGACAGTGTGGGTAAATAGAGCAGACAGAGGGGGCGAATAGAGCAGACAGAGGGGGTAAATAGAGGGTGTGAATAGAGCAGGCATAGGGGTGAATAGAACAGAGAGAGTGAGGGAATAGAGCAGACAGAGGCTGTGAATAGAGCAGACAGAGTGGGTGAATAGAGCAGACAGAATGAGTGAATAGAGCAGGCAGAGTGTGTGAATAGAGCAGACAGAGGGTGTGAATAGAGCAGAGAGTGTGGATGAATAGAGCAGACAGAGGAGGCGAATAGAGCAGACAGAGGGGGAAATAGAGCAGACAGTGGGTGTGAATAGAGCAGGCAGAGGGTGTGAATAGAGCAGACAGAGGGGGTGAGTAGAGCAGGCAGTGGGGTTGAATAGAGCAGACAGGATGTGAATAGAGCAGAGAGATGGTGTAAATAGAGCAGACAGAGGTTGAGAATAGAGCAGACAGAGGGTGTGAATAGAGCAGACAGAGGCTGTGAATAGAGGAGACAGTGGGATGTGAATAGAGCAGACAGTGGGTGAGAATAGAGCAGGCAGAGGGTGTGAATAGAGCAGACAGTGTGGTTGAATGGAGCAGAGAGAGGGGGCGAATATAGCAGACAGAGGGGCTGAATAGAGCAGACAGTGGGTGTGAATAGAACAAACAGTGTGGGTGAATAGAGCAGACAGAGGGGGCGAATATAGCAGACAGTGGGGGTGAATAGAGCAGGCAGTGGGGTGAATAGAGCAGACAGATTGAGGAAATAGAGCAGACAGAGGCTGTGAATAGAGCAGGCAGAGGATTTGAATAGAGCCAGCAGAGAATGTGAATTGGGCAGACAGAGTAGGCGAATAGAGCAGACAGAGGGTGTGAATAGAGCAGACAGAGGGTGTGAATAGAGCAGACAGAGGGTGTGAATAGAGCAAACATTGTGGGTGAATAGAGCAGACAGAGGGGGCGAATAGCGCAGACAGAAGGGGTGAATAGAGCTGACAGTGGGGGTGAATAGAGCAGGCATAGGGGTGAATAGAACAGACAGAGTGAGGGAATAGAGCAGACAGAGGCTGTGAATAGAGCAGACAGAGTGGGTGAATAGAGCAGACAGAATGAGTGAATAGAGCAGGCAGAGTGTGTGAATAGAGCAGACAGAGGGTGTGAATAGAGCAGAGAGTGTGGATGAATAGAGCAGACAGAGGAGGCGAATAGAGCAGACAGAGGGGAAATAGAGCAGACAGTGGGTGTGAATAGAGCAGGCAGAGGCTGTGAATAGAGCAGGCAGAGGCTGTGAATAGAGGAGACAGTGGGTTGTGAATAGAGCAGACAGTGGGTGAGAATAGAGCAGGCAGAGGGTGTGAATAGAGCAGACAGTGGGTGTGAATAGAGCAGACAGTGGGGGTGAATAGAGCAGGCAGAGGCTGTGAATAGAGCAGACAGTGGGTGTGAATAGAGCAGTCAGTGGGTGTGAATAGAGCAGGCAGAGGCTGTGAATAGAGCAGACAGTGGGTTGTGAATAGAGCAGACAGTGGGTGAGAATAGAGCAGGTAGAGGGTGTGAATAGAGCAGTCATTGAGTGTGAATAGAGCAGGCAGAGGGTGTGAATAGAGCAGGCAGAGGGGGTGAATAGAGCAGGCAGTGGGGGTGAATAGAGCAGACAGAGGGGGCGAAAAGAGCAAACAGAGGGGTCGATTAGAGCAGACAGAGGGTGTGAATAGAGCAGGCAGAGGGTGTGAATAGAGCAGGCAGAGGGAGTGAATAGAGCAGACAGTGGGTTGTGAATAGAGCAGACTGTGGGTGAGAATAGAGCAGGCAGAGGGTGTGAATTGAGCAGTCATTGAGTGTGAATAGAGCAGGCAGAGGGTGTGAATAGAGCAGGCAGAGGGGGTGAATAGAGCAGGCAGTGGGGGTGAAGAGAGCAGACAGAGGGGGCGAAAAGAGCAAACAGAGGGGGCGATTAGAGCAGACAGAGGGTGTGAATAGAGCAGACAGAGGGGGTGAATAGAGCAGACAGAGGGAGTGAATAGAGCAGACAGAGGGGGTGAATAGAGCAGACAGAGGGGGTGAAAAGAGCAAACAGAGGGGGCGATTAGAGCAGAGAGAGGGTGTGAATAGAGCAGACAGAGGGGGTGAATAGAGCAGACAGTGGGGTGAATAGAGCAGACAGAGTGTGTGAATAGAGCAGACAAAGTGTGTGAATAGAGCAGACAGAGGGTGTGAATAGCGCAGGCAGTGGGAGTGAATAGAGCAGGCAGAGGGGGTGAATAGAGCAGGCAGAGGCTGTGAATAGAGCAGGCAGAGGGTGTCAATAGAGCAGACAGAGGGTGTGAATAGAGCAGAGAGTGGGGGTGAATAGAGCAGGCAGAGGATGTGAATAGAGCTAGCAGAGGGTGTGAATAGAGCAGACAGTGGGGTGAGTAGAGCAGAGACTGGGGTGAATAGAGCAGACAGAGAGTGTGATTGGAGCAGACAGAGTGGGTGAATAGATCAGACAGAGAGTGTGAATAGAGCAGACAGTGGGGTGAATAGAGCAGATAGAGTGTTTGAATAGAGCAGTCAGTGGGTTGTGAATAGAGCAGACAGTGGGTGAGAATAGAGCAGGCAGAGGGTGTGAATAGAGCAGACAGTGGGTGTGAATAGAGCAATCAGTGGGGGTGAATAGAGCAGGCAGAGGCTGTGAATAGAGCAGACAGTGGGTTGTGAATAGAGCAGACAGTGGGTGAGAATAGAGCAGGCAGAGGGTGTGAATAGAGCAGTCATTGAGTGTGAATAGTGCAGGCAGAGGGTGTGAATAGAGCAGGCAGAGGGGGTGAATAGAACAGGCAGTGGGGGTGAATAGAGCAGACAGAGGGGGCGAAAAGAGCAAACAGAGGGGGCGATTGGAGCAGACAGAAGGTGTGAATAGAGCAGGCAGAGGGTGTGAATAGAGCAGACAGAGGGTGTGAATAGAGCAGAGAGTGGGGATGAATAGAGCAGGCAGAGGATGTGAATAGAGCTAGCAGAGGGTGTGAATAGAGCAGACAGTGGGGTGAGTAGAGCAGAGACTGGGGTGAATAGAGCAGACAGAGAGTGTGATTGGAGAAGACAGAGTGGGTGAATAGATCAGACAGAGAGTGTGAATAGAGCAGACAGTGGGGTGAATAGATCAGACAGAGTGTTTGAATAGAGCAGACAGAGGCTGTGAATAGAGCAGACTGGGTTGAATAGAGCAGACAGAGAGTGTGAATAGAGCAGACAGAGGTGTGAATAGAGCAGACACAGGCTGTGAATGGAGCAGACTGGGTTGTATAGAGCAGACAGTGGGGGTGAATAGAGCAGACAGTGGGTGTGAATAGAGCAGACAGTGGGTGTGAATAGAGCAGGCAGAGGGGGTGAATAGAGCAGACAGTGGGGGTGGATAGAGCAGGCAGAGGCTGTGAATAGAGCAGGCAGAGGCTGTGAATAGAGCATACAGGGTGTGAATAGAGCAGACAGTGGGGTGAATAGAGCAGACAGAGGGTGTGAATAGAGCATACAATGTGTGAATAGACTAGACAGTGGGGTGAATAGAGCAGACAGAGGGTGTGAATGGAGCAGACAGAGGCTGTGAATAGAGCAGAGAGTGGGGTGAATAGAGCAGACAGAGGGGGTGAATAGAGCAGGCAGTGGGAGTGAATAGAGCAGGCAGTGGGAGTGAATAGAGCAGACAGAGGGGTGAATAGAGCAGACAGAGGTTGTGAATGGAGCAGACAGAGGGGGTGAATAGAGCAGACAGTGGGTGTGAATAGAGCAGACAGTGGGTGTGAATAGAGCAGGCAGAGGGGGTGAATAGAGCAGACAGTGGGGGTGGATAGAGCAGGCAGAGGCTGTGTATAGAGCAGGCAGAGGCTGTGAATAGAGCATACAGGGAGTGAATAGAGCAGACAGTGGGGTGAATAGAGCAGGCAGAGGGTGTGAATAGAGCCAACAGTAGGGGTGAATAGAGCAGACGCAGGCTGTGAATGGAGCAGACAGTGGGTGAATAGAGCAGACAGAGTGTTTGAATAGAGCAGACAGAGGCTGTGAATAGAGCAGACAGTGGGGTGAATAGAGCAGACAGAGAGTGTGAATAGAGCAGAAAGAGGGTGTGAATAGAGCAGACAGAGGGTGTGAATAGAGCAGACAGAGGCTGTGAATAGAGCAGAGAGTGGGGTGAATAGAGCAGGCAGAGGCTGTGAAGAGAGCAGGCAGTGTGGTTGAAGAGAGCAGACAGTGGGTGTGAATAGAGCAGGCAGAGGGTGTGAATAGAGCAGACAGAGGGGGTGAATAGAGCAGGCAGTGGGGGTGAGTAGAGCAGACAGGATGTGAATAGAGCAGACAAAGTGTGTGAATCAAGCAGACAGAGGGTGTGAATGGCGCAGGCAGTGGGAGTGAATAGAGCAGGCAGAGGGGGTGAATAGAGCAGGCAGAGGGTGTGAATACAGCAGACAGTGGGGTGAGTAGAGCAGAGAGAGGGGTGAATAGAGCAGACAGAGTGTGTGAATAGAGCAGACAGAGGGGGTGAATAGAGCAGACAGAGAGGGTGAATAGAGCAGGCAGTGGGAGTGAATAGAGCCGACAGAGGGGGGAATAGAGCTGGCAGTGGGGGTGAATAGTGCAGGCAGAGGCTGTGAATAGAGCAGACAGTGGGCTGTGAATAGAGCAGAGAGTAGGTGAGAATAGAGCAGGCAGAGGGTGTGAATAGAGCAGGCAGAGGATGTGAATAGAGCAGACTGTGGGTGAGAATAGAGCAGGCAGAGGGTGTGAATAGAGCAGGCAGAGGCTGTGAATAGAGCAGGCAGAGGCTGTGAATAGAGCAGACAGTGGGTTGTGAATAGAGCAGACAGTGGGTGAGAATAGAGCAGGCAGAGGGTGTGAATAGAGCAGACAGTGGGTGTGAATAGAGCAGGCAGTGGGGGTGAATAGAGCAGGCAGAGGCTGTGAATAGGGCAGACATTGGGTTGTGAATAGAGCAGACAGTGGGTGAGAATAGAGCAGGCAGAGGGTGTGAATAGAGCAGGCAGTGGGAGTGAATAGAGCCGACAGAGGGGGGAATAGAGCAGGCAGTGGGGGTGAATAGTGCAGGCAGAGGTTGTGAATAGAGCAGACAGTGGGGGTGAGTAGAGCAGACAGAGGGTGTGAATAGAGCAGACAGAGGGGGTGAATAGAGCAGACAGAGAGGGTGAATAGAGCAGGCAGTGGGAGTGAATAGAGTAGGCAGAGGCTGTGAATAGAGCAGGCAGAGGCTGTGAATAGAGCAGACAGTGGGTTGTGAATAGAGCAGACAGTGGGTGAGAATAGAGCAGACAGAGGGTGTGAATAGAGCAGACAGAGTGTGTGAATAGAGCAGACAGAGGGGGTGAATAGAGCAGACAGAGAGGGTGAATAGAGCAGGCAGTGGGAGTGAATAGAGTAGGCAGAGGCTGTGAATAGAGCAGGCAGAGGCTGTGAATAGAGCAGACAGTGGGTTGTGAATAGAGCAGACAGAGGGGGTGAATAGAGCAGACAGAGAGGGTGAATAGAGCAGGCAGTGGGAGTGAATAGAGTAGGCAGAGGCTGTGAATAGAGCAGGCAGAGGCTGTGAATAGAGCAGACAGTGGGTTGTGAATAGAGCAGACAGAGAGTGTAAATAGAGCAGGCAGAGGGTGTGAATAGAGCCAACAGTGGGGTTGAATAGAGCAGACAGAGGCTGTGAATAGAGCAGACAGTGGGGTGAATAGAGCAGACAGAGAGTGTGAATAGAGCAGACAGAGGGTGTGAATAGAGCATTCAGGGTGTGAATAGAGCAGACAGTGGGTTGAATAGAGCAGACAGAGGGTGTGAATAGAGCAGACAGAGGCGGTGAATAGAGCAGGCAGAGGGGTGAATAGAGCAGGCAGAGGGTGTGAATACAGCCAAAGGTAGGGGTGAATAGAGCAGACACAGGCTGTGAATGGAGCAGACAGTGGGGTCAATAGAGCAGACAGAGTGTTTGAATAGAGCAGACAGAGGCTGTGAATAGAGCAGACAGTGGGGTGAATAGAGCAGACAGAGAGTGTGAATAGAGCAGACAGAGGGGTGAATAGAGCAAACAGAGGGTGTGAATAGGGCATACAGAGTGTGAATAGAGCAGACAGTGGGGTGAATAGAGCAGAAAGAGGGTGTGAATAGATCAGGCAGTGGGGGTGAATAGAGCAGGCAGTGGGGGTGAATAGAGCAGGCAGTGGGGGTGAATAGAGCAGACACAGGGTGTGAATAGAGCAGACAGTGTGGGTAAATAGAGCAGACAGAGGGGGCGAATAGAGCAGACAGAGGGGGTGAATAGAGCAGACAGAGGGTGTGAATAGAGAAAACAGTGCGGGTGAATAGAGCAGACAGAGAGTGTGAATAGAGCAGACAGAGGGTGTGAATAGAGCAGAGAGTGTGGGTGAATAGAGCAGACAGAGGGGGCGAATAGAGCAGAAAGAGCGGGTGAATTGAGCAGACAGTGGGGGTTAATAGAGCAGGCAGAGAGTGTGATTAGAGCAGACAGAGTGAGGTAATAGAGCAGACAGAGGCTGTGAATAGAGCAGACAGAGTGGGTGAATAGAACAGACAGAGTGAGTGAATAGAGCAGACAGAGAGTGTGAATGGAGCAGACAGAGGGGGTGAATAGAGCAGACAGAGGGGGTGGATAGAGCAGGCAGTGGGAGTGAATAGAGCAGGCAGTGGGAGTGAATGGAACAGACAGAGGGGTGAATAGAGCAGACAGAGGTTGTGAAAGGAGCAGACAGAGGGGGTGAATAGAGCAGACAGGGGAGGTGAATAGAGCAGACAGTGGGGGTGAATAGAGCAGACAGTGGGTGTGAATAGAGCAGACAGTGGGTGTGAATAGAGCAGGCAGAGGGGGTGAATAGAGCAGACAGTGGGGGTGGATGGAGCAGGCAGAGGCTGTGAATAGAGCAGGCAGAGGCTGTGAATAGAGCATACAGGGTGTGAATAGAGCAGACAGTGGGGTGAATAGAGCAGACAGAGGGTGTGAATAGAGCAGACAGAGGCTGTGAATACAGCATGCAGAGGGGGTGAATAGAGCAGGCAGAGGGTGTGAATAGAGCCAACAGTAGGGGTGAATAGAGCAGACGCAGGCTGTGAATGGAGCAGACAGTGGGTGAATAGAGCAGACAGAGTGTTTGAATAGAGCAGACAGAGGCTGTGAATAGAGCAGACAGTGGGGTGAATAGAGCAGACAGAGAGTGTGAATAGAGCAGAAAGAGGGTGTGAATAGAGCAGACAGAGGGTGTGAATAGAGCAGACAGAGGCTGTGAATAGAGCAGAGAGTGGGGTGAATAGAGCAGGCAGAGGCTGTGAAGAGAGCAGGCAGTGTGGTTGAAGAGAGCAGACAGTGGGTGTGAATAGAGCAGGCAGAGGGTGTGAATAGAGCAGACAGAGGGGGTGAATAGAGCAGGAAGTGGGGGTGAGTAGAGCAGACAGGATGTGAATAGAGCAGACAAAGTGTGTGAATCGAGCAGACAGAGGGTGTGAATGGCGCAGGCAGTGAGAGTGAATAGAGCAGGCAGAGGGGGTGAATAGAGCAGGCAGAGGGTGTGAATACAGCAGACAGTGGGGTGAGTAGAGCAGAGAGAGGGGTGAATAGAGCAGACAGAGTGTGTGAATAGAGCAGACAGAGAGGGTGAATAGAGCAGGCAGTGGGAGTGAATAGAGCCGACAGAGGGGGGAATAGAGCAGGCAGTGGGGGTGAATAGTGCAGGCAGAGGCTGTGAATAGAGCAGACAGTGGGCTGTGAATAGAGCCGAGAGTAGGTGAGAATAGAGCAGGCAGAGGGTGTGAATAGAGCAGGCAGAGGATGTGAATAGAGCAGACAGTGGGTGAGAATAGAGCAGGCAGAGGGTGTGAATAGAGCAGGCAGATGCTGTGAATAGAGCAGGCAGAGGCTGTGAATAGAGCAGACAGTGGGTTGTGAATAGAGCAGACAGTGGGTGAGAATAGAGCAGGCAGAGGGTGTGAATAGAGCAGACAGTGGGTGTGAATAGAGCAGGCAGTGGGGGTGAATAGAGCAGGCAGAGGCTGTGAATAGGGCAGACATTGGGTTGTGAATAGAGCAGACAGTGGTGAGAATAGAGCAGGCAGAGGGTGTGAATAGAGCAGGCAGTGGGAGTGAATAGAGCCGACAGAGGGGGGAATAGAGCAGGCAGTGGGGGTGAAAGTGCAGGCAGAGGCTGTGAATAGAGCAGACAGTGGGCTGTGAATAGAGCAGAGAGTAGGTGAGAATAGAGCAGGCAGAGGGTGTGAATAGAGCAGGCAGAGGATGTGAATAGAGCAGACAGTGGGTGAGAATAGAGCAGGCAGAGGGTGTGAATAGAGCAGGCAGAGGCTGTGAATAGAGCAGGCAGAGGCTGTGAATAGAGCAGACAGTGGGTTGTGAATAGAGCAGACAGTGGGTGAGAATAGAGCAGGCAGAGGGTGTGAACAGAGCAGGCAGAGGCTGTGAATAGGGCAGACAGTGGTTTGTGAATAGAGCAGACAGTGGGTGAGAATAGAGCAGGCAGAGGGTGTGAATAGAGCAGGCAGTGGGGGTGAGTAGAGCAGACAGGATGTGAATAGAGGAGACAAAGTGTGTGAATAGAGCAGACAGAGGGTGTGGATAGCGCAGGCAGTGGGAGTGAATAGAGTAGGCAGAGGCTGTGAATAGAGCAGGCAGAGGGTTGTGAATAGAGCAGACAGAGGGTTGTGAATAGAGCAGACAGTGGGTGAGAATAGAGCAGGCAGAGGGTGTGAATAGAGCAGACAGTGGGTGTGAATAGAGCAGGCAGTGGGGGTGAATAGAGCAGGCAGAGGCTGTGAATAGGGCAGACAGTGGGTTGTGAATAGAGCAGACAGTGGGTGAGAATAGAGCAGGCAGAGGGTGTGAATAGAGCAGGCAGTGGGGGTGAGTAGAGCAGACAGGATGTGAATAGAGCAGACAAAGTGTGTGAATAGAGCAGACAGAGGGTGTGAATAGCGCAGGCAGTGGGATTGAATAGAGTAGGCAGAGGGGGTGAATAGAGCAGGCAGAGGGTGTGAATACAGCAGACAGTGGGGTGAGTAGAGCAGAGAGTGGGGTGAATAGAGCAGACAGAGTGTGTGAATAGAGCAGACAGAGGGGGTGAATAGAGCAGACAGAGAGGGTGAATAGAGCAGGCAGTGGGAGTGAATAGAGCTGTCAGAGGGGGGAATAGAGCAGACAGTGGGGGTGAATAGTGCAGGCAGAGGCTGTGAATAGAGCAGACAGTGGGCTGTGAATAGAGCAGACAGTGGGTTGTGAATAGAGCAGACAGTGGGTGAGAATAGAGCAGGCAGAGGGTGTGAATAGAGCAGTCATTGAGTGTGAATAGAGCAGGCAGAGGGTGTGAATAGAGCAGGCAGAGGGGGTGAATAGAGCAGGCAGTGGGGGTGAATAGAGCAGACAGAGGGGGCGAAAAGAGCAAACAGAGGGGGCGATTAGAGCAGACAGAGGGTGTGAATAGAGCAGACAGAGGGGGTGAATAGAGCAGACAGAGGATGTGAATAGAGCAGACAGAGTGTGTGAATAGAGCAGACAGAGGGGGTGAATAGAGCAGACAGAGAGGGTGAATAGAGCAGGCAGTGGGAGTGAATAGAGTAGGCAGAGGCTGTGAATAGAGCAGGCAGAGGCTGTGAATAGAGCAGACAGTGGGTTGTGAATAGAGCAGACAGTGGGTGAGAATAGAGCAGGCAGAGGGTGTGAATAGAGCAGTCATTGAGTGTGAATAGAGCAGGTAGAGGGTGTGAATAGAGCAGGCAGAGGGTGTGAATAGAGCAGGCAGAGGGGGTGAATAGAGCAGGCAGTGGGGGTGAATAGAGCAGACAGAGGGGGCGAAAAGAGCAAACAGAGGGGGCGATTAGAGCAGACAGAGGGTGTGAATAGAGCAGACAGAGGGGGTGAATAGAGCAGACAGAGGAGGTGAATAGAGCAGACAGAGTGTGTGAATAGAGTAGACAGGGGGAGTGAATAGAGCAGACAGTGGGTGTGAATAGAGCAGCCAGAGGGTGTGAATAGAGCCAACAGAGGGGGTGAATAGAGCAGACAGAGGGGGCGAATAGAGCAGACAGAGGGGGCGAATAGAGCAGACAGAGGGTGTGAAAGAGCAGACAGAGGGTGTGAATTGAGCAGACAGAGGCTGTGAATAGAGCAGGCTGTGGGGTGAATAGAGCTGACAGAGTGTGTGAATAGAGCAGACAAAATGTGTGAATAGAGCAGACAGAGGGTGTGAATAGCGCAGGCAGAGGGGGTGAATAGAGCAGGCAGTGGGGGTGAATAGAGCAGACAGAGGGGGCGAAAAGAGCAAACACAGGGGGCGATTAGAGCAGACAGAGGCTGTGAATAGAGCAGGCAGAGGGTGTGAATAGAGCAGACAGTGGGTGTGAATAGAGCAGGCAGAGGGGGTGAATAGAGCAGGTAGAGGGTGTGAATAGAGCCAACAGTGGGGGTGAATAGTGCAGACAGCGGCTGTGAATAGAGCAGACAGTGGGTTGAATAGAGCAGAGAGAGAGTGCGAATAGAGCAGGCAGAGGGTGTGAATAGAGCCAACAGCGGGGGTGAATAGAGCAGACAGAGGCTGTGAATAGAGCAGACAGTGGGGCGAATAGAGCAGACAGAGTGTTTGTATAGAGCAGACAGAGGCTGTGAATAGAGCAGACAGTGGGGTGAATAGAGCAGACAGAGAGTGTGAATAGAGCAGACAGAGGGTGTGAATAGAGCAGACAGTGGGGTGAATAGAGCAGACAGAGGGTGTGAATAGAGCAGGCAGAGGGTGTGAATAGAGCCAACAGTGGGGGTGAATAGTGCAGACAGCGGCTGTGAATAGAGCAGACAGTGGGTTGAATAGAGCAGAGAGAGAGTGTGAATAGAGCAGGCAGAGGGTGTGAATAGAGCCAACAGCGGGGGTGAATAGAGCAGACAGAGGCTGTGAATAGAGCAGACAGTGGGGCGAATAGAGCAGACAGAGTGTTTGTATAGAGCAGACAGAGGCTGTGAATAGAGCAGACAGTGGCGTGAATAGAGCAGACAGAGAGTGTGAATAGAGCAGACAGAGGGTGTGAATAGAGCAGACAGTGGGGTGAATAGAGCAGACAGAGTGTGTGAATAGAGCATACAGGGTGTGAATAGAGCGGACAGGGTGTGAATAGAGCAGGCAGTGGGGGTGAATAGAGCAGGCAGTGGGGGTGAATAGAGCAGACAGAGCGGGTGAGTAGAGCAGACAGAGGCTGTGAATAGAGCAGGCAGAGGGGGTGAATAGAGCAGGTAGAGGGTGTGAATAGAGCCAACAGTGGGGGTGAATAGTGCAGACAGCGGCTGTGAATAGAGCAGAAAGTGGGTTGAATAGAGCAGACAGAGAGTGTAAATAGAGCAGGCAGAGGGTGTGAATAGAGCCAACAGTGGGGGTGAATAGAGCAGACAGAGGCTGTGAATAGAGCAGACAGTGGGGTGAATAGAGCAGACAGAGTGTTTGTATAGAGCAGACAGAGGCTGTGAATAGAGCAGACAGTGGGGTGAATAGAGCAGACAGAGAGTGTGAATAGAGCAGACAGAGGGTGTGAATAGAGCATTCAGGGTGTGAATAGAGCAGACAGTGGGTTGAATAGAGCAGACAGAGGGTGTGAATAGAGCAGAGAGAGGCGGTGAATAGAGCAGGCAGAGGGGTGAATAGAGCAGGCAGAGGGTGTGAATACAGCCAAAGGTAGGGGTGAATAGAGCAGACACAGGCTGTGAATGGAGCAGACAGTGGGGTCAATAGAGCAGACAGAGTGTTTGAATAGAGCAGACAGAGGCTGTGAATAGAGCAGACAGTGGGGTGAATAGAGCAGACAGAGAGTGTGAATAGAGCAGACAGAGGGGTGAATAGAGCAAACAGAGGGTGTGAATAGAGCATACAGAGTGTGAATAGAGCAGACAGTGGGGTGAATAGAGCAGAAAGAGGGTGTGAATAGATCAGGCAGTGGGGGTGAATAGAGCAGGCAGTGGGGGTGAATAGAGCAGGCAGTGGGGGTGAATAGAGCAGACACAGGGTGTGAATAGAGCAGACAGTGTGGGTAAATAGAGCAGACAGAGGGGGCGAATAGAGCAGACAGAGGGGGTGAATAGAGCAGACAGAGGGTGTGAATAGAGAAAACATTGTGGGTGAATAGAGCAGACAGAGAGTGTGAACAGAGCAGACAGAGGGTGTGAATAGAGCAGAGAGTGTGGGTGAATAGAGCAGACAGAGGGGGCGAATAAAGCAGACAGAGCAGGTGAATTGAGCAGTCAGTGGGGGTGAATAGAGCAGGCAGAGGGTGTGAATAGAGCAGACAGAGTGAGGGAATAGAGCAGACAGAGGCTGTGAATAAAGCAGACAGAGAGTGTGAATAGAACAGACAGAGGGGGTGAATAGAGCAGACAGAGGGGGTGAATAGAGCAGGCAGTGGGAGTGAATAGAGCAGGCAGTGGGAGTGAATAGAGCAGACAGAGAGGTGAATAGAGCAGACAGAGGTTGTGAATGGAGCCGACAGAGGGGTTGAATAGAGAAGACAGAGGAGGTGAATAGCGCAGACAGAGGAGGTGAATAGAGCAGACAGTGGGGGTGAATAGAGCAGACAGTGGGTGTGAATAGAGCAGACAGTGGGTGTGAATAGAGCAGGCAGAGTGTGGGAATAGAGCAGACAGAGGCTGTGAATAGAGCAGACAGTGGGGTGAATAGAGCAGACAGAGAGTGTGAATAGAGCAGACAGAGGGTGTGAATAGAGCAGACAGTGGGGTGAATAGAGCAGACAGAAGATGTGAATAGAGCATACAGTGTGTGAATAGACTAGACAGTGGGGTGAATAGAGCAGACAGAGGGTGTGAATAGAGCAGACAGAGGCTGTGAATAGAGCAGAGAGTGGGGTGAATAGAGCAGGCAGAGGCTGTGAAGAGAGCAGGCAGTGTGGTTGAAGAGAGCAGACAGTGGGTGTGAATAGAGCAGGCAGAGGGTGTGAATAGAGCAGACAGAGGGGGTGAATAGAGCAGGCAGTGGGGGTGAATAGAGCAGACAGGATGTGAATAGAGCAGACAAAGTGTGTGAATAGAGCAGACAGAGGGTGTGAATAGCGCAGGCAGTGGGAGTGAATAGAGCAGGCAGAGGGGGTGAATAGAGCAGGCAGAGGGTGTGAATAGAGCAGACAGTGGGGTGAGTAGAGCAGAGAGTGGGGTGAATAGAGCAGACAGAGTGTGTGAATAGAGCAGACAGAGGGGGTGAATAGAGCAGACAGAGAGGGTGAATAGAGCAGGCAGTGGGAGTGAATAGAGCCAACAGAGGGGGGAATAGAGGAGGCAGTGGGGGTGAATAGAGCAGGCAGAGGCTGTGAATAGAGCAGACAGTGGGATGTGAATAGAGCAGACAGTAGGTGAGAATAGAGCAGGCAGAGGGTGTGAATAGAGCAGGCAGAGGATGTGAATAGAGCAGACTGTGGGTTGTGAATAGAGCAGACAGTAGTTGAGAATAGAGCAGGCAGAGGGTGTGAATAGAGCAGTCATTGAGTGTGACTAGAGCAGGCAGAGGGTGTGAATAGAGCAGTCAGAGGGGGTGAATAGAGCAGACAGAGGCTGTGAATAGAGCAGACAGAGTGTGTGAATAGAGCAGACAGAGGGAGTGAATAGAGCAGACAGTGGGTGTGAATAGAGCAGGCAGAGGGTGTGTATAGAGCCAACAGAGGGGGTGAATAGAGCAGACAGAGGGGGCGAATAGAGCAGACAGAGGGGGCGAATAGAGCAGACAGAGGGTGTGAAAGAGCAGACAGAGGGTGTGAATTGAGCAGACAGAGGCTGTGAATCGAGCAGGCAGTGGGGAGAATAGAGCTGACAGAGTGTGTGAATAGAGCAGACAAAGTGTGTGAATGGAGCAGACAGAGGGGGTGAGTAGAGCCAACGGAGGGGGTGAATAGAGCAGACAGAGGGTGTGAATAGCGCAGGCAGAGGGGGTGAATAGAGCAGACAGAGTGTGTGAATAGAGCAGACAGAGGTTGTGAATGGAGCCGACAGAGGGGGTGAATAGAGAAGACAGAGGAGGTGAATAGCGCAGACAGAGGAGGTGAATAGAGCAGACAGTGGGGGTGAATAGAGCAGACAGTGGGTGTGAATAGAGCAGACAGTGGGTGTGAATAGAGCAGGCAGAGGGTGTGAATAGAGCCAACAGAGGGGGTGAATAGAGCAGACAGAGGGTGTGAATAGCGCAGGCAGAGGGGGTGAATAGAGCAGGCAGTGGGGGTGAATAGAGCAGACAGAGGGGGTGAATAGAGCAGTCAGAGGTTGTGAAAGAGCAGACAGATGGTGTGAATAGTGCAGACAGAGGCTGTGAATAGAGCAGACAGTGGGGTGGTTAGAGCAGACAGAGTGTGTGAATAGAGCAGACATAGTGTGTTAATAGAGCAGACAGAGGGTGTGAATAGCGCAGGCAGTGGGAGTGAATAGAGCAGGCAGAGGGTGTGAATAGAGCCAACAGTGGGGGTGAATAGAGCAGGCAGAGGCTGTGAATAGAGCAGGCAGAGTGGGTGAATAGAGCAGACAGAGTGAGTGAATAGAGCAGACAGAGAGTGTGAATGGAGCAGACAGAGGGGGTGAATAGAGCAGGCAGTGGGAGTGAATAGAGCAGGCAGTGGGAGTGAATAGAGCAGACAGAGTGAGGGAATAGAGCAGACAGAGGCTGTGAATAGAGCAGACAGAGTGGGTGAATAGAGCAGACAGAGTGAGTGAATAGAGCAGACAGAGAGTGTGAATGGAGCAGACAGAGGGGGTGAATAGAGCAGACAGAGGGGGTGAATAGAGCAGGCAGTGGGAGTGAATAGAGCAGGCAGTGGGAGTGAATAGAGCAGACAGAGGGGTGAATAGAGCAGACAGAGGTTGTGAATGGAGCAGACAGAGGGGGTGAGTAGAGAAGACAGAGGAGGTGAATAGAGCAGACAGAGGAGGTGAATAGAGCAGACAGTGGGGGTGAATAGAGCAGACAGTGGATGTGAATAGAGCAGACAGTGGGTGTGAATAGAGCAGGCAGAGGGGGTGAATAGAGCAGACAGTGGGGGTGGATAGAGCAGACAGAGGCTGTGAATAGAGCAGGCAGAGTCTGTGAATAGAGCATGCAGGGTGTGAATAGAGCAGACAGTGTGGTGAATAGAGCAGACGGAGGGTGTGAATAGAGCAGACAGAGGCTGTGAATAGAGCAGGCAGAGGGGGTGAATAGAGCAGGCAGAGGGTGTGAATAGAGCCAACAGTAGGGGTGAATAGAGCAGACACAGGCTGTGAATGGAGCAGACAGTGGGTGAATAGAGCAGACAGAGGGTGTGAATAGAGCAGACAGTGGGGTGAATAGAGCAGACAGAGGGTGTGAAAAGAGCATACAGTGTGTGAATAGACTAGACAGGGGGTGAATAGAGCAGACAGAGGGTGTGAATAGAGCAGACAGAGGCTGTGAATAGAGCAGAGAGTGTGGTGAATAGAGCAGGCAGAGGCTGTGAAGAGAGCAGGCAGTGGGGTTGAAGAGAGCAGACAGTGGGGTGAATAGAGCAGGCAGAGGGTCTGAATAGAGTAGACAGAGGAGGCGCATGGAGCAGACAGAGGGTGTGACTAGATCAGACAGAGAGTGTGAATAGAGCAGGCAGTGGGGGTGAATAGAGCAGACAGTGTGTGTGAATAGAGCAGACAGATGGTGTCAATAGAGCAGACAGAGGGTCTGAATAGAGCAGACAGAGGGCGTGAATAGAGCAGGCAGAGGGTGTGAATAGAGCAGACAGGGTGTGAATAGAGCAGGCAGTGGGGCTGAATAGAGCAGGCAGTGGGGGTGAATAGAGCAGACAGAGTGTGTGAATAGAGCAGACAGTGTGGGTAAATAGAGCAGACAGAGGGGGCGAATAGAGCAGACAGAGGGGGTGAATAGAGCAGACAGAGGGTGTGAATAGAGAAAACATTGTGGGTGAATAGAGCAGACAGAGAGTGTGAACAGAGCAGACAGAGGGTGTGAATAGAGCAGAGAGTGTGGGTGAATAGAGCAGACAGAGGGGGCGAATAAAGCAGACAGAGCAGGTGAATTGAGCAGTCAGTGGGGGTGAATAGAGCAGGCAGAGGGTGTGAATAGAGCAGACAGAGTGAGGGAATAGAGCAGACAGAGGCTGTGAATAAAGCAGACAGAGAGTGTGAATAGAACAGACAGAGGGGGTGAATAGAGCAGACAGAGGGGGTGAATAGAGCAGGCAGTGGGAGTGAATAGAGCAGGCAGTGGGAGTGAATAGAGCAGACAGAGAGGTGAATAGAGCAGACAGAGGTTGTGAATGGAGCCGACAGAGGGGTTGAATAGAGAAGACAGAGGAGGTGAATAGCGCAGACAGAGGAGGTGAATAGAGCAGACAGTGGGGGTGAATAGAGCAGACAGTGGGTGTGAATAGAGCAGACAGTGGGTGTGAATAGAGCAGGCAGAGGGGGTGAATAGAGCAGACAGTGGGGGTGGATAGAGCAGGCAGAGGGTGTGAATAAAGCAGACAGCGGGGGTGAATAGAGCAGACAGAGGGGGTGAATAGAGCAGGCAGTGGGAGTGAATAGAGCAGACAGAGGGGTGAATAGAGCAGACAGAGGTTGTGTATAGAGCAGACAGAGGGCGTGAATAGAGCAGACAGAGGAGGTGAATAGAGCAGACAGAGGGGGTGAATAGAGCAGACAGTGGGTATGAATAGAGCAGACCGTGGGTGTGAATAGAGCAGGCAGAGGCTGTGAATAGAGGAGGCAGTGGGTGTGAATAGAGCAGGCAGAGGGTGTGAATAGAGCAGACAGTGTGTGAATAGAGCAGACAGTGGGTTGTGAATAGAGCAGACAGAGGGGCTGAATAGAGCAGGCAGTGGGGGTGAATTGAGCAGACAGGGTGTGAATAGAGCAGACAGAGTGTGTGAATAGAGCAGACAGAGGGTGTGAATAAAGCAGACAGAGGGAGTGAATAGAGCAGACAGTGGGTGTGAATAGAGCAGGCAGATGGTGTGAATAGAGCCAACAGAGGGGGTGATTAGAGCAGACAGAGGGGGCGAAAAGAGCAGACAGAGGGGGCGATTAGAGCAGGCAGAGTGGGTGAATAGAGCAGACAGAGTGAGTGAATAGAGCAGACAGAGAGTGTGAATGGAGCAGACAGAGGGGGTGAATAGAGCAGGCAGTGGGAGTGAATAGAGCAGGCAGTGGGAGTGAATAGAGCAGACAGAGTGAGGGAATAGAGCAGACAGAGGCTGTGAATAGAGCAGACAGAGTGGGTGAATAGAGCAGACAGAGTGAGTGAATAGAGCAGACAGAGAGTGTGAATGGAGCAGACAGAGGGGGTGAATAGAGCAGACAGAGGGGGTGAATAGAGCAGGCAGTGGGAGTGAATAGAGCAGGCAGTGGGAGTGAATAGAGCAGACAGAGGGGTGAATAGAGCAGACAGAGGTTGTGAATGGAGCAGACAGAGGGGGTGAGTAGAGAAGACAGAGGAGGTGAATAGAGCAGACAGAGGAGGTGAATAGAGCAGACAGTGGGGGTGAATAGAGCAGACAGTGGATGTGAATAGAGCAGACAGTGGGTGTGAATAGAGCAGGCAGAGGGGGTGAATAGAGCAGGCAGAGGGTGTGAATAGAGCCAACAGTAGGGGTGAATAGAGCAGACACAGGCTGTGAATGGAGCAGACAGTGGGTGAATAGAGCAGACAGAGGGTGTGAATAGAGCAGACAGTGGGGTGAATAGAGCAGACAGAGGGTGTGAAAAGAGCATACAGTGTGTGAATAGACTAGACAGGGGGTGAATAGAGCAGACAGAGGGTGTGAATAGAGCAGACAGAGGCTGTGAATAGAGCAGAGAGTGTGGTGAATAGAGCAGGCAGAGGCTGTGAAGAGAGCAGGCAGTGGGGTTGAAGAGAGCAGACAGTGGGGTGAATAGAGCAGGCAGAGGGTCTGAATAGAGTAGACAGAGGAGGCGCATGGAGCAGACAGAGGGTGTGACTAGATCAGACAGAGAGTGTGAATAGAGCAGGCAGTGGGGGTGAATAGAGCAGACAGTGTGTGTGAATAGAGCAGACAGATGGTGTCAATAGAGCAGACAGAGGGTCTGAATAGAGCAGACAGAGGGCGTGAATAGAGCAGGCAGAGGGTGTGAATAGAGCAGATAGGGTGTGAATAGAGCAGGCAGTGGGGCTGAATAGAGCAGGCAGTGGGGGTGAATAGAGCAGACAGAGTGTGTGAATAGAGCAGACAGTGTGGGTAAATAGAGCAGACAGAGGGGGCGAATAGAGCAGACAGAGGGGGTGAATAGAGCAGACAGAGGGTGTGAATAGAGAAAACATTGTGGGTGAATAGAGCAGACAGAGAGTGTGAACAGAGCAGACAGAGGGTGTGAATAGAGCAGAGAGTGTGGGTGAATAGAGCAGACAGAGGGGGCGAATAAAGCAGACAGAGCAGGTGAATTGAGCAGTCAGTGGGGGTGAATAGAGCAGGCAGAGGGTGTGAATAGAGCAGACAGAGTGAGGGAATAGAGCAGACAGAGGCTGTGAATAAAGCAGACAGAGAGTGTGAATAGAACAGACAGAGGGGGTGAATAGAGCAGACAGAGGGGGTGAATAGAGCAGGCAGTGGGAGTGAATAGAGCAGGCAGTGGGAGTGAATAGAGCAGACAGAGAGGTGAATAGAGCAGACAGAGGTTGTGAATGGAGCCGACAGAGGGGTTGAATAGAGAAGACAGAGGAGGTGAATAGCGCAGACAGAGGAGGTGAATAGAGCAGACAGTGGGGGTGAATAGAGCAGACAGTGGGTGTGAATAGAGCAGACAGTGGGTGTGAATAGAGCAGGCAGAGGGGGTGAATAGAGCAGACAGTGGGGGTGGATAGAGCAGGCAGAGGGTGTGAATAAAGCAGACAGCGGGGGTGAATAGAGCAGACAGAGGGGGTGAATAGAGCAGGCAGTGGGAGTGAATAGAGCAGACAGAGGGGTGAATAGAGCAGACAGAGGTTGTGTATAGAGCAGACAGAGGGCGTGAATAGAGCAGACAGAGGAGGTGAATAGAGCAGACAGAGGGGGTGAATAGAGCAGACAGTGGGTATGAATAGAGCAGACCGTGGGTGTGAATAGAGCAGGCAGAGGCTGTGAATAGAGGAGGCAGTGGGTGTGAATAGAGCAGGCAGAGGGTGTGAATAGAGCAGACAGTGTGTGAATAGAGCAGACAGTGGGTTGTGAATAGAGCAGACAGGGTGTGAATAGAGCAGACAGAGTGTGTGAATAGAGCAGACAGAGGGTGTGAATAAAGCAGACAGAGGGAGTGAATAGAGCAGACAGTGGGTGTGAATAGAGCAGGCAGATGGTGTGAATAGAGCCAACAGAGGGGGTGATTAGAGCAGACAGAGGGGGCGAAAAGAGCAGACAGAGGGGGCGATTAGAGCAGACAGAGGGTGTGAAAAGAGCAGACAGAGGGGGCGATTAGAGCAGACAGAGGCTGTGAATATAGCAGACAGTGGGTTGTTAATAGAGCAGACAGTGGGTGTGAATAGAGCAGGCAGAGGCTGTGTGGTGATTATTCTTGTTTTATAAGAAGCATTGTAATTGGTTGCCTGTTTTCCTGCCTTGAGATATATGCTGTAAACTTATTGGTTAGTTGATTCCATGTGACCTGTGGTGGCCATCTTAAATTCAGTTTTCTACAGTTTGGTTGAGACTGGGTGCTCAACATGTACTGCTGGTTTTTTAAGGTTAATAAAGCCTAGCTTTTGAAAGGCAATCTACTCTTTATTTCAATTTATTAACCTTTTGCTATAATGGAACGATATCTTCGACTGGAACGATTTAATGCTGACCCTAATTCTGCAGGAGTGGATGATCAACGGAAACATTGGTATCGTACATTTAAAAACTTTTTGGGTGTGTTGGATCAGCAATCTCTGAATAAGTTGGATATACTAATCAACTACATTGCTCCGGATGTGTATAAGTATATTTTGGACTGTGAAACTTATGAATTGGCTATTGCTACGTTGGAAAAAAAATTTGTTAAACCCAAAAATGAGGTATTTGCACGTCACCTTTTATCTGCCCGTAGGCAGCAGGCGGGAGAATCCTTGGATGCTTATTTACAAGCACTCCGGCGCCTTGGTGCTAACTGTAATTATAAGGCCGTGTCTGCAGAGGAACATAAGGAAGAGTCGGTACGGGATGCATTTATTAATGGATTACTGTCTAGATCAATTCGTCAGCGGATATTAGAAAATAAGACCTTGGATCTTAAGAGTGCTTTTGAGCAAGCCTCTACATTGGATTTGGCTCAGAGAAGTTTGGATTCTTATGCTCTTTTTGATCGGCCTGCGACCGTGGTTTCGGCAGTTCCGGATGAAAGGGAGTCACGTGGATTTAATAGGAGTGGTTTACCAGATTCCGAAACAGTTTCTACTTCGGCAGCTGTTGCCTCTAGGATTCAGAAGTGTTATTTTTGCGGGAACGCCCGGCACCCCCGTCTGAAGTGCCCTGCCTGGGAGGCTGTGTGTAGTAAATGCAGCAAGGGAGGTCATTATGCACGTGTTTGCAAATCGGTTGCCTCCTCTGCGACCATTCAGCCTTTAGATAGGCCTAAACAAAGCTATAGTTATGGCCCAAGTTAATGGGTTAGAAGTGAAGGCCCTTATAGATACGGGCAGTACTGAGAGCTTTTTTAGTCTTCAGTTTGTGAGGGAGAAGCGTTTGAAAATTTTGCCTGCTTCCTATCAGGTGTGTATGGCTCAGACGACTCTCACCTCACAAGTAGCTGGTTGTTGCCTTGTGAAATTAATTCTCCTCGGTAATACGTATACTGATATACGCCTATCCATTCTGCCTAATCTCTGTGCGGACATTTTGATTGTTCATGATGTGCTTCAATTACATGAGTCCCTCAGTCTTTCTTTCGGAGGAACCAAGCCACCTTTGTCTATTTGTGGATTAACTTCTTTATTCATTCCTCCATTATCACTTTTTTCAATTTGATGCCGGACTGTAAGCAAATTGCTACCAAGTCAAGAAGGTATAGCAGTCAGGATAAAGAATTTATTAATTCTGAAGTTCAACGTCTTTTATCGGAAGGAGCCATTGAACCTAGTTTTTCGCCCTGGCGGGCACAGGTAGTTGTCACCACTAATAAGAGACATAAGAAGCGAATGGTGATAGACTACTCTCAAACTATTAACAGGTATACTCAATTAGATGCGTACCCCCTGCCTAAGATTGATGAGCTTATCAATAAAGTATCTCAATATAAGGTTTTTAGCACTATTGACCTAAAGAGTGCTTATCATCAGATTCCTATCGCTAAGAGGGACAAACCATATATGGCCTTTGAAGCTGGCAGAAAGCTGTACCAGTTTTGCCGAGTACCATTCGGTGTCACTAACGGTGTCGCCTGTTTTCAACGGGCAATGGATGCTTTTATAAGTGATAACTCTCTCTCTGACACCTTCTCATATTTAGATGACATCACGGTGTGTGGCAAATCAAGGGTGGAGCATGATTTTAATCTAGAAAGATTCCTTCAAGTTGCGGAAAAAGTTGGCTTAACTTTCAATAAAGAGAAGTGTATCTTTTCGACCACCGAGGTAAATTTACTGGGGTATATTATCTCGGGAAACAAGATTAAACCAGATCCAGAACGGCTGCGACCACTGATTGAGTTACCTTGCCCTACTAATTCTAAGGCCTTGCAACGAGTTGTTGGACTGTTTTCTTATTATTCTAATTGGATTGCAAACTTCTCGCAGAAGATCCGGCCCCTTATTTGGTTTACGACATATCCTCTATCATGGGAGGCCAGGATGTGTTTTGATAATCTTAAAAAGGATATCCTTGGAGCAGTTGTGCATTCTATTGATGAGCAGGTTCCCTTTGTGATTGAGACGGACGCTTCCGATTTTGCAATTGAGGCTACCCTGAACCAAAATGGAAGACCTGTGGCCTTTTTCTCACGTACTCTGAGCAATAGTGAGCAGAGACATTCATCAATAGAGAAAGAGGCGTATGCAATAGTAGAAGCACTGCGTAAATGGAGACATTATTTATCTGGGCGACATTTTACGTTAGTAACTGACCAAAAATCTGTGTCCTTCATGTTTGATGTCAAACATTTCGGAAAGATTAAGAATGATAAAATAATGAGGTGGAGGATTGAGTTGGCATGCTATCATTTCGATATAGTCTATCGTCCGGGGAAGGATAATGTTGCTGCTGATGCGCTGTCGAGGGCTTACTGTTCTGTGCTTCACGGAGATACGCTTATTAACCTTCATAATGCTTTGTGCCATCCTGGTGTTACGAGGATGATACACTTCATACGCAGTAAGAATTTGCCCTTTTCAGTTGAAGATGTCAAGCGGATGACTTCGTCATGCTCTGTCTGCGCCCGGTGTAAACTGAATTTCTTTAAGCCTCAACGAGCTCATCTTATAAAGGCTACTTCTCCCTTTGAACGCTTGAGCATTGATTTTAAGGGGCCTCTTCCTTCAACGACTCAGAATCGATATATATTTCCTGTTGTGGATGAGTTTTCAAGGTTCCCTTTTGCTTTTCCTTGTGCAGATGTATCAGCTGCTACAGTTATTAAATGTCTGACTCAACTTTTTGTCATCTTTGGGATGCCTGCGTATATCCATTCGGATCAGGGAAGTTCTTTTTTGTCTTCCCAGTTGAAGGAATACCTCCAGAGTCGGGGAATTTCTACTAGCAGAACTACCCCATATAATCCCCAGGGTAATGGACAGTGTGAACGATACAATGGGGTGATCTGGAAGGCAGTTATGTTGGCTTTGACTTCCCGGAACCTTAAGAATACCCAGTGGGAAATGGTACTGCCTGATGCCCTGCATTCCATTAGATCATTGCTTTCAACGGCTACTAATGTGACCCCCCCATGAAAGGCTCTTCAACTATCCGCAGAGATCCTCTACGGGATATTCGGTACCTTCATGGCTTACTATGCAGGGACCTGTGCTGCTCCGACGCCATGTTAGACTGTCAAAGTATGATCCTTTAGTGGAGGAGGTGGAGCTATTGGAGGCAAATTCCCAATATGCTCATATTCGATTCCAAGATGGGAAAGAAAGTACGGTTTCAGTTAAAGACTTAGCTCCTTGTGGTGGCCAGCCCTCTCCTGAGGACATTAACAATAGCCATAATTCAGATAATGTTGATGTCGTCACAGATACTACGAACATTTCCAATCCTATTGCAGACAGTTACAATTCTCTCAGTCTGCCCCCGATGGATGTTCATGACCCTCCCAGTCTACCTTCTAATGTGACTTCCAATCCGGAAACCGTTGATAATCGGGATATTGATAGCCTCCCTGCAGAAGATATTTCTGTGTCTACTGGTGTGGGAGGGCAAGGAACTCCACCAAGGCTAAGAAGGTCGACACGAACAAGATATCTGGTCGACCGATTAAAAATGGACTTTTAAAATAATTAATAATTTAATAGTAAAATTTTAAAATTGTTGAAGGCATTATACTTCTTTGCTCTAGTCATAAATAACTAATTGTAAACTGTAAAGGCTACCTAGGTTGAAGTATATTTTAAAAGGAGGGGTGAATGTGGTGATTATTCTTGTTTTATAAGAAGCATTGTAATTGGTTGCCTGTTTTCCTGCCTTGAGATATATGCTGTAAACTTATTGGTTAGTTGATTCCATGTGACCTGTGGTGGCCATCTTAAATTCAGTTTTCTACAGTTTGGTTGAGACTGGGTGCTCAACATGTACTGCTGGTTTTTAAGGTTATTAAAGCCTAGCTTTTGAAAGGCAATCTACTCTTTATTTAAGGGTGTGAATAGAGCAGGCAGAGGGTGTGAATAGAGCAGACAGAGGGGGTGAGTAGAGCAGGCAGTGGGGGTAAATAGAGCAGACAGGGTGTGAATAGAGCAGACAGAGGGTGTGAATAGAGCAGACAGAGGATGTGAATAGAGCAGACAGAGGGAGTGAATAGAGCAGACAGTGGCTGTGAATAGAGCAGGCAGAGGGTGTGAATAGAGCCAACAGAGGGGGTGATTAGAGCAGACAGAGGGGGTGAAAAGAGCAGATAGAGGGGGCGATTAGAGCAGACAGAGGGTGTTAATAGAGCAGACAGAGGGTGTGAATAGAGCAGACAGAGGAAGTGAATAGAGCAGACAGTGGGTGTGAATAGAGCAGGCAGAGGGTGTGAATAGAGCCAACAGAGGGGGTGAATAGAGCAGACAGAGGGGGCAAATAGAGCAGACAGAGGCTGTGAATAGAGCAGACAATGGGGTGAATAGAGCAGAGAGAGGGGGTGAATAGAGCAAATAGAGTGTGTGAATAGAGCAGACAGAGGGTGTGAATAGAGCAGACAGAGGAAGTGAATAGAGCAGGCAGTGGGTGTGAATAGAGCAGGCAGAGGGTGTGAATAGAGCCAACAGAGGGGGTGAATAGAGCAGACAGAGGGGGCAAATACAGCAGACAGAGGCTGAGAATAGAGCAGACAATGGGGTGAATAGAGCAGAGAGTGTGAATAGAGCAGAAAGAGGGTGTGAATAGAGCAGAAAGGGTGTGAATAGAGCAGACAGTGGGGTGAATGTAGCTGACAGAGGGTGTGAATAGAGCAGACATAGGGTGTGAATAGAGCAGACAGAGGGGGTGAATAGAGCAGGCAGTGGGGGTGAATAAAGCAGACAGAGGCTGTGAATAGCGCAGGCATTGGGGGTAAATAGAGCAGACAGGGTGTGAATAGAGCCAGCAGAGGGTGTGAATAGAGCAGACAGTGGTGTGAATAGAGCAGAGAGAGGGGTGAATAGAGCAGACAGAGAGTGTGAATAGAGCAGACATAGTGGTTGAATACAGCAGACAGAGAGTGTGAATAGAGCAGACAGAGGGTGTGAATAGAGCAGACAGAGGGTGTGAATAGAGCAGACAGTGGGGTGAATAGAGAAGACAGTGAGTGTGAATAGAGCAGAGAGTGGATTGTGAATAGAGCAGACAGTGGGGGTGAATAGAGCAGACAGAGGCTGTGAATAGAGCAGACAGTGGGTTGTGAATAGAGCAGACAGTGGGTGTGAATAGAGCCGGCAGAGGGTATGAATAGAGCAGACAGAGGGGGTGAATAGAGCAGACAGAGGCTGTGAATAGAGCAGACAGTGGGTTGTGAATAGAGCAGACAGTGGGTGTGAATAGAGCCGGCAGAGGGTATGAATAGAGCAGACAGAGGGGGTGAATAGAGCAGACAGTGGGTGTGAATAGAGCAGACAGTGGATTGTGAACAGAGCAGACAGTGGGGGTGAATAGAGCAGACAGAGGCTGTGAATAGAGCAGACAGTGGGTTGTGAATAGAGCAGACAGTGGGTGTGAATAGAGCCGGCAGAGGGTATGAATAGAGCAGACAGAGGGGGTGAATAGAGCAGACAGTGGGTGTGAATAGAGCAGACAGTGGGTGTGAATAGAGCAGACAGTGGATTGTGAACAGAGCAGACAGTGGGGGTGAATAGAGCAGACAGAGGCTGTGAATAGAGCAGACAGTGGGTTGTGAATAGAGCAGACAGTGGGTGTGAATAGAGCCGGCAGTGGGTGTGAATAGAGCAGGCAGAGGGTGTGAATAGAGCCAACAGAGGGGTGATTAAAGCAGACAGAGGGGGCGAAAAGAGCAGACAGAGGGGGCGATTAGAGCAGACGGAGGGTGTGAATAGAGCAGACAGAGGGGGTGAATAGAGCAGACAGAGGGTGTGAATAGAGCAGACAGAGGGAGTGAATAGAGCAGACAGTGGGTGTGAATAGAGCAGGCAGATGGTGTGAATAGAGCCAACAGAGGGTGTGAATAGAGCAGACAGAGGGGGCGAATAGAGCAGACAGAGGGGGCAAATAGAGCAGACAGAGGGTGTGAAAGAGCAGACAGAGGGTGTGACTAGAGCAGACAGAGGCTGTGAATAGAGCAGACAATGGGGTGAATAGAGCAGACAGAGAGTGTGAATAGAGCAGAAAGAGGGTGTGAATAGAGCAGAAAGGGTGTGAATAGAGCAGACAGTGGGGTGAATAGAGCTGACAGAGGGTGTGAATAGAGCAGACAAAGGTGTGAATAGAGCAGACAGAGGGGGTGAATAGAGCAGGCAGTGGGGGTGAATAGAGCAGACAGAGGCTGTGAATGGAGCAGACAGTGGGTTGTGAAAAGAGCAGGCAGAGGGTGTGCATAGAGCCAGCAGAGGGTGTGAATTGAGCAGAAAGTGGGGGTGAATAGAGCAGACAGTGGGGGTGAATAGAGCAGACAGAGGCTGTGAATAGAGCAGGCAGTGGGGGTGAATAGAGCAGACAGGGTGTGAATAGAGCAGACAGAGGGTGTGAATAGAGCAGACAGTGGGTTGTGAATAGAGCAGACAGAGGGGGCGAATAGAGCAGACAGAGGGGGCAAATAGAGCAGACAGAGGGTGTGAAAGAGCAGACAGAGGGTGTGACTAGAGCAGACAGAGGCTGTGAATAGAGCAGACAATGGGGTGAATAGAGCAGACAGAGAGTGTGAATAGAGCAGAAAGAGGGTGTGAATAGAGCAGAAAGGGTGTGAATAGAGCAGACAGTGGGGTGAATAGAGCTGACAGAGGGTGTGAATAGAGCAGACAAAGGTGTGAATAGAGCAGACAGAGGGGGTGAATAGAGCAGGCAGTGGGGGTGAATAGAGCAGACAGAGGCTGTGAATGGAGCAGACAGTGGGTTGTGAAAAGAGCAGGCAGAGGGTGTGCATAGAGCCAGCAGAGGGTGTGAATTGAGCAGAAAGTGGGGGTGAATAGAGCAGACAGTGGGGGTGAATAGAGCAGACAGAGGCTGTGAATAGAGCAGGCAGTGGGGGTGAATAGAGCAGACAGGGTGTGAATAGAGCAGACAGAGGGTGTGAATAGAGCAGACAGTGGGTTGTGAATAGAGCAGACAGTGGGGGTGAATAGAGCAGACAGAGGCTGTGAATAGAGCAGACAGTGGGTTGTGAATAGAGCAGACAGTGGGTGTGAATAGAGCAGGCAGAGGGTATGAATAGAGCCAACAGAGGGGTGATTAAAGCAGATAGAGGGGGCGAAAAGAGCAGACAGAGGGGGCGATTAGAGCAGACAGAGGGTGTGAATAGAGCAGACAGAGGGGGTGAATAGTGCAGACAGAGGGTGTGAATAGAGCAGACAGAGGGAGTGAATACAGCAGACAGTGGGTGTGAATAGAGCAGGCAGATGGTGTGAATAGAGCCAACAGAGGGGGTGAATAGAGCAGACAGTGGGGGTGAATAGAGCAGACAGAGAGTGTGAATAGAGCAGGCAGAGGGTGTGAATAGAGCAGACAGAGGGTGTGAATAGAGCAGACAGTGGGGGGAATAGAGCAGAGAGTGGGATGAATAGAGCAGACAGGGAGTGTGAATAGAGCAGACATAGTGGTTGAATAGAGCAGACAGAGAGTGTGAATAGAGCAGACAGAGGGTGTGAATAGAGCAGACAGAGGGTGTGAATAGAGCAGACAGTGAGGGTGAATAGAGAAGACAGAGAGTGTGAATAGAGCAGGCAGAGGGTGTGAATAGAGCAGACAGAGGGTGTGAATAGAGCAGACAGAGGGAGTGTATAGAGCAGACAGAGGCTGTGAATAGAGCAGACAGTGGGTTGTGAATAGTGCAGACAGTGGGTGTGAATAGAGCAGGCAGAGGGTGTGAATAGAGCAGACAGAGGGGGTGAATAGAGCAGGCAGAGGGGGTGAATAGAGCAGGCAGTGGGGGTGAATAGAGCAGACAGGGTGTGAATAGAGCAGACAGAGGGTGTGAATAGAGCAGACAGTGGGTTGTGAATAGAGCAGACAGTGGGGGTGAATAGAGCAGAAAGAGGCTGTGAATAGAGCAGATAATGGGTTGTGAATAGAGCAGACAGTGGGTGTGAATAGAGCAGGCAGAGGGTATGAATAGAGCAGACAGAGGGGGTGAATAGAGCAGGCAGTGGGGGTGAATAGAGCAGACAGGGTGTGAATAGAGCAGACAGAGGGTGTGAATAGAATAGACAGAGGGTGTGAAGAGAGCAGACAGAGGGAGTGAATAGAGCAGACAGTGGGTGTGAATAGAGCAGGCAGATGGTGTGAATAGAGCTAACAGAGGGGGTGAATAGAGCAGACAGAGGGGGCGAATAGAGCAGACAATGGGGTGAATAGAGCAGACAGAGGGTGTGAATAGAGCAGACAGAGGGAGTGAATAGAGCAGACAGTGGGGTGAATAGAGCAGAGAGTGGGGTGAATAGAGCAGACAGAGAGTATGAATAGAGCAGACATAGTGGTTGAATAGAGCAGACAGAGAGTGTGAATAGAGCAAACAGAGGGTGTGAATAGAGCAGACAGAGGGTGTGAATAGAGCAGACAGTGGGGTGAATAGAGAAGACAGTGAGTGTGAATAGAGCAGGCAGAGGGTGTGAATAGAGCAGACAGAGGGTGTGAATAGAGCAGACAGAGGGAGTGTATACAGCAGACAGAGGCTGTGAATAGAGCAGACAGTGGGTTGTGAATAGTGCAGACAGTCGGTGTGAATAGAGCAGGCAGTGGGGGTGAATAGAGCAGACAGAGGCTGTGAATAGAGCAGGCAGTGGGGGTGAATAGAGCAGAGAGGGTGTGAATAGAGCAGACAGAGGGTGTGAATAGAGCAGACAGTGGGTTGTGAATAGAGCAGACAGTGGGGTGAATAGAACAGACAGAGGCTGTGAATAGAGCAGACAGTGGGTTGTGAATAGAGCAGACAGTAGGTTTGAATAGAGCAGGCAGAGGGTGTGAATAGAGCAGACAGAGGGTGTGAATAGAGCAGACAGTGGGGTGAATAGAGAAGGCAGTGAGTGTGAATAGAGCAGGCAGAGGGTGTGAATAGAGCAGACAGAGTGTGTGAATAGAGCAGACAGAGGGAGTGTATAGAGCAGACAGAGGCTGTGAATAGAGCAGACAGTGGGTTGTGAATAGTGCAGACAGTCGGTGTGAATAGAGCAGGCAGTGGGGGTGAATAGAGCCAACAGAGGGGTGATTGGAGCAGATAGAGGGGGCGAAAAGAGCAGACAGAAGGGGCGATTAGAGCAGACAGAGGGTGTGAATAGAGCAGACAGAGGGGGTGAATAAAGCCAGCAGAGGGAGTGAATAGAGCAGACAGTGGGGTGAATAGAGCAGAGAGTGGGGTGAATAGAGCAGACAGAGAGTATGAATAGAGCAGACATAGTGGTTGAATAGAGCAGAGAGTCTGAATAGAGCAGACAGAGGGTGTGAATAGAGCAGACAGAGGGTGTGAATAGAGCAGACAGTGGGGTGAATAGAGAAGACAGTGAGTGTGAATAGAGCAGGCAGAGGGTGTGAATAGAGCAGACAGAGGATGTGAATAGAGCAGACAAAGGGAGTGTATAGAGCAGACAGAGGCTGTGAATAGAGCAGACAGTGGGTTGTGAATAGAGCAGACATTAGGTGTGAATAGAGCAGGCAGAGGGTATGAATAGAGCAGACAGAGGGGGTGAATAGAGCAGGCAGTGGGGGTGAATAGAGCAGACAGGGTGTGAATAGAGCAGACAGAGGGTGTGAATAGAGCAGACAGAGGGTGTGAATAGAGCAGACAGAGGGAGTGAATAGAGCAGACAGTGGGTGTGAATAGAGCAGGCAGAGGGTGTGAATAGAGCCAACAGAGGGGTGATTGGAGCAGATAGAGGGGGCGAAAAGAGCAGACAGAAGGGGTGATTAGAGCAGACAGAGGGTGTGAATAGAGCAGACAGAGGGGGTGAATAGAGCAGACAGAGGGGGTGAATAGAGCAGACAGAGGGTGTGAATAGAGCAGACAGAGGGAGTGAATAGAGCAGAAAGTGGGTGTGAATAGAGCAGGCAGATGGTGTGAATAGAGCCAACAGAGGGGGTGAATAGAGCAGACAGTGGGGGTGAATAGAGCAGACAGAGAGTGTGAATAGAGCAGGCAGAGGGTGTGAATAGAGCAGACAGAGGGTGTGAATAGAGCAGACATAGTGTTTGAATAGAGCAGACAGAGAGTGTAAATAGAGCAGACAGAGGGTGTGAATAGAGCAGACAGAGGGTGTGAATAGAGCAGACAGTGAGGGTGAATAGAGAAGACAGAGAGTGTGAATAGAGCAGGCAGAGGGTGTGAATAGATCAGACAGAAGGTGTGAATAGAGCAGACAGAGGGAGTGTATAGAGCAGACAGAGGCTGTGAATAGAGCAGACAGTGGGTTGTGAATAGTGCAGACAGTGGGTGTGAATAGAGCAGGCAGAGGGTGTGAATAGAGCAGACAGAGGGGGTGAATAGAGCAGGCAGTGGGGGTGAATAGAGCAGAGAGGGTGTGAATAGAGCAGACAGAGGGTGTGAATAGAGCAGACAGAGCGGGCGAATAGAGCCGACAGAGGCTGTGAATAGAGCAGACAGAGGGGGTGAATAGAGCAGACCGAGGTTGTGAATAGAGCAGACAGAGGGTGTGAATAGAGTAGACAGTTGGGTGAGTAGAGCAGAGAGTGGGGTGAATAGAGCAGACAGAGTGTGTGAATAGAGCAGACAGAGGGGTGAATAGAGCAGACAGAGGGGGCGAATAGAGCAGACAGAGGGTGTCAATAGAGCAGACAGAGGGTGTCAATAGAGCAGACTTATGGTGTCAATAGAGAAGACAGAGCTGGTGAATAGAGCAGACAGAGGGTGTGAATAGAGCAGGCAGAGAGTGTGAATAGAGCAGACAGAGGGTGTGAATAGAGCAGACAGAGGGTGTGAATAGAGCAGGCAGAGGGTGTGAATAGAGCAGACAGAGGTTGTTAATAGAGCAGACAGAGTGTGTGAATAGAGCAGACAGAGGGGACGAATAAAGCAGACAGTTGGGTGAATAGCGCAGACAGAGCGGGTGAATAGAGCAGACAGAGGGGGTGAATAAAGCAGACAGTGGGGTGAATAGAGCAGACAGGGTATGAATAGAGCAGGCAGAGGGTGTGAATAGAGCAGACAGTGGGGTGAATATAGCAGACAGAGGGTGTGTATAGAGCAGGTAGTGGGGGTGAATAGAGCAGACAGTGGGTGCGAATAGAGCAGACAGGGTGTGAATAGAGCAGACAGAGGGTGTGAATAGAGCAGACAGTTGGGTGAATAGCGCAGACAGAGCGGGTGAATAGAGTAGACAGAGGGGGTGAATAGAGCAGACAGTGGGGTGAATAGAGCAGACAGAGCGGGTGAATAGAGCAGACAGTGGGGTGAATAGAGCAGACAGAGCGGGTGAATAGAGCAGACAGAGAACAGTTACAGGTTGAGGCAGAAACATTGTCAATATTGCGGAATAGATTGGACAGGTGGGTGAAGGGCTGTGGGAACAGGGCGGGTAAACATTACCAGGAATATTTGCCTGTGCGGAGGGTGGGCACGGGCTGCTTTGGCCGAATGGCCGTGTCCGAGTTGTAGTTCAATGGTCTGGGCGGCGCTGGGTTAATGGGCAGCTGGTGGTGTGGGAGATTGCCACCCTGTGGAGCGCACGAGAACTGCAGCGTAAAGTTCAATAAGACCCAAAACTCAGTCGTTTCTGCCCAGCTTTTTGAAACAGACACAGATTTCAGAGAGAAGCGGGACATGATCACAGACTCTGAACCCCACGGACTGCATCAACCCCCCTGCTTCTGATCACTGACAGCTGCTGTTTGCAGCAGGAAGCACTCGACATTTTTTTAAAGATACGCAAAGCGACTCAGTAACCTCTTCTCTGAGCCGTGACATCGGCATGGTGATAGTTCAGACCATGTCGCTGGAAGCTTAAAAACGCAAATATTTTATTAAACCGGTGCATGTACTGGCGGCGAGAGAGGTGATGGGTCTGTCTCAAATTCCAGGCCCAGAAACGGCAGAGAGTGTAGAGGGAACTCTACTCTGTATCTAACCCGTGCTGTACCTGCCCTGGGAGTGTTTGATGGGACAGTGTAGAGGGAGTTTACTCTGTATCTAACATGTGCTGTACCTGCCCTGGGAGTGTTTGATGGGACAGTGTAGAGGAAGCTTTTCTCTATATCTAACCCATGCTGTACCTGCCCTGGGAGTGTTTGATGGGACGGTGTAGAGGGAGCTTTACTCTGTATCTAACCCGTGCTGTACCTGCCCTGTGAGTGTTTGATGGGACAGTGTAGAGGGAGCTTTACTCTCTATCTAACTCATGCTGTACCTGCCGTGGGAGTGTTTGATGGGACAGTGTAGAGGGAGCTTTACTCTGTATCTAACCCGTGCTGTACCTGCCCTGGGAGTGTTTGATGGGACAGTGTAGAGGGAGCTTTTCTCTATATCTAACCCATGCTGTACCTGCCCTGGGAGTGTTTGATGGGACGGTGTAGAGGGAGCTATACTCTGTATCTAATCCCTGCTGTACCTGCCCTGTGAGTGTTTGATGGGACAGTGTAGAGGGAGCTTTACTCTGTATCTAACCCGTGCTGTACCTGCCCTGGGAGTGTTTGATGGGACAGTGTAGAGGGAGTTTACTCTGTATCTAACCCGTGCTGTACCTGCCCTGGGAGTGTTTGATGGGACAGTGTAGAGGGAGTTTACTCTGTATCTAACCCGTGTTGTACCTGCCCTGGGAGTGTTTGATGGGACAGGTTAGAGGGAGCTTTACTCTATATCCAACCTGTGCTGTACCTGCCCTGGGAGTGTTTGATGGGACAGTGTAGAGGGAGCTTTACTCTGTATCTAACCCGTGTTGTACCTGCCCTGGGATTGTTTGATGGGACAGTGTAGAGGGAGCTTTACTCTGTATCTAACCCGTGCTGTACCTGCCCTGGGAGTGTTTGATGCGACAGTGTAGAGGGAGCTTTGCTCTGTATCTAACCCGTGCTGTACCTGCCCTGGGAGTGTTCGATGAAGAAGAAAGAATGTCAGAGACAAACAATAGGGAGAGGGAGGTGTTGATATCGGAAGAAAGTGAGAAGAAGACGGGGAAAAGTGACACAGAGCTAGGCAAAGATTACTTGAAATTTCTTCCGCACCTTTCATGACCTCAGGATGTCTGAAAGCGTGTCACAGCCACGTACTTTTTGAAGTGTCATCACTGTTATAAGGTGGAAAACACAGCAGACAATTTGCGCACAGCAAGCTCCCACAAACAGCAATGAGATAATGACCAGATCATCTGTTTTTATGGTGTGTGTAAATTATAGAACCATCGAACCTTCCAGCACAGAAGGAGGCCACTCGGCCCGCCGTGCCTGTGCTGTCTCTGTGAAAGAGCAGTGGTGCTCAGTGCCACAGCCCCGCTTTCTGTGGGGAACCCTGTCAGTGCCTCATCCTCCGGGACCGTCCAACTCCCGTTTAAAATTACTGCTGGGATCAATTCAATTCAATTCATTTCAAATCGCTTTATTGGCATGACAAGTTACATCTTATGTTGCCAAAGCATCGGAAAACATTCATGTTTGTTCACAAAAATACAGATCTATCCATACAGTGTATAAACAGATATATCCCTGAGTGTATAAATATATTTTGATATAATTTGTATATACTCTTGTAGTGTATGTAACTATTCTACCTTTAAGAGAACTATTTTATGTGTGGCACTACTTTGCCTTGGCTGCTGTATACTGTAATACCAACGGTGACCACACCGGTATATAAGTGCGGTGTCAGGATTTATTGGGCAGATTCGCCCTGACCTTCGAATAGTAAAGTCCTGTTAAAGTTACTCTTGTAGTCTGTGTATTAATTCGTTATAATACCGACAGACTTTACAGTGGCGACGAGTTCGATCTTACCCTGCGGCAACGATACATCCGAAGCTGTTAACGAGCGTCGAGAAGAGGCACCCGCCCTCGTCGTTCTGCTGAGAGAAAACTCGAGTCTGCAGAGCAAGGAAGAAGGAAGAATTCAGACACGAAGCCTTCAATCAGCAACAGGCACAGATTGTCCCTTCTGCCACGGTGGTGAGTGAGCCGATCAGCCAAGAGAAGCAAGTCGGCCACGTGGACTGTGAGTAAGGGGAAAAATAAAAAAATAAACGAAGGATAAGGGCGGTGAACTCGACCACGGTCGGGGGGGAAAGGAGCCGGACAGAAGTTGGGCCCAGAGGGGCTGAGACTGGGGCAGCGTGATGCACGGAAGCCGCGGTACAAATGGGCTGGGAGACGCAACGGCGTCGGGAGACAGCTAGACCGCGACCGGCGAAAAAGGCCGGGAGCTACCGAGGCCACGAGGCGCGGCGACCGGGATCATAAGGCGCAGAGGCAATAAATAAATAAATAACTAAATAAACCGCGAAGAATCAGCCACAGCCCGGGGAGAAAAGGGCCGGGCTGAGGGAGGTCTGGGAGAGGCGTTTAAAGCCGCTGAGGGAGAGCTGCGCGAGCGGGAGAGACAGAGCCCGAGAGAGACCGAGCGAGAGCCGAGCGAGCGGGAGAGACAGAGCCCGAGAAAGAGCGAGCGAGAGCCGCGCGAGCGGGAGAGACAGAGCCCGAGAGAGTCCGGCCAGCGGCTTACAGCAGCTGCCGTGAAGGACCAGGAGCTGGATCTGTCCGACGCCAACTGGTTGTCCCCAGCGCCGGTTGCCCCTGCCAAAAAGAAGAAGGGGGGGGGGAACAAGGAACGCGATCGGCTTTTCTAGCGCGCGCTTCAGAATAAACTGAAGCCGGCGCACAGGCTACAAACCCCGTAAACCAGCGGTCGTCGCCCGAGGACAAAGCTTACCCCTCCCACCAGAGGAAGAAATGCGGGAAGCCGCCAGTTAGGCGGGGAAGAAGACAAGCACGAAACCGCCATCTTGAAAGTGGGCGGGGAAGAAGACAAGCGCGGGAAACCGCCATAAAAAAAAAAGTTAAAAAAGTTAAAGAAAAACTTTGTTATTTTTTCTTAAAAAAAAAAAAATTGTGAAGATGCCTAAGCAGGGTAACATCAACAACTTTGATTCCGAGGTGGAAGATTGGGCCACGTATGTAGAACGCTTCGAGGTATATTGTAAGGTCAATAAGATAGCAAATTATGATAAAGCTCTAACCTTACTAAACTCATTGGGTGCGAAGACATACGGGTTATTGAAGCATCTTCTATCACCGGCTAAACCGACGGATCAGTCTTTCGTTAATATTGTTGCTGTCCTGAAGGATCATTTGAACCCCACACCGCTGATGTTAGCGGAACGATCAAAATTTTACGGGAGAATGCAACTAAAAGAGGAAGGCAACGTGGAGTACTTGGTTGAACTGCGTAGGCTAGCAAAATACTGCCAGTTTGGAGGAAATCTGACAGAGGCATTGCGAGACAAGTTCGTGTGCGGGTTGTCGAAGGAAGGAACACAAAAACGACTGCTCGAAGAGAACGATCTTACACTTGATAAGGCTGTCCTTATTGCAGCATCGCACGAAGCCGCAGCGAGAGGCACGGCGGAAATGCAGCGGAAGACAGCGGTACTCAGAGTGGATCAAATGACTTCGAGTACAACGAAATGTTATCGTTGTGGGAAGACAACACACGACCAGAACCAATGCTGGGTTAAAAACCAGGAATGTAGGAAATGTGGCAAGCTTGGCCACATAGCTAAGGTATGCCGGGCAGGAAAGATGACCAGCAATAATAAGTCACCGCAGAAGAAGTACAGAAAGGTACATGAGGTGACTGGGAAGAGTCCAGATAAACAGAATTCAGACGCAGACTCCAACAGCAAGGAACTGGGTAGTCTGAGGATTCACAATGTGAGTAAAGAAGCTGACCGACAAACTATCTGGATCACACTACAGATTGCAAAGGTCCAAGTGAAGATGGAAGTGGACACCGGATCGGCGCTGACGGTCATGAATAAGCATGATTACAAAAAGTTATTCAAACATATTCCCCTACGGGATACGGAGATGGTATTGCAGACATACACGGGGCACAAAGTATACCCCATCGGAAAGATAGAAGTCAAGGTGAGATACAAGGACAAAGATCACCAAAGGATGGACATGTATGTGCTGCCCGAGGGAGGTCCACCACTTCTGGGACGGGAATGGATCAGGAAAATAAAGATAGACTGGCATTCGCTAAACACAATGACGGTAGATTCCGGAAAGGAAGAGGTCAAACCTGAACGGTTGTCCAGAATATTGGACGAAGCTAAAGAGGTATTCCAGCAAGGACTGGGAACACTGAGAGGAATTAAAGCAAAAATCAAGATTGCAGAACATGCAAGCCCAAAATTTTTCAAAGCCAGATCGGTACCTTACGCGATACGACCAGCTGTGGAGGCAGAACTGGAAGAGCTTGAACGTTCAGGGGTACTGTCTAAGGTGGACTGGAGTGAGTGGGCCACGCCCATTGTTCCCGTCATGAAGTCTTCATCAAGTAACAAGCCAGGGGGACTGGGAAAGGTCCGCATCTGCGGAGACTTCAAGATCACAGTTAATCCGGTGCTTCACACGGTACAATACCCGCTTCCGCGGATTGAGGATATCTTTGCTTCATTGTCTGGCGGGCAACACTTCACCAAGATAGACCTGGCACAAGCATACTTACAAATGGAAGTCGAGGAAGAGTCGCGCCAGTATCTCACAATCAACACGCACAGAGGCTTGTATCGTTGTAATAGACTGGTTTTTGGAGTAGCTTCGGCTCCAGCAATTTGGCAGAGGGCCATGGAGCAGGTCTTACAAGGTATTCCAAGCACGCAGTGTTACTTGGACGATATCCTGATTACGGGAGAAGACGAAGAGGAACACCTCACAAATTTGAAACGGGTGCTCACCAGGTTGAAGGAATATGGCCTTCGAATTAATCGCCAGAAATGTGAGTTCTTCCAGAAACGGATCTCGTACTGCAGTCATGTCATTGACCGAGAGGGGCTGCACAAGTCGCCTGACAAAATAGAAGCTGTCGTGAAGGCCCCCGCTCCGGAAAAGTATCACAGTTGAGATCGTTTCTGGGGTTGATTAATTATTATCACAAGTTTCTGCCAAATTTATCCACGGTGTTGCATCCGCTGAATACTCTGTTGCGGAAAGAAGTGCCATGGAAGTGGAGCGAGGACTGTAAAAAGGCCTTTCGCAGAAGCAAGGCGTTGATTACCTCTGAGGAAGTGTTGGCTCATTTCAACCCAACGTTACCTCTTCGGCTAGCTTGTGATGCTTCCCCTTATGGAATTGGAGCAGTACTTTCACACAGGTTCCCAAATGGCTCGGAAAGGCCAGTCGCATTTGCGTCCCGATCATTGACCTCCGCTGAGCGAAATTACACCCAGATAGATAGGGAGGCCCTCAGCCTTGTGTGGGGAGTAAAGAAATTCAATCATTACCTGCAGGGCAAGAAGTTCACATTACTGACAGACCACCAGCCGTTGGTGTCCATATTCAACCCTAACAAGGCCGTTTCCACTATGACAGCGCAAAGGTTACAGAGGTGGTCTGTGTTACTTGGGGCACACCAATATGACATCGAGTACAAAAGCTCCAAACAGCATGGAAATGCTGATGGGTTATCGCGCCTACCGTTGCCGGTAGTTGAAGAGGCGGCTGCAGTGGACCCGGTAGAGATGTTCCACTCGTCCATAGTAGAATGTCTACCAGTGACAAATTCGATGATCGAGAATGAAACAAGGAATGACCCGACTCTCTCACGAGTCTACGATTTAACAGTGGAGGGATGGCCAGCGCATGGCGAACCAACGCTGCCAGCATTTTCGCAAAGAAAAGAACAGCTGTCAGTGTGCCGAGGAACCTTGATGTGTGGATCGAGAGTGGTGATTCCACCCAAACTTCAGCATAAGGTGCTAAAGGAGCTTCACGAGGGGCATCTGGGTGGAGTGAAAATGAAGAACCTAGCAAGAGCGTTTGTGTGGTGGCCAGGTATTGATGGAGACATCGAAGAAATAACCAAGAGCTGTCTAGGATGCCAGAAGGTCCAAAACGCGCCACCACAAGCTCCTCTGCATCCATGGGAGTGGCCCTCATCTCCTTGGCAAAGGGTACACATCGACTTTGCTGGTCCATTTATGGACTCAATGTTTCTAGTAGCGGTGGATGCACACTCCAAGTGGCCGGAGGTAATAAAGATGTCCTCCACCACCACGGAAAAAACCATCACAGTATTAAGGACCATGGTTGCCAGGAATGGGCTGCCAGAACAGGTCTGTTCTGATAATGGACCGCAATTTGTGTCTGAAGAATTCAGGAAATTCTTAAAAAGCAATGGGGTCAAGCACTACACGTCAGCCCCATACCATCCCGCCACCAATGGATTAGCTGAAAGGTTTGTCCAGACCTTCAAGAAGGCCATAAAGGCCATGGGTAATGAAAACATCAACTTACAACATAAAGTAGATAACTTCTTGTTGGCGTACAGGAATGCAACACATGCGGTCACAAATCAAACTCCCGCCATGATGTTTTTCAATAGAAGACTGAGATGCCGGCTGGATTTGATTAAGCCAAACGTCAGAAGGGACGTAGAGAACCGGCAATTCCAGGGCATGAATGAAAGGCCAACTAGATCTTTTCAGATAGGTTAACAAGTTTTGGCCCGGGACTACCGTACTGAGAAATGGCAGCCTGGATCTATTGTAAAAAGGCTAGGGCCGCTGCTGTATACCGTGGACATTGGTGACAGCATCATAAGGCGCCATGTTGACCAGATCATAGGGTCATCCACAAAGAGCCAACCTACTCCACAACCTTACACTGCTAATGTTGAAGCAGAGATACCCAGAACACCTACCTCCGATCTGGTGATACTGGAATCAGATGAACCTGACACTGTCCTTCAAGCCGACTCGACCTTACCAGAAGAACCTACTACCCCGCCGAAAACTACTACACCACTGAGGCGTTATCTGGATAGAGTCAGGAAACCTCCAGAGAGACTGAATCTGTGAACTGTTTTGCATAAAGTTGTATATATGTTATGATGTTATGTTAATGGGGAATAAGTATGTTGTAAGCTAAAAAAGGAGGATTGTAGTGTATGTAACTATTCTACCTTTAAGAGAACTATTTTATGTGTGGCACTACTTTGCCTTGGCTGCTGTATACTGTAATACCAATGGTGACCACACCGGTATATAAGTGCGGTGTCAGGATTTATTGGGCAGATTCGCCCTGACCTTCGAATAGTAAAGTCCTGTTAAAGTTACTCTTGTAGTCTGTGTATTAATTCGTTATAATACCTACAGACTTTACAACTCTTATCTTATATTTAGTGGTTGTCCCTCTGTTTATGGCAAGCTGTAACACAGTGTGCCGCTAAGGTTACACAATTTCTCTCTTCCCCTAGTAGGTATGGGAGTTTTTGGTCGTCATTCAAATTTCTGAATTCCGGGCATATTTTTGTAAATTTTGGGTAGAAATTCTCCCTTGTGCCCTGATATTTTCTACAAGCTGTGAGGAAGTGCATCTCTGTCTCCACCATTCCCTGACTGCAGTGAGAGCATATCCTGTCCTCTCTTGGTAGCCGGGTCTGCCTGTGTCTACCTTTTTCGATCGCCAGGCTATGTTCACTAAGTCTGTACATTGTCAAGATTTTTCTCAGTTTGCTGTCCTTTACCATGGTCAGGTAATCAGCTATGTTGTATTGTCTGTTTAGGGCCAAGTAGCAATTGAGTTTGCTTTGGGTTTTTGTTGTTTCTGCCCAATATGTCAGCTATTTTTCCTTTTGCTTAGTGACGATTGTGTTGGGTCGAATTCTTTGTGTTACGCTATCACTGTCCTGGGGCTGGTTATTGTTAGTAGTGTTAGTAGTTACTTCACTGAGTCCCAGGACTAGTTGACTGAGGGTATTCTTCTTTATGGTCATCTCTTGGCATTTCAGGGCGTCGTAGTGATAGCATTGGGGGTTGCTCATTTCTAGGTGTTTCCAAAATTTGGTGGCTCTTTTTTGGATAGTGATTATTAATGGATATTGGCCTAGTTCTGCCCTGCATGCATTGTTTACTGTTTTCCTTTGAGTCCGGAGGATACTTTTACAGAATTCTGCATGTAGGATCTCAATTGGGTGTTTGTCCCATTTTGCAAATTCTTGTTCTGTTAGCGGTCCCCACACCTCACTGCCATAGAGTGCAATTGGTTCAATTACTGATTTGAAAATTTTGAGCCAAATGCTAATTGGGATTTCTATTTGGATTGATTTTTTAATGGCATAGAAAGCCCTTCTTGCTTTCTCTTTCAGTTCATTCACAGCCAGTTTGAAGTTTCCCGTAGAACTGATTTTTAAGGCCAAGTATGTGTAGTTAGTGGTTTGTTCAATTTTGGTTGTTCCTATTGTGAAATTTGTTTTGGGTCCCTGATGTCTGGATCTTTGCTGGAACACAAGGACTTTGGTTTTTTGGGGATTTATTGTCAGGGCCCAAGTCTGGCAGTACGATTCCAGCAGATCCAGGTTCTGCTGTAGACCCTCCTTAGTTGGTGACACCACCTGTTCAGGTCGAGCATTCGCGATCCCCACAACTCTGTGAAAACATTTCTCCTCATCGCCCCTCGAGATCTTTTACCAGTGATTTTAAATCTGTGACCTGTGGTTATTGACCCACTCGCCCAAGGGAATCGTTTCTCGATCTACTCGATCAGAACCTCGGATCATCTGGAAAACCTCGATTCGGTCACCTCTTCGCCTTCTCTGCTCCAAGGAGAACAGTCCGAACTTTTCCAACCTCTCCGATAACTGAAGCCCCTCATCCCTGGTAACATCCTGGTAAACCTCCTCTGCACCCGTTCCAAGGCCTTTACATCTTTCCTGAAGTGTGGGGCCCAGAATTGTCGACAATACTCCAGCTGAGGCTGAACCAGTGATTTATAAAATTCCAGCAGGATCTCTTTGCTTTTATATTCTATTCCTCTATTTATAAACCCATGGAACCCGTATGCTTTTTTAACCATATTATCAACTTGCCCTGCCACCTTTAAGGATTTGTGTATCTGGACACCAAGGTCTCTCTGCTCATCCACACTTTCCAGAATCCTGCCATTTATAGTGTACTGACTTTCCATATTAGTCCTCCCAGAGCGCATCACTTCACACTTCTCCACATTGAACTCCACCTGCCGCGCTGCGGCCCATTTCACCATCCTGTCTCTGTCATCCTGAGGCCTACAACTATCCTCATCAGGATCTACTACGTTGCCAAGTTTCGGGTCATCTGCAGACTTTATAACGCTGCTCCCTACACCCGAGTCTAGGCCGGTTATAAAAATTGGAAAGCGTGTGAGTTTGAGTGTGAGTTGTAAGATTCGCAAAATTTCCACAGTTCCCCAAAGTTATTAATAAAAGGGACCCTGCGTGGACATTTTAAAAAGGGTACCCAAAGAATGCACCCGCACCTCGTGGCCGTAAGCCTGCAAGATTTAAAAGCTTGGACTCTGTGGCACAAGCAGCTTTTGGGAAATCGAAACCTAAAATGTAGTTTCTGTGAAGGACTTTTGTATTTTGAAAAG
>NC_140998.1:4237397-4257397 GCF_052327205.1 Somniosus microcephalus | reverse complement strand
GGATAGCATAAGATCCAAGGAGAGGAAATATAATTTGGCCAGAAAAAGCAGCAAACCTGAGGATTGGGAGCAGTTTAGGATTCAGCAAATGAGGACAAAGGGATTAATTAAGAGGGGGAAATAGAGTATGAGAGTAAGCTTTCAGGGAACATAAAAACTGACTGTAAAAGCTTCTATAGATATGTGAAGAGAAAAAGATTGGTGAAGTCAAGTATAGGTCCCTTGCAGTCAGAATCAGGGGAATTTATAATGGGAAACAAAGGAATGGCAGACCAATTAAATACATATTTTGGTTTTGTCTTCACAAAGGAGGACACAAATAACCTCCCAGAGATGTCGGGTAACATAGGGTCTGATGAAAGGGAGGAATTGAATTAAATCAGTATTTGTAGGGAAATGGTGTTAGGGAAATTGATGGGATTGAAGGCCGATAACTCCCCAGGGCCTGATAATCTACATCCTAGGGTACTTAAGGAAGTGGCCCTAGAAGTAGTAGATGCATTGCTGGTCATCTTCCAAAATTCTATAGACTCTGGAACAGTTCCCATGGATTGGAGGATAGCTAATGTAACCACACTATTCAAAAAAGGTGGTCGAGAGAAAACGGGAATTCTAGACCGGTAAGCCTGACATCGGTAGTGGGGAAAATGCTAGAGTCCATTATAAAAGATATAATAGCAGAGCAGTGACAGGATCGGACAAAGTCAACATGGATTTACAAAAGGTAAATCGTGCTTGACTAATCTACTGGAATTTTTTGAGGATGTAACTGGGAGAATAGATAAGGGAGAACCAGTGGATGTGGTGTATCTGGACTTTCAGAAGGCTTTCACTAAGGTCCCGTATAAGAGATTAGCGTGTAAAGTTAAAGCACATGGGATTGGAGGTAAGGTACTGTCTTGGTTAGAGAACTGGTTGGCAGACAGGAAGCAAAGAGTTGGAATAAACAAGTCTTTTTCTGAGTGGCAGGCAGTGACTAGTGGGGTACCGCAGGGATCGTTGCTAGTACCCTAGCTATTCACAATATATATAAATGATCTAGACGAGGAAACTAGGTGTAATATCTCCAAGTTTGCAGACGACACAAAGTTGGGTGGGCGTGTGTGCTGTGAGGAGGTTGCAGAGAAACTCCAGTATGATTTGGACAGGTTGGGTGTTTGGGCAGATGCATGGCAGATGCAGTATAATGTGGATAAATGCGATGTTATCCACTTTGGTGGCAAAAACAGGAAGGCAGATTATTATCTGAACAGCAATAGATTGGGAGAAGGGGAAGTGCAACGAGACCTGGGTGTCCTTGTGCACCAGTCGCTGAAGGTAAGCATGCAGATGCAGCAGGCGGTTAAGAAGGCAACTGGTATGTTGGCCTTCGTAGCGAGAGGATTAGAGTACAGGAGCAAGGATGTCTTGCTGCAGTTGTACAGGGCCTTGGTGAGACCACACCTTGAGTATTGTGTGCAGTTTTGGTCGCCTTATCTGAGGATTGGATGTTCTTGCCATGGAAGGAGTGCAACGAAGATTCACCAGACTGATTCCTGGGATGGCAGGAATGACGTACGAGGAGAGATTGGGTTGATTGGGCTTATACTCGCTGGAGTTTAGAAGATTGAGAGGGGATCTCATCGAAACCTATAAAATTCTAACAGGATTAGACAGACTAGATGCAGGAAGGCTGTTCCCGATGGCGGGGGAGTCCGGAACCAGGGGTCACAGTCTAAAGATAAGGGGTAAGCCATTTACAACAGAGATGAGGAGGAATTTCTTCACCCAGAGAGTGGTGAACCTGTGGAATTCTCTACCACAGAAGGCAGTTGAGGCCAATTCATCAAGAAGGAGTTAGATATATTTCTTAAGGCTAAAGGGATCAAGGGATATGGGGAGAAGGCAGGGACAGGGTACTGAGTTTGGATGATCAGCCATGATCTCATTAAGTGGCAGAGCAGGCTCGAGGGGCCGAATGGCCTACTCCTCCTATCTTCTATGTTTCTATGTGAGTGTGAGTGTGTGAGAGTGTGTGAGAGTGAGTGTGTGCATAAATCTGTGTGTGTGTGTGTGAGTGTGAGTGTGTGTGAGTCTGAGTGTGAGTGAGTGAGTGTGTAAATCTCTGTGTGTGATTGTGCGTATAATTCTGTGTGTGTGTATGTGTGAGCATGTGAGAATGTTTGTGTGTGTGAGTGAGTGTGAGTGTGTGTAAGTCTGTGTGTGAGTCTGTGTGTGAGTGTGAGTGTGGGTGTGTGTGAGTCTGTGTGTGTGTATGAGTGTGGGTGTGTGTGTGTGTGAGTGTGAGTGTGGGTGTGTGTGAGTCTGTGTGTGAGTGTGGGAGTGGGTGTGTGTGTGTGAGTGTGAGTGTGGGTGTGTGTGAGTCTGTGTGTGAGTGTGAGTGTGGGTGTGTGTGAGTCTGTGTGTGTGTGTGAGTGTGGGTGTGTGTGTGTGAGTGTGAGTGTGGGTGTGTGTGAGTCTGTGTGTGGGTGTGGGTGTGTGTGTGTGAGTGTGAGTGTGGGTGTGTGTGTGTGTAAGTGTGAGTGTGGGTGTGTGTGAGTCTGTGTGTGTGTATGTGACTGTGTGTGTGTGTGTCTGTGTGTCTGTGTGTGAGTGTGTGTTTGAGTGTCTGTGTGTGAGTCTGTGTTTGTGTATGTGAGTGTGTGTGTGTCTGTGTGTGAGTCTGTGTGTCAGTGTGTGCCAGGGTGTGTTTGAGTCTGTGTGGGAGAGTCTGTGTGTGAGTCTTTGTGTGAGTCTGTGTGAGTGAGTGTGTGAGAATGTGTGAGTGTGTGTGAGAATGTGTGCATGAGTGTGTGAGATTGTGTGTATCTGTGTGTAAGTCTGTGTGTGTGTGTGTGTGTGAGCGTGTGTGAGTCTGTGTATGTGTGAGTGTGTGTGAGAGTAAGAGTGTGGGTGTGTGTTAGTCTGTGTATGAGTGTGAGTGAGTGAGTGTGTGAGTCTGTGTGTGAGTGTGTGTGTGTCTGTGTGTGAGTGTGTGTGTGTGAATCTGTTTGTGTGTGTGTAAATCTGTGTGTGAGTGTGTGTGTGTATGTGTGAGTGTGTGTGTGTGAGTCTGTGTGTTTGTGTGCATGAGAGTGTGTGTGAGTGAGTCTGAGTGTGAGTCTGGGAGTGTGTGTGAGTGTGTGTGAGAGAGACTGTGAGTGTGTGTGTGAGTCTGCGTGTGTGAGTGTGTGTGTGTGTAAGTCTGTGTCCCGCATAAGAGATTAGCGTGTAAAGTTAAGGCACATGGGATTGGGGGCAAGGTATTGACATGGATAGAGAACTGATTGGCAGACAGAAAGCAAAGCGTTGGAATAAACGGGTCTTTTTCCGAGTGGCAGGCAGTAACTAGTGGGGTACCGCAAGGATCGGTCCTTGGACCCCAGCTATTCACAATATATATTAATGATCTATCTTATGTTCATTAATAAATAGACATTCTTATTATGAACACAGCTAGCTTTTGCTAGACACTTTTATTGAGCACATGTGGACTAGGTACAGTATCTGCAGAGGCATCCATCTTGACTGCTGCCTTGTGGGTAGCCTAGTGCCTCATGGGTAATGTAGTCCTAATATACATATAGCTGGTAGTGTAGTCTTATACATACAGCTATATACAGCTCTACGGCTCCACCTAGTGTCCACTATAGAATGACATGTTATTGATCATTACATCCCCCTTTCTTTGAGGTTTAACAAAATCAATATCAATCAACTTTCAAGAAAACAATAAAGATAATATCAGTAACACTTTTGTTAGTGCTCTATAAACATAAACATTTTCAAAACAGTCAACACATTTTCAAAGCTTTACATTGTACTCAAAGATTAAGTCTATCAGGCTTTTTTACTTCACGTGTGGATCTTCTCAACACGGGTAAGTCTGATGTGTCTTCATGAGATTGTTCTGGCGGTGAATGACAAGATGCAGTTGCGGCATTGTCATCAATCTGCTCTTGAATAGTCTCTTGTGTTTTTAGAAGGGAACGGCGGTTCCTCCTGAGAATCTGTCCTTCCTCAGTTCTAACAGTGTATGACCTTGGTCCTACTTCCTCAAGAACTGTAGCTTTCCTGTTCCATGCATCTGGATCCTCAATCCTGACAATATCATCCCTTGTCAATGGTTTTAGAGTTTTGGATGACTTGTCATAGTATGATTTCTGTTTCAGCTTTAACAGTTGAAGTCTCTGTCTCAGTTCCTCACTTTACTGCTCTTTTGCACAGCAGGGTAGCGTGGTGCGCAACTTGCGACCCATTAGTAGTTCAGCAGGTGAAGAACCACAGTCTAAAGGTAAGGCTCGGTAGCTCAGCAGGGCGAGATAAGGATCAGACTTGCTTTCTGTCGCTTTCTTCAGCAGCTGCTTGAGAACTTGAACACCTTTCTCTGATATTTTATATCAGTTTTTACAGTAGAAGACACTAATATTGGGTCAAAAGATCAGGATAATGAAACAGTTTGGGAGGAGGTAAGGAATAATAAGGGGAAAAAAACACTAGTGGGCGTAGTCTATAGGCATCCGAATAGTGGCAACTCTGTTGGATGGAGTATCAATCAGGAAATAGTTGAGGCTTGTAATAAGGGAACATCTATAATTATTGGGGATTTTAACTATCATATTAATTGGACTAATCAAATTGGGCAGGGCTGCCTTGAGGATGAGTTCATTGAGTGTATTAGGGATGGGTTTCTTGAGCAGTATGTAACTGAACCGACCAGGGGGCAAGCAACATTAGATCTGGTCCTGTGTAACGAGACAGGATTAATTAAAAATGTCCTAGTAAAGGATCCCCTTGGAATGAGTGACCATAACATGGCTGAATTCCATATTCAATTAGAGGGTGAGAAGGTTGGATCTCAAACAAGCATGCTAAGCTTGAATAAAGGAGACTATGAAGGTATGAGAGCGGAATTGAGTAGAGTGGATTGGGAAAATAGATTAAAGGGTAAGACGATACATGATCAGTGGTGTACATTTAAGGAGTTATTTTACAACTTCCAAAAAAAATATATTCCACTGAGAAGAAAAGGGTGTAAAAGAAAAGACAGCCATCCGTGGCTAAGTAAAGAAATTAAGGATAGTATTCGACTAAAAACAAGGGCATATAAGGTAGTCAAATCTAGTGGGAGGATAGGGGATTGGGAAAGCTTTAAAAGACAGCAAAAAATAACAAAAAGATTGATTAAGAAAGGGAAGGTAGATTATGAAAGTAAATTAGCAAAAAATATAAAAACAGATAGTAAGAGTTTTTATAGTTATATAAAAAGAAAAAGGGTGGCTAAAGTAAATGTTGGTCCCTTAGAGGATGAGACCGGGAAATTAATGGTGGGAAATATGGAGATGGCAAAAATACTGAATGAATATTTTATATCAGTCTTTACAGTAGAAGACACTAAGAATATCCCAACACTGGACAAACAGGGGGCTATAGGGGGAGAGGAGCTAAACACGATCAAAATCACTAAGGAAGTGGTACTCGGTAAAATAATGGGACTCAAGGTGGATAAATCACCTGGACCTGATGGCTTACATCCTAGGGTCTTGAGGGAAGTGGCGGTAGGGATTGTGGATGCATTGGTAATAATTTTCCAAAACTCCCTAGACTCGGCAATGGTCTCGGCAGACTGGAAAACTGCTAATGTAACACTCTTATATAAAAAGGGCAGTAGACAGAAAGCTGGAAACTATAGACCGGTTAGCCTAACATCTGTGGTAGGTAACATTTTGGAGTCCATTATTAAGGAGACAGCAACAGGACATTTGGATAATCATAATTTAATAGGACAAAGTCAGCATGGTTTTATGAAGGGGAAGTCATGTTTGACAAATTTGCTGGAGTTCTTTGAGGAAGTAACATATAGGGTGGATAAAGGGGAACCAGTGGACGTAGTGTATTTAGACTTCCAAAAGGCATTTGACAAGGTGCCACACAAAAGATTATTGCTTAAGATAAAAAATCACGGGATTGGGGGTAATATTCTGGCATGGATAAAGGAATGGCTATCTAACAGAAGGCAGAGAGTTGGGATAAATGGTTCATTCTCAGACTGGCAATCAGTAACTAGTGGTGTTCCACAGGGGTCAGTGCTGGGTCCCCAACTCTTTACAATCTATATTAACGATTTGGAGGAGGAGACCGAGTGTAACATATCAAAGTTTGCAGATGATACTAAGATGGGAGGAAAAGTAGTGAGTGAGGAGGACATAAAAAACCTGCAAGGGGACATAGACAGGCTAAGTAAGTGGGCAGAGATTTGGCAGATGGAATACAATACTGGAAAGTGTGAGGTTATGAACTTTGGCAGGAAAAATCGTAGAGCAAGTTATTATCTTAATGGCAAGAAACTGGAAAGTACTGAAGTACAAAGGGATCTGGGGGTCCTGGTGCACGAAACTCAAAAGGTTAGTATGCAGGTGCAGCAAGTGATTAAGAAGGCCAATGGAATGTTGGCTTTCATTGCTAGGGGGATAGATTATAAAAATAGGGAGGTATTGCTTCAGTTGTACAAGGTATTGGTGAGACCGCACCTGGAATACTGCGTACAGTTTTGGTGTCCATACTTAAGAAAGGACATACTTGCTCTCGAGTCAGTACAAAGAAGGTTCACTCGGTTAATCCCGGGGATGAGGGGATGGACATATGAGGAGAGGTTGAGTAGATTGGGACTCTACTCATTGGAGTTCAGAAGAATGAGAGGCGATCTTATTGAAACATATAAGATTGTGAAGGAGTTGGATCGGGTGGATGCGGGGAGGATGTTCCCGATGATGGGTGAAACTAGAACTAGGGGGCATAGTCTTAGAATAAGGGGCTGCTCTTTCAAAACTGAGATGAGGAGGAACTACTTCACTCAGAGGGTGGTAGGTCCATGGAATATGCTGCCCCAAAAAGCTGTCGAAGCTACATCATTATATAAATTAAAACAGAAATAGACAGTTTCCTAGAAGTAAAGGGAATTAAGGGTTACGGGGAGCGGGCAGGAATTTGGACATGAGTCTAGGTTCGGATCGGTCATGGCCCTGTGGGTAGTGGAGCGGGCCCAGGGGCCGTGTAGCCTGATCCTGCTCCTATTTCCTGTGTCTAAATCTGTTAGATTCAGGAGATGGTTCTGTGACAGTAGATTGGCGGTTAGGATCAGATGAGCCATGATCTTATTGAATGGCGGAGCAGGCTCGAGGGGCCGATTGGCCTACTCCTGCTCCTATTTCTTATGTTCTTATGTTCTTATGTTCTTTCCATTTGACTGAGCATACAAAGGACTGGATGTGATGTGCTAAAAGTCATAATGTGCTGCAAAATGTTGCCACTCCTTACAGTTGAAGCACGGACCATTGTCACTAACGGCAATCCTGGGAATTCCATGTCTGGCGAAGATGGATTTCACAGGCATTATGACACTGCTTGCTGTGGTGCTTGAGAGCAGTGCCATCTCAGGATAGTTAGAATAGTAGTCAATCACTATTAGATAGTCTTTACCATTTAAATGAAAAAGGTCCATACCAACCTTTTGCCATGGTGCTGTTGGTATGTCAACTACTATCATTGGTTCCTTTGCTTGTTTGTTTTGGTGTTTCTGACATGTCTCACATTTGCCTATCATGTTCTCAATGTCCTTAGTTATGCCAGGCCAATAAACAATGTCTCTTGCCCTCCTTTTGCATTTTTCAATTCCGAGGTGTCCCTCATGAATCCTTTTGAGCATGTCTTGATGTAAAGCCTGTGGAATGACTATTCTGTTCTGTTTTAGTAATAGTCCACTTGCGACACTCAATTCTGACCTTATGTGAAAATATTTTGGACAGGAACCTTTTGGCCAACCATGATGAATGTTCTCTATTACTGTTTGTAATACTGTATCTTTTACTGTTTCTTCTGCTATTTGCTTTGATTTTGTGTCTGACATGGGCAGCGCAGCAGTGACCATACTCACATGAACATCCACGTCTTCTTCAGTAGAGCTCACATGACTCATTGTGGGTGCTCGGGATAGTGCATCTGCTAACACTATGTATTTGCCTGGTGTGTAGATCAGTTCAAAGTCATATCTTTGCAGCTTCATCATGAGTCGTTGAATCCTTGGAGACATCTCATTGAGGTTTTTTTTAATGATGGCAACCAGTGGGCTGTGGTCTGTCTCAACTGTGAAGGTGGGAAGTCCATATATGTAGCCATGAAACTTTTCTAGTCCAACTACCAAGCCTAGACATTCCTTTTCAATCTGGGCGTATCGACACTCAGTATCAGTCATAGACCTGGAGGCATAGGCAACAGGCTTCCAATCTTCACCCTCTGCTTGTAGCAAGACCGCACCTAGGCCATCTTTTGATGCATCCGTTGACACTTTGATTCTTTTTGTTGGGTCAAAGAAGGTGAGTACAGGTGTGGTTGCCAGCACTGTTTTGAGGTTTATCCACTCTTGTTCATGTCTTTCTGTCCATGCGAATTCATTTGTTTTATGTAGCAGGTCTCGCAGACAGGCTGTCTTGGCTGACAAGTTAGGAATGAACTTTCCAAAGAAGTTTATCATCCCCATGATGTGTAGCACTCCTTTTTTGTCAGTGGGTCGGGGCATTTTGAGTATGGCGTTTACTTTTTCCATATCTGGCTCTATTCCTTTACCAGATAGATTATCTCCTAGGAAAGTGACTTCCTGGACGCCAAACTGACACTTGGCTTTGTTGAGCTTCAGTCCATTCCGGCGTATGCTCTGTAGCACTTTACTCAGTCTCTCATTGTGTTCTTTCAGTGTGGAGCCCCAGATGATGATGTCATCAACATAGACCCGAACTCCTTCCAGACCTTCAATTATGTGTTCCATTGCTCTATGAAAGATTTCAGATGCAGATATTATCCCGAAAGGCATTCTGAGGAAACAATACCTGCCAAATGGTGTGTTAAAGGTACAGTATTTGGTGCTCTCTTCATCCAGTTTTAGTTGCCAAAATCCTTGTGAGGCATCGAGCTTTGTAAAGTGTCTGGCACCTAACATTTCACTGGTGATTTCTTCTCGCTTGGGAATCTGGTAGTGTTCATGTTTTATGTTTGCATTTAAGTCCTTTGGATCCTTGCATATTCTTAGATCATTGTTCTTTTTCTTTACACATACCATGGAGTTAACCCAGTCTGTTGGCTCTTCGACTTTCCTGATGACTCCTAGTGTGGTCATTCTGTTCAGTTCATTCTTGAGCCGGTCACGCAGGGGTGCTGGAACTCTTCGTGGAGCATGTACCACTGGCTGAGCATCCTCCTTTAGCTGGATCTTGTAAGTGAATGGTAGGACTCCAAATCCTTTGAACACATCCTGGAAATTATTCACTACAGAATCCACCAAGTCATCTGGTCTGCTTATGGCAAAGTTTATACGGTAGATATTCTGCCCTCGCAGCACGTTCCTATGCAGAGCTAGACAGGTAGCTAACAACTTGATATCTTCCCATAAAATCACAAGGCTTGACTTTTCTTGTGAAACTTTACTGAAAGATTCTTATTGTGAAACTGAAATACAACACAGAAATGGAAGCACACATTAGTATCCAAGCACATAACTGATGTGCATACACAAATTTAGGTATGCCTGAGCAACACAGTACATTTGGCATGTAAATTACCAAACACGTGGAAACACAGCTTACTGTGAATATACATTTAGCAAACTGGAAGGCATTCTCTTTAAATTAGCCCTGTACATAGTGCATCAAAATACAGCTACAAGTTAACCAGCTAGACAGAGAGCGAGCAGTTCATGGCTAGCTGTGTAAGTTTGCTTACAGAGAAAAGTTACAAACTAAACATTTTCTGCAACATACAGTGTACACTAATCATCTATAACATTCTCAAGTACTTACAGACAAATAATATCCAAGACTCAAGCGTGGGAACAATATAGCTTCCCAGACCATGTGCAGCTGTAGGTCTGTAATATACAGTAGTTTACTTTACTGCACTTACTGTGCTTTACTGCACTTTACTGCGCTTTTACTGCAGTTGCTAGGTACCAAATATCCACTAGGTGGCAGCACACAATGGGAATTGACCCAACTTACTTAAACCCCTGAATTAACTGGAAAACTAACATAAATTGCTAAAGAGAGACAGCACACTCCCCGCTTGGTACAATTCCATTGTACCACTACAGATACAAAATAAACCTAAAGAAAACGTCCTTTGGCTGCAAACATACTCAGAATCCTTTCTCTAGGTTTCTTCAGAAAGGAGAACTACGATCTCTGAGACTGGCCTCTGAAACACTTTGACAGTACCCTCTTTGACAATCTTCACCTCCACCTTGCGGACCCTCTTGTCCCTGCTCGGCAGAGTTTTGACAACCAGTCTCACTGGCCATTCATTTCTGTGTGCTTGGCTGTCTTTCAGCAAGACAACATCTCCCACTTTGACATTTGGCTTGTCTTCTGTCCAATCCCTACGGCTCTGTAAGGTGGACAGATACTCTCCTTTCCATCTCTTCCAAAAAGTGTCGGCAAGACACTGGACTTGCTTCCACTGCTTCCCGTGCAGCTCAGCCATGTCAAGGTTTCCAGGGGGGGCTGAAATAACACTCATCTTTTGACTCAGGAGCATCGCTGGGGTGAGGACTGCAGGCATGTCTGGGTCGGTGGACACCAGCACCAGGGTTCTCCTGAGTGAGCAGAGGCGCTTCATAGCTTGTTCCCTGTTACTCGGAAGATGGCGTCTAGGAGAGTGAAATGGTAAGGGTGCCACCCAGCTGTGTCCATCATCCTGGTAAACCTCCTCATCCATGATGGTTAGGAAAGCTTTGTCATCCATGGATAGTGCTGGCTTGTCATCATCCTTGGACCTTTCAAACACTGAGCATCCTGGCTGTCTGTGCTCACAGTGGGGCCTGCCTCTTCCTCACAGGCAGAGGAGGTTGACCTATGATGCTGCGTCATGTCATCGTAGTCTTCCTTTACCTGGATCCTGTTTGGGCATGGGCTGAGACAGGATGTGCGACTGTTGTGCAACACGTTTGCTTTATAGACGTTGACATCCGTTGGTTTGTGGACTGTTCCCAGGCAAACTCCACCCATGAGGACACATCCCAGGTCAAGCCGCTGCGCATAAGGAGCATTGTGGGGCCCGTTGATTTGCTCATGCACCTTGTGCACCCTTAAGATGTCTCTTCCCAAGAGCAGGAGGATTGGAGCGTCCGGGTCCACAGCTGGAATCTTGTTGGCAACTGGCTGTAGGTGGGGCTGATGGCGTGCGACCTCTGGGGAGGGAATTTCCATCCTATTATCTGGCATCATGTCACACTCAATTAAGGTGGGGAGGGGAAGCTGCAGTTTCCCATCCATGGACTCGATCATGAAGTTGCCAACTCTCCTACCCATAGTCTCTGTTGTCCCTGAACAGGTTTTTAGCGTGTACGGAGCTGTGCTGGCCTTGACTTCAAAGAGATTGAAGAATTCTGTGTTCGCTAGAGACTTGTTACTTTGCTCATCAAGCACAGCGTACATCTTGATTGCCTTCTCCTTTCTCCCTGCAGGATATGCTTTAACCAAGCAGATTTTGGAGCATGAGCGTGGGCTGCTTGCATTTCCACAAACCTCTGTACACTTGGAGGTGACTGAAGAAGATGTGCTTTCGCTTTGCTCCCCGCTATCCTCTTTGTCAACCGCAGCACTCTCGGTGGTTGAAGGAGGAGGACCTGGATGCAGGGCTGCGATGTATTTTTCACTGTTGCACTCGAAGCACTTGATTGTCGCCTTGCAGTCTTTTGCCATGTGCATAGTCGACCCACAACACCTGAAGCAGATGCGATTCTCTTTCAGGTATGATTTGCGCTCATCAATAGGCTTGTCTCTAAAGCTTCGACACTTTTTGAGCGGGTGGGGCTTCTTGTGTATTGGACACTGACGATCTGGGTCATCCACTTTATTCCCAGCAGAACTGGATTGGTTGACTGAGGGTTCGGCTGGAACATCTGTTTTGCGCACGCTCACAGAGGCTTTGTTGCTGTACTTTGTGGGTTTCTCTGTTCTCAAAGGAGCGTAACTGCTGGAGGTGGAGAAAGTGAAACTTGGATCATTCCTCACCTTTGCCTGTTGTTGGATGAACCTGGAGAAGAGAGAGAAGGGAGGAAATGCCACTCCATAGTCCTCCTTGTACTTGGATCCCTTAGCTATCCATTTCTCTTGAAGGCTGTAGGGGAGCTTTTCCACTATTGGGTTTACCCCACGAGCTGTATCCAAATACGAGAGGCCTGTCAGGCAACCTTCTCCCTTGGCACACTCCAGTTCGAGGAGAATGTCACCCAGTTCTCGGAGCTCAACATTATCTTTGTTGGTTAGCTTCGGAAAGTCCTCAATCTTCTTGAGCAGTGCGTGTTCAATGACTTCTGGTGTCCCATAACAGTCTTTGAGACGTTGCCAAACCAGGTTGAGGCCTGCTGTGGGATTGCGGACGTGCGCTGAGTGAATTCTCTTCGCCTGTTCTGACGGCTCAGCTCCGAGCCACTTTGTCATCAAATCTAGTTCTTCTCTGGCTGACAGGTTCAAATCCTTGGTGGTACTCAGGAAGGACGCTTTCCATGACCAATAATTTTCAGGATGGTCATCAAATTCTAGAAGACCTGAACTTAACAATTCTCGGCGGATAAGGTACCGAGCGAGGTCTTGTGCACCTTGTGGCTCGGGTGAGGACTGCTTGGCTGGATTGGCCGAGTGCTGTGGAGGTCTCTGCAGGTAAGTCTTACTTGTTTCTTCTCCTTTAAGCTCAGTGTCTCCAAAAACAAGCTGTTTGCTACTGTGGTGAGTAGCTGGTTCTGCGTCGAGATAGTTGGATGTTTCCTTGAAGAACAATTTGGAGTGTTGTTGGACATACTCACTTGTACGTTGCACTGGACTGAGGGGCTGTTCTAGAACATAGGCTTCATGGCTGGGCTCCCCGCCTTCGTTCTCCTCACCTTCTTCATAAGCTGCAGCTTCAGCTTCAGCGGCAGCGGCAGCTCTCTGGCTTTGGAGAATGTGGAGACTGGCGTCGAGGTCAGCTCTCTGCTTCATCTCACTAGCGTCGAGGTCAGCTCTCTGCTTCATCACACTAGCTTCGTTTTCAGTGAAGGACAATGAGCCTGGGCAGCTTTTGCCTTGGCACGTGCTTTGGCGGCTGCAGAAGCTGTCGATGACGATGGTCTGCTGGACCGTCGAGATGATCTAGAGGATGCTTTAGAGGACTGTGACTTGGCATCATTTGCTCGGAGAGGCTCATGCTTCTTGATTGGCTGGTCGACGTCCTCTATGGTATATTGTTTTCCTGAGCGTAGACTCATGGTAGCTGAGTGGTATCTTCTTGTGCTTGAGCCCACTGTGCTGTTGTCTTTTCACTGTTCTGCCCTCGCAGTGCATTCCTATGCAGAGCTAGACAGGTAGCTAACAACTTGATATCTTCCCATACCATGTGCAGCTGTAGGTCTGTAATATACAGTAGTTTACTTTAATGCACTTACTGTGCTTTACTGCACTTTACTGCGCTTTTACTGCAGTTGCTAGGTGCCAAATATCCACTAGGTGGTGACACACAATGGGAATCGACCCAACTTACTCAAACCCCTGAATTAACTGGAAAACTAACATAAATTGCTAAAGAGAGACAGCACAGTAGACTCTCTTGACCAGTTCTAAGTCCTCACAAGCTTTGTCACCCAGTAGTGAATCAAGTCGTTCAGCCACAACAGAAAACATGAGATGATGCACTTTGTCTTTGACTGTCACTTTGAGTCTGCATACACCTAAGCTATCTATTTTCTGTCCATTATAGTCCTTCAGTAGTACTGACTTTTTCTGTATTTTGGGCTTTTCTTTCATATTGTTAATGTCACTGATACTGATTAAGTTTGCTTTTGCCCCAGTGTCTAGTTTCAAGGTAACTAATGCTCCATTTACCTGCAGTGGGAGCATCCATTTGTCCTCTTTTACTGCATTAACTTTATGTTCAGCATTGTCCATTTCTGAGGGCTGCACATTTTCTGTATCCTTTTTGATATTGTCACATGACACCATTCCTACAAAAAATGTCTCACTTAAATCAGTGTCCTCAATTACATTAACTTGTTGCCCTTTCTTAGTTTTTACTTTTGAAAAGCATTGTTTGGCAAAGTGATTCTTTCCATTACACTTTGTGCACATTTTTCCAAACGCTGGGCATTGTCTTAACTGGTGTTTGTAACCACAGCATTTACAATTAAAAATTTCATCCTCCGATTGCTTTTCATTTCTGTTCTGCCCACGTTTCTTCCCCTTGTAGGACACAGCACCGACAGCAGCATTATCACCCATTAGAATCGCATCATTATTGATTTCACTGAAAGTCTTCGCGTGCTTTCGAGCTAGCTCGCTGGCTTGGCATATTTTCACTGCATTTTCCAAATTTAGTTCGGTTTCTCTCAACAGACGTTCCCTGACTTTTTTTATCATGAATACCAAACACAATCTGGTCACGATTCATGGATGATTTCAGCTCAGGGAAATTACATGTCTGTGCTTTCAGTTTCAGATCAGTTATAAAGCTATCAAAAGTCTCATTTTGCTGCTGTGTCCTTGAACAGAAGATGTATCTTTCCTAGGTCTCATTCTTTTTGGGAGAGCAATGTGCATCAAATTTTTTTAGCACATCTTTTAATTTTTCTCTGTTCTCCTCTGGATTAAATACAAATGTATTAAATACCTCTATCGCCTGTGGGCCTGCAACTGTAAGCAGCAATGCTATCTTCCTTGCGTCTGGCTTCGTACTGAATCCGATGGTTGCAATGTAGAGTTCGAATTGTTGTTTAAGAGTCTGCCAATTGTATTCGATATTTCCTGTGAGCTTCAAACGCTCTGGTGGCTTCAAATTCTCCCTGTCGCTTTTCACAATTTTCAGCAGATCTTCACCATCCTGGTACCATCTTATGTTCATTAATAACTAGACATTCTTATTATGAACACAGCTAGCTTTTGCTAGACACTTTTATTGAGCACATGTGGACTAGGTACAGTATCTGTAGAGGCATCCATCTTGACTGCTGCCTTGTGGGTAGCCTAGTGCCTCATGGGTGATGTAGTCTTAATATACATACAGCTGGGTAGTGTAGTCTTATACATACAGCTATATCCAGCTCTACACAGCTCTACAGCTCCACCTAGTGTCCACTATAGAATGACATGTTATTGATCATTACAATCTAGACAAGGGAACTAGATGTAATATCTCCAAATTTGCAGACGACACAAAGCTGGGTGGGCGTGTGTGCTGTGAGGAGGATGCCGAGAAACTCCAGGATGATTTGGACAGGTTGGGTGATTGGGCAAAAGCATGGCAGATGCAATATAATGTGGATAAATGTGAGGTTATCCACTTTGGTGTCAAAAACAGGCAGATTATTATCTGAATGGCAATGGATTGGGAGAAGGAGGAGTGCAACGAGACCTGGGTGTCCTTGTGCACCAGTCGCTGAAGGTAAGCATGCAGGTGCAGCAGGCGGTTAAGAAGGCAAATGGTATGTTGGCCTTCGTAGTGAGAGGGTTTGGGTACAGGAACAAGGATGTCTTGCTGCAGTTGTACAGGGCCTTGTGCGTGAGTGTGTGAGTGAGTGTGAGCAAGTGAGTGTGTGTTAGTCTATGTGTGTGTGAGTGTATTTGTGTGTGTGAGTGTGAGTCTATGTGTGTGTGCATGAGTGTGTGAGAATGTGTGTGTGTGAGTCTGTGTGTTTGTGTGCGTGAGTTTGTGAGAGTGAGTGTGTGTGAGAGAGTGTGTGTATCTGTCTGTAAGTGTGTGTGAGTCTGTGTGTGTGAGTGTGTGTGTGTGTGAGAGAGAGTGTGTGAGTCTGTGTATGAGTGTAAGTCTGTGTGAGTGTGTGTGTTAGTCTGTGTGTGAGTCTGTGTGTGAGTAAGTGTGTGTGTGAGTAAGTGTGTGTGTGTGTGAGTCTGTGTGTGTAAATCTGTGTGTGTGAGTGTGCATGAGTGTGTGTGCATGAGTGTGTGTGTGAGTGTGTGTGTGAGTGTGTATGTGAGTGTAAGTGTCTATGTGTGAGTGTGTGTATGTGTGAGGGAGTGTGTGTGTGAGAGAGAGTGTTTGTGTGTGTGAATGTGTGTGTGTGTGTGTGAGAGAGTGTGTGTGTGCGAGTTTGTGTTTGAGTGTGAGTGTGAGTGAGTCTGTGTAAATCTGTGTGTGTATGTGTGAGTGTGAGTCTGTGTGAGTGTGTATGAGTGTGAGTTTGTGTGAGTGTGAGTCTGTGTGTGTGTGAGTGTGAGTGTGTGTGTGAGTCTGTGTGTGCGAGTGTGTGTATGTAAGTGTGAGTGTGAGTGAGTGTAAGTCTTTGTGTGTGTGTGTGTAAGTCTGAGTGTGAGTATGAGTGAGTGTGAGTATGAGTGAGTGTGAGGATGAGTGAGTGTGAGTCTTGTTAGATCCGTGTGTTAATGGAGACACGGAATGCAGGTGTTGATTTAACAAGTGTTTACTGAACAAAGTCTGGAGGTGAACTAACTACACAAGTTGCTACACAGGCTTATATACCCGAGTGGTCACTACTGGTACTACAGTATACAGGGGCTTCAAAAACATAGTTCCTCTTAAAGGTACATACACTACAATTCGTCCCCTTTTAGATAAATAGTACATAACATTTTAAGTAATCATTAAATAACATTTTTACAAGAACAATAATATACACATTTGCTGAAGTTAATCAATTACAAATTCAGTCTCTCTGGAGGCTTCCTGACTCGGTACGGATAACGCCTCGGTGCTGTAGTAGGTTTCGGTGGTGTAGTAGGTTCTTTTGGCAAGGTTGATTTGGCTTCAATGCCAGTGTTGGGTTCATCTGGTTCCAGTATCACCGGATCGAAGGTAGATACTATGGGTATCTCTGCTTCATCACTAGGCATATAGAGTTGTGGTGTAGGTTGTCCTTTTTCGGATGACTCTATGATCTGGTCAGCGTGGTGCCTTATTATGCTTTCTCCAATGTCCACGGTATACATCAGTGGTCCTAGTCGTGTGCAAATAGTTCCAGGCTGCCATTTCTCAGTACGGTAGTCCCGGGCCAAAACTGGTTGACCTATCTGGAAGGTTCTAGTTGGCCTTTCATTCATGGTTTGTAATTGCTGGTTCTCTACGTCCCTTCTGACATTTGGCTTGACCAGATCCAGCCGGCATCTTAGTCTTCTATTGAAAAACATCATGGCGGGGGTTTGGTTTGTAACCACATGTGTTGCATTCCTGTACGCAAACAAGAAGTTATCTACCTTATGTTGTAGATTTATGTCTTCATTACCCATGGCCTTTACGGCCTTCTTGAAGCTCTGGACAAACCTTTCAGCCAATCCATTGGTGGCGGGATGGTATGGGGCGGACGTGTAGTGCTTAACCCCATTGTTTTTTAAGAACTTCCTGAATTCTTCGGATACAAATTGCGGTCCATTATCAGAACAGATCTGTTCAGGCAGCCCATTCCTGGCGAATATGGTCCTTAATACTGTGATGGTTTTTTCCGTGGTGGTGGAGAACATCTTTATTACCTCCGGCCACTTGGAGTGTGCATCCACCGCGATTAAGAACATTGAGTCCATAAATGGACCAGCAAAGTCGATATGTACCCTTTGCCATGGATATGAGGTCCACTCCCATGGATGTAGAGGGGCTTGTGGTGGGGCGTTTTGGACCTTCTGGCATCCTAGACAGCTCTTGGTCATTTCTTCGATGTCTCCATTGATACCTGGCAACCACACAAATGCTCTGGCTAAGTTCTTCATTTTCACTCCACCCAGATGCCCCTCGTGAAGCTCCTTTAGCACTCTATCCTTGCGTTTGGGTGGAATCACCACTCTGGATCCACACATCAAGGTTCCTCGGCACATTGACAGCTGTTCTCTTCTTTGCGAGAATGCTGGCAACAGTGGTTCGCCATGTGCTGGCCATCCCTTCACCGTTAAATTGTAGACTCGTGAGAGAGTCGAGTCATTTCGCGTTTCCTTTTCAATGGTAGAATTTGTCACCGGTAGACATTCCACTATGGCGAGTGGAACATCTCCACTGGGTCCACTGTAGGCGCCTCTTCCACCGTTGGCAATGGTAGGCGCGATAACCCGTCAGCATTCCCATGCTGTTTTGTTCCTTTGTATTCTATGTCATATTGGTGTGCCCCTAGGAAAAGGGACCACCTCTGTAGCCTTTGCGCTGTCATAATGGGAACGCCCTTTTTAGGGTTGAATATGGAGACGAGGGGTTGATGGTCAGTCAACAAGGTAAATTTTTGTCCGTGTATGTAATGGTTGAATTTCTTCACCCCCCACACCAGGCTGAGTGCCTCCCTGTCGATCTGGGCATAGTTATGCTCAGCTGAGTTCAATGAGCGTGACGCAAAAGCTATCGGCTGCTCCGAGCCATCAGGGAATCTATGCGATAATACCGCTCCCACGCCGTAAGGGGATGCATCGCACGCCAGTCTGATTGGCAGTGATGGGTTGTAATGAGCCAACACTTCCCTGGACGTGATCAAGCCTTTGCATTTATGGAAGGCACGTTTACAGTCTTCGCTCCATTTTCAAACTACTCCCGTTTGTAGCAGTGCGTTAAGCGGGTGCAGAACCGTCGACAAGTTTGGTAAAAATTTATGATAGTAATTTACTAATCCCAGGAACGACCTTAATTGTGAGACATTTTCAGGCGCTGGGGCCTTTACGACCGCTTCAATTTTTTCAGGTGATTTATGCAACCCTTCTTCGTTAATGACATGGCCACAATATAATATTTGTTTCTGGAAAAATTCGCACTTGGGGCGATTTGCTCGTAGGCCCCGTTCTCTCAGCCTCGTGAGCACCTGCTCCAAGTTGGCAAGGTGCTCGTTGTCGTTTTCTCCTGTTACAAGGATGTCGTCTAGGTAGCATTGAGTCCCCGGAATCCCTTGCAGGACTTGCTCCATAGCTCTTTGCCAGATAGCCGGAGCTGATGCCACTCCGAAAACCAGTCGATTGTACTGGTACAGGCCTTTGTGTGTGTTTATCGTGAGATACTTTTTAGAGGCCTCCTCAACCTCCATCTGTAGATATGCCAGTGCCAAGTCAATTTTGGTGAAACGTTTCCCTCCGGAAAGTGAGGCGAAAATATCTTCTATCCTCGGAAGAGGATACTGTACCATGTGAAGAATCGGGTTTACAGTCACCTTGAAGTCCCCACAGATGCGAACTTTTCTCTGTTCTTCAGATTTATCATTATTCAACGTTTTCTTCATGACCGGGACGATGGGTGTTGCCCACTCGCTCCAATCTACCTTGGATAACACGCCTGCTTTTTCCAAATTCTCCAGCTCTGCCTCGACGGCTGGACGAATTGCGTATGGCACCGGCCTTGCCTTAAAAAACTTGGGAATTGCCGCATCTTCCACTTTTATTGAGGCGGTGGCGCCTTTCAGGGTTCCTAGTTCCTGTTGAAACACTTCTTTGGCGTTAGCCAAGATTTCTTTTAATCGTCCAGGTATGACATCATCATCATTTTTTTTCTTACTGGTCACCGTCAGTGCCTGAATGGAGTGCCAGTCTAAACGTATCTTTCTGATCCATTCACGTCCCAACAACGGTGGACCACCATCTTGCAGAACATATAAATACAACTTCTGTATTTCCTTGCCGTTGTATACAACAGGCACCCTTATTTTCCCTCTGGGGTATACTTTCTGCCCTGTATATGTCTTCAAGATAATGGATGTGCCTTTCAAAGGTATATGCGGAAATAGCCGCTCGTAATCCCGTCGACTCATGACGGTCAGAGTTGATCTTGTATCTAGCTCAATTTTGACTGGGGACCCCGCTATCATGAGGGTAACCCAAATGGTCTGCTAATCTTCTTTGGCAATTACATTATGTAATTTGAGACAGCTTAGTCTCTTGTTTCCGGAGTCGCTATCGCTCTTCTGGTCTTCGGAGCTACTGTCCGTCATCATTTGTACCTTTCTGTACTTTTCCTTATTGACCTTTTTACTGTCAGCGGATTTCTTTCCAGATCTGCATACACGTGCAATGTGTCCC